>NW_018742951.1:3697089-4127089 GCF_001683475.1 Chenopodium quinoa
CTTCTTTAAGGGTCTGAAGGATGGGTCGACCTTCAAGTTCGACCTCGTCCGGAAAAGGGTAGCCACCCTTCAAGAGGCGTTGATGGAAGCTGAAGCCTATATACAGGAGACGGAGCTCTGCTCTGTAAAGTAGCCGTTGGATTCCAAAAAATCCGATAGAAAAGATAGCCGGCAACAACAACAGCCGCCGAAAAAGGAAGAAAAGAAAAGAAAAGAGGTCTGGGCGGCAACCGGTGTATTCCATCAGTTATGTTTCTCAATCGGTCAGGCGACAAGTGCCTCTATTTCTTCCAGGACATTCGGAAGAGGTCCAGATTTGAGTGGGGAGAAGAGGCGGAAGTGGCATTTCAGAAGTTAAAGCAACACTTATACTCTTTGCCAAGGCTAGTGCGCCCCCTACCCTAGGAGGTTCTCTACATGTACCTAGCCGTCTCTGATCATTCCCTCAGTGCCGTCCTCCTTGTTGAGAGAGACGGTAACCAGCTCCCGGTGTATTCCATCAGTTATGTTCTTAAAAATGCAGAACTCCAGTACACTATGATCAAAAAATTTGGGTTGGCCCTGTTCGTAGCAGTCAAGCGGTTGAAGCCTTATTTTTTGGCTCACCCGGTGGTTGTATATACAGACCAGCCGCTCAAACACCCAATGACCACCGTCGAGTCATCCGGTAGAATGATCAAGTGGGCTGTTGAAATACAAAGCCTTGAGATAACTTTTAAACCCATGAGGGCAGTGAAAGGTCGGGCGTTTGCCGACTTCATTGTCGAGATGACTAGACCGGTACAACCGGAAAATCTTAATCAGGTTTGGAAGTTATTTGTAGACGGTAGTTCTACAATGAACGGCTGTGGTGCAGGCGTTATATGCCATTCTCCGGAAAGGGATAAGTTTGAATATGCACTGTGGTTCAAGTTCCAAGCCTCAAATAATGAGGCAGAGTATGAAGCCCTGCTAGCCGGTATACGCATGTGTAAGGCGGCAGGGGCAAGAAAAGTTAGCGCCTGCTCAGACTCTTAGTTGATTGTTAGCCAGTACCATGGTGACTACGAAGCCACCCATCCGGCTATGATCAAATATTTGCAGGCGATCAGAGAAGAGGCCGGGTCCCTTGACGAATTTCATCTAAGTCAGGTGCCTCGGTCCGAGAATAATCAGGCGGATGCCCTTTCCAAATTGGCATCATCCGCCTCCTGTGATGCACCTTGGACAGTCTTTTGGGAAGTCATTGAGAAAAGAAGCATTGATCATGACCCCATTGGAATTCTAGACCGAAGTGCCACCTGGATGGACCCCATCCGGGCTTACTTGACAGACGGTACTTTGCCGGATGTCCCTTCTGAAGCAATAGCACTCAAGAAGTGTGCTCTGAGTTTTGTTATGCATTAGGGAGAGCTCTTCCGGAAGGGGTACCTACAGCCGTTCCTGAAGCGTGTAACCCCAGAAAGGGGAAGAGAAGTCTTAGAGGACCTGCACGCGGGATATTGTGCCTCACACATAGGTGGCAGGTCCATAGCAAGAAGAGCCAGACGGCAAGGGTATTTTTGGCCCACTCTTGAGGCAGATGCCCTGGATTTGGTGAAACGGTGTGACAAATGCCAAAAGTTTGCCCGGTTGATACATCGACCGGCAACTGACCTGACAGCCATCCACAGTCCGGTTCCATTCGCAAAGTGGGGTATGGACATTCAGGGTCCTTATGCACCTACATCAGGCGGTCGCCGCTATATTTTGGTGGCAGTGGACTACTTCACCAAATGGGTTGAAGCAGAGGCGGTTAAAGGCATAAAAACGAAAGGTGTGATCTCCTTCATCTAGAGAAACGTCATCACCCGGTTTGGGGTTCCAATGTCTATGATTTTTTACAACGGACCACAATTTGAAACTCCTGTCCTCAAGAGCTGGTTGGGGGACCAAGGAATCTCCCATTGTTTTGCATCCGTTGGCCGGCCTCAGGCAAACGGGCAAGTTGAGGCTTTCAACAAGCTGATCTCAGACGGTATAAAGAAGAAGGTGGAAAAAGCCGGTGGACTATGGGCAGAGGAATTACCTCATGTCCTTTGGGCCATCAGGACAACGAAAAAAGGGGCAACCGGTGAAACCCCATTTCTTATGACATACGACACCGAGGCGGTACTCCCCATTGAGCATTATGAGCCAACCCTCCGCATCATGCTGTATGATGAGGAGGCCAACTGGGAAACAATGCGGCTTGCACTGGATGCTCTCCCAGAGCGAAGGGGCAACGCAGATTGGCGTCATGAGATCTACCGTCTGAGAATGACAAGAGCCTACAACAAGAGGGTTCACAAACGACCCTTGAAAGTAGGAGATTTTGTGCTTCGCAAAATGGAAGCATCCGGTAGGGCCAATGAACAAGGCAAATTAACCCCAAATTGGGAAGGACCCTACCAGATCTTTGAAGAAGTGCGAGACGGCACATACCGCCTGGAATCCCCAAACGGTAGAAAGCTGCCTAGAACCTGGAATGTAGACAATCTCAAAAAGTACTACTTCTAGAAATTGTAAAGCTTTTTGCAATCTTCTGTATGATTAATGAGAAAATTTACCACATATTATGTTTACATATTCCATGTCTTATGCTTATCACAAGCGGCTCTCCTTATAAAATTTCCATGCGCCATGTCTTGTGCTCAACACAAGCGGCCCCGAGAACTAATGAATCATCTGGTGACACCCATACGGGCGAATTCATCGAAGAGAACATCTCCCATTTGGATGGAAAATTGTTCTAGTGATCAAACTTCAGGCGGCCCTACCCGCCTAAATGATCCATTGCACCAAAGAAACGCAGGCTAGCATTCCCAAACATGCGGCCGGCTTGCTCTTTGGGAAAGGTAACACCAAAGACTGGACTCCAAACAGTCAGGCCTTAAACATTTGGTTTAGGCCATGACCTATGCAAGGGTGTTCTTACAAAAGCCCAAGCAGCAAATGGACACCCTAAACCTACGGTCCTTCACAAAAGCACCAGCCGGCAAGTCAGTAGAAACCGGCTGGCATCCACTCTGATGTTAGCACTTAGCTAAATAATTAGTATTTGTACTATGGCATATGGATAGCCGCTTGGCACCAACTCACTTCTGCCAGCCCCCTATCCAGGGGCAATTACCCTAACCCCACCCAGTCCGGTTGGGGTTCATGCGGAAATATACTTGCGAAAGAGTAAACAAAATTTTGCAAAGAAAATAGAAGAAGTTGCAGAAGAAATTCATTCCAAAGCCGGCTCAGCCGGTGGAAATTTTTACAAATAAAACCGGCACAGCCGGTGAAAATGTATATTAATACTCGAAATAAAAAACAACAACAGAATAAGCCGACCCTTTCGGCGCTATTACAAGATAATGCACGGCACACAGGCCGGGTGGTCGCTGCTATTCTAGCTGCACAGACACCCGGTCAGCCTGAGCCTGGTCCCCTTCCGGATGGGATGGGTCGGTGGTGGGAACGAAGCCGGGAACTTCATCCTCGACTGCCTCCTCGTGGCCAACCGCTTCCTCCTGCATCCGCTTGAACTCCGCCTCAACCCACTGCTCATATGGTTCAGGCCCCGGCTTGCCCTCTTCCTCAGCCAGAATGGCAAGATCTGCGTATTTGTAGGCGAGCTCCCAGACGTTGTAGTCTATACCCGGATGGATAATGGAGAACGCCCTCTTCATCTGGTTCTCGCAGTCCTGCTGATTCTCCTCAATGAGCCGGCTCTGTTCAGCTTCGAGGGTGGCCTGGAAGTTGCCCTGTGCAGCAGCCGCCTCCTTGACCAGGCGGTCATTCTCTTGTTGCAGGCGTTTGCTTCTCTTCTCCGCCTGGTCAAGCCGCTTGAGGGGCTCCTCATGCTTCTTGAGCTCATCTTCAGCGTTGTCCAGGGCCGCCTGAAGATTGTCCACTTTGGTCTTGGACTCTTTGAGGGCCTGTTGGAGGGTCTTGACCTGGTCCGCCTGTCGCATGATTATAGATTTAGTTTCTAAGTCATGCATAATCATTGAATATTCAGCAACATTATGTGCATCATCCGCAGCCCGTTTGGCTCTCCTTACCTCCTCCTGTTTGCAGATGTAGGCTTTCTTGAGCCCCTCCACGCGCAGCAGTGCCTACAACGACACAATCGGTGTCAGTAGAAAAACCGGGTGCGCATAATACAAATAAAATGCCGGGTGGGCACTCGTAAACTTACATAAGCCAGCTTGATCATTACACGATCGACATTGAAGGTGTTGATTCCAAGAATCGCCTCCTTCTCGTCCCGGGGGATGGCTTTCAGCATGGCCCGGTCATACTGAGTTGCATCCGGCTAGCGTGGGGAATTATCTGCACCAGAAACAGATGGTGAGAAAGCTGCATATGCTCCGCCTACGGATAGTCGACTGATCGGAGAATCTTCCGGCTGAGACTGAGAGTATGACTTAACCCACATGGGTAGGTCAAGCAGCGTGAGGTTGAAAGGGTTTGTACCTTGTTGTTGGAAGCCTCTCTGGGTTTCTGCATTAGACCCGCCTGGGTTTCTTTATTGTTTTACCGCTGGTAGTAGTCCGGGCGGTTGAAGTTTTTTGCACCATAAGTGCAGGCTCCTCAACAGTCGGCCTTGGCTGGATCTGTTTTTGCAGGGAGCGAGGAGCTTTGCTCCCATCCTGAAAACAAAGTCACAAACAGTCAGGTGAAGAAATAACCAAGGCAGAAGCATAACAAACAAGTCAAGAAAGGGTCAGGCGGTCTAACCTTTTTAGCCGCCTGAGCGGCAAGTTTCTTCTCCAGATTTTCCTTCCGGATGTATGAAGCCTTTCCGGCAGGTGTTTTAGCAGTAGGCAACATTTTCTTTGCTTCTTCTGCAAAACACAAAACAAATACATATGGTCAAGATTAGAGCAAAATCACAAGCATTGCAATTAAAAGAAAATAGCCAGCCGACACAAAAAAAAACCGGCTGAGGCCCTTAGCCTACGTCTTTTGAGCATGCTGCTAAGACCGCAGGCGGACAAGAAGCACTCGTCCTTAAAGAATTCATGTTTGGGCACCCAATTTTTGGGCACCCTTATTATCTCTCCGGTTGAGAGAGTGGAGGGGACCAGTTCAAAGAATCCGGAGTCCAGTATAGCCTCCCTGTCGTTCTCTGGTACGGTACTGGGGGCAGCCGGCACTTCTGCCCTAAAAGTTCAGGTTTCCGATTGTAGATCCAGAACTCCCTATACTCTTCTTCAGTCGGGGCCTTAACCAGATAAAACCGGTTCTTCCAGTCCGACCATTTAGACGGCTTATCCAGCGTCATCAAGTATTGGGGATAAGTCGTCAAAGTGTACCAGGCTCTCCAGCCGCCTGGGCTTCTACTCAAATAGTGCATATGGGCAAACGCCTCCCAGCCGGGGTTGAGATCCTGCATCCCGCAGGCGGCAATATACCCGAGTATATTTACCCAGGAATTAGGGGTGAGTTGCTAGACGCCTAGGCCATATCCCCTAAGTATGGCCTTTATTGTGTTATGTAAAGGGAAGCGGAGCCCGGCCAAGAAGGCCGCTTCATAGCACCCAAACCAGCTGTCTGCATGGGGTTGGTCATCCTCCCATACAACCGTTCCAAACTCCGCTGGTATTGACAGTTTATAACCCCCTCCCAGCGGCCGCTTAGTGACAAAGTCCGTCAGGGAGGACCGCATGAAGGCCCTGTCCTTAGTAGACACGAAAATCATGAGAGGGTCGTTTCTACTTTTCCAAGTAGGCCTCTCCGCCTCCTCTCTATATTCAGACGAGGTCAGGTAGCTAGTGCTACTGCTTTCAATACGACCGGCATTAGAGCCGGATGGGGAGTTGGGATCCTCGTTGACGGATCCTGGCAGCTCAGCCTCCTGAGCAGAGGAACACTCTTCGGTGAAGGAGCCTAAAATGGTATCGCTTGGGGTGGCGGGAATGCCCCCGGGTGAGTCTCTAGCCACCTCGTCCGGGGCTCGTCTCTCAGGCGACAACTCGTCTGAGTTCTCGCCTCTATAATTGAGGTCCATAGTTGTTCCCCTAATTCTGGCCATCGTTTCCTGCACAGACACGGAGTCGGTCGATATAGGCGTTGGAAAGGGGAAATTCCAAAGACCAAAGGCGGCAGATCCAGTTCTAGACTCAGCCGTACTAATTGACCGGCTGAGTTCACAACTATGTTCCGAGTATGGGTATAAAGGGTCCATCTACTTATGGGGCTAATAAATAAAAGCACAAGCAAAAGACGCAAACGAAAATACATGGAAAAGCTAGAAGGAATAGAGACGGTACCTAACGGAAGTGAGAATTTGTTGAAATACACCAAGAAATTTCTTGGGGATGCTTGCGAAGATACAGACGGTCTGAAAACCGGCTGAGTTCCCTTGGGTACCCTCACGAAAATCCTTTGCTTGCTCGCAACAACACAAGCGGTCTGAAAACCGGCTGCTCTCAACTATCAAATTTCCGTCTGTTCTCAACTCTGAAAACCGGATGCTCTCAAAATCAAGAAATTTCGCGAAGTTTGTAAATGAGAGCTTGAGGGTGCCTTCTCCTATTTATAGGATTTTTCCCAGAAGGCGAAGAGTCGCGACCCTTCCCCTTCTGCTTTTCCCTCCTCTTCCTTCAGTTAGAATCTGAAGAGGTTTCAAAAAAAAAAAATAAAGAAAGTCAGCACTCTTCACGGGCGCCACATGGCACCTTGCCACGTTAGCACCTGTGAGGGGAAAATGTTTGGGGTAGAAATACGCCGGGCACGTGGCTCAATGGTTAAGCGACACATGGAACCTAGCCATTGGTCAGCAGGGCTCCAATCCCCTGCTGACACGTGTCTAGTGAACCCTAAATGGGGAACCAAGGCTCCCCATTATAAATAGTGGAGAGACCCTCATTGATGGGGCATTCAATTCATTCATAAATACAAACACACCAATCCCGAGCAATATTAATTGCAGAATTCTCCCATTTATGTGAGAAGTAATTTCACTATTTACAAACACTTTTCCTCCTGTACGTTACTGACTTGATCGTCGGAGGCGGAGCTCCAACCAACCGGAGACTTCGTGGTTTTGCAGGTACAAGCGTTGAGGGGCATTCTAGGAATTGTAACTCTCCCGCAGGACATATCAAAAAAACCCCGAAACATATTTAATTCAACAAGCTTTTAAATCAAACCTTTTAAAAAACAATTTAAATCAATCCAAATTACATTTAAAAACCAGATTCCTTTAAACATAATAAATAATTTCAAACCATTCAAAACAAGATAGAAATCCATTATTCAACATATTTATTAAAACATGAATTCTCATGGTTAATTTATAAATCAAAATTCAAAACAATTTATTTAAATTCACACAAACATGCTTATTCATTTAACGATTTCGTAGGTATCTAGCCACCTAAACGTACCTTGATTCCGAATCTCAATCAACACTTCTCACTTTCAAAGTTCAATCACGAATATACCTTGCAATTAACATAACCATAAGGTAATCACAACATCTTTAGACATAAACCCATATCTAATGTGCATGGACTATAAAACTCATTTTTTCTTTCAAAAAATAATACTTCAATAAAAAATTATACCTTTGAAATAAGTATTTATATTTTAGAAAACTAACCATGAAGAAAACAAAGGAATAGAATTAAAGAGAATTGAATTTGCGTTGGAAAGAATAGGCAGAATTTGCAGAGGCTATAACTTCTTCAATATAACTCCAAATTGGGTGATTCTTGAGCCTAACCTCAAGGAATTTTTGAGAGGAAAAATTTATAGTTAAATAAAAATAGCCCAAAACTGATTAAAAGTTTCTGAAAATTAGCTCCAAAGATATACGGGCTGATTTTCCTTTATAAAAGAGGAGAAGAGTAAGAGAGAAAAAGAGAATATGACAGGTAATAGGGGGTATTTATAGGCTCATGAATGAAATAATTAAGGTAAGATTTTATAGGAAGAATTATGGTAAATTTAGTGTAAGGAATTACTTGGAAAAGAGAGTTATTGAATTTAGGAAAGTCTAGTTTATGGTGATTAAGAAATGAAGAAATAAGGTAAGTATTTTGTCATGAAATATTAAATGGTAAATGGCTTTGCTTGGGGAATAATCAAGAATGATTTAAGGTAAATAAATTATTTGACCAAATCTTTGTTAGATAGAGAATAAGAATTGAGGAAATAAGGAATTTAAGGAAGATAATTAAAATACAAAACTAACAAAATAATTAACCCAAAATTAACATAGGGTGGCTGAAAATATTGAGCATATCCATGCTCATATTTTCTGAACTCCACTACTAGTTTAAGGAAAATATTTGCAAGATTTTAAGGTTTAAAAATGATTGTGTAAATAATATATTATGTAGAAAATAATCAATTAGAAAATATTAACTTAAAACTAACTTAATTAACTAATAAAAATAAGATTTTCTACACTTAGAAAATCCGAAAATCTCATTAATTAATTCAGGAATTTCGACCCTTTAATTTATAAATAAGAAATATAATTTTTGTTAATTAAAATATCCGAAAAATATATATATCATTCGGGTGTTATTAAAATAAATGGATAATAAATCTTATCCAAAATAATCATTGAGTTTTGAAAATGTTGTTAAATTTAAATATCATTTTTGCTCTAAAATTCAAATAGTAATATAAATTACTAAAATACCCTTTTTAGAAAATACTAATTAGAAAATACGGGGTATTACACGAAGGGTTAGTTACTCAGTTCAACAATTTCTCTTAATTAAGTTGGTATAAACTGTCCAACATTTAATATTTAAAATGTCGAATGATTCTGTAGCTCGAATTCAAGTATGCAAATGAATCTTTCACTCAAGGGAAAGTTAGTCCCATTGAACATTGATAAAAGGTAATTTCTTCTATCTTCTATCTCAAATTATTTCTTTTAAATGTCAATGCTGATGTTGCTCGTGTTGTTGCTGCCTGGTCGACGCTATTGTGGTTACTACTACTTGCTTGATGCCACTGATGCTACTGCCTTCTAATATTCTTTGGTCATCAGATCTTAGAGTTTTTTATTTTGTGTGTTGCTGCTATCTGTTGCTTACCTTGTTGCGGATGTGCTCTTATTGTATTATGTTAAGCCGTTGAATGCTTGATGTTATCCAATTGAATTTTTCTTCTTTTGAACAATGTAATTTTATAACCTTTTATTAATGAAAATACTTGTTTTTTCACTTAATTTCTTTGAGTATCAATTTAAGGTACAATTTTGTTTTTTCTACCATTACAAATTAAAATTTTGGTAGTTTTTTGGTTGAATAGTAGATTAGAAGTGGGTTAGACATATAAAAATGCAACAATTAAATTTTTAATGAATTGCATAAAAATATTTATTAGCAGGGGTTAATGGAATAACTGCTGTAAATCAATCAATTCATTTGCTGCGGTCATTAACAACTACTGCAAATCAATCCATTCATTTGCCGCCCTGGCGTTTACTGCTCCTCCGAAAACGCAGCAAATGAACAGTTTTTAACCGCTACAAATAAATGTTTTTCTACTACTGCACGTTCAGAAGTTTTGGTTTGAATATTACATTTGTAACGATTCATGAAACTTTCAGTGACATCCTCCCAAGTTGCAGTATACTTGGCATCTAGAGAATAGAACCATTGTTGGCAAGCATGATCCAAAGAGGAAGGAAACACTATAGGGAAGAGTGCCACCTCTATTCCTTTGAGAACCATGGTTGCGGAGAAAGCCTTCAAATGGAACATTGGATTGTCAATAGGTTTGAACTTTGGTATGTTAGCAGTGGAGAACTTTTCAAGGAACCTGTCCTTCACAGCCAAAGTAGTGGAAGGTTGTTCCACATAGGTGAAATCTTCAGAAATCTTGCACACCTTTTCTTTCCGCTTTTCAACTGCAGCAACAATGGTATTGTTTTTTTTCCATGGTAGTAACCTTAGTAGTAAGGCTTTGCGTCATAGTGGAAAGTGCATCGATGGACTTGTTGATCTTCTCGATATCATTCTTGCTAGCCATTGGAGTGAAATGAATGTGAACTTGGGGTGATGGAGATGGACTTTGTGGAGACGATGGAGATTTCTTTGAATGTCTCTTACGTCTAAGAGGTTGTTGTGGTAGCCAAACGAGCCGTACTAATCTGCCCTTGATCCTTGACCAAGTACTGTGAAATAAATCAAATTCACTTAATAGTCTTAGTAAAGAAAGGGGGAAAGACAGAAATTTGAAAACATGTGAGAAAAATTCCACCCATTTTTTTTATTGTGACAGAAAAGGGGACGCATGCATGACCCTAGTATACAATCATTAACGACATGGTGCAAGACTCGAGTCAAAAAATTAAGTGTGTGGACTATACTTGACTCATGAGTGTTTAAGTGATATTATAAGACTGGTGGTATGATTGCATGGCTAGACATGTAAGCGGTAAAAAAAAAAATGACAGACGGGAGGACCAAGATAGCACAGAGGACCAAACATGATTGACTGCTCTTCCCCAAGGTATCGTGCCACGGCACAACTGTCGTGGCATGGCAATTAGTAACGTGGTGCGGTATGAATTTTCGTGGCACAACACTTTTTCGTGGCATGGTACTCAGTTCCAGGGTTTATTTTGTGTGATTTTCCAGTTTTTTCATCAAATTTTAGTGTTTATGCTAATTACTAAAAGAGTATGGTTCGTTGGCATTCATTAGTCATAAATCAAACAAAGTAAACTAACATTATAGACAAAGAACGATCGTTAAGGTTAGGATTAAAACAATCGAAGATGCACATGTAGGGCACGTAGTCATAATGATGCAATGAATTTCGCAACCTAAGGTCAAGTTCTATGTTCCACTATGGTCAAGTTTACTTGGATGTCAAAAGGTACCATGGTTAAGAGTTTGGATGCGTTAGCAAGGCAGCAACCTTTGAGAATGTATGCCAATGGACGGCTCCACGAGTTTGTGACGAAATCGAACTCGACTCCATGGTTTAGGTAAAGTTATAAACTCGGATGAACCCTTATTGTCATGAACGTTTTCGGGTTGATAGAACTTAAATCCCTCGGCGCTAAAATGTATGTAGAACACATACGGTTTCAAAAAAAACAAAGAAGCTAATTACTAGAAAAAAGTAGTCACCGAACTATTTGTAGCAGTACCGTGCCACGACATTAATTATTGTGCCACGGTATAGAATACCGCGCCATGGTATTCAGTGCCGCGCCACGACAATTCTGGCGTTGCTCGGTGTTGGTAAAAACACAACAGTGCTTCAATTTTTTTTCAATAGCGATCAAGTTATTTGATTTTTCCAATGAGGCGAACCTAAATACGACGTTAAAACGTCAATGCATATGCAAAAATGCCAAATTAATCAAGGAATACGATTCAAGAATCTTTCAAGTCTCATCCACTCATCTTAATCATATACCGATCACTCAAAATTGTTAAATAACTAAGAAACCTCCCCAATGGAGTCGCCAAATTGTAGGCGTCATTCGAAGGCGCCTACCTAAGCATGTGTGATGATGCTTGGAACTCATAGTAAGAAGGATTTGACATAATATAATTAAGGATAAATAAAGTAAGGAGTCGCCAACAAGTTTTTAAGGAACTTGTAAACCGTTCACAGATCATTTAAGGCAACCATGATTAGGGACAACAAAAGACAACAATGATTGACCCATGAAGGTTACACCCCATTCATAATCAATGAGATTACTAATTCCATATGGTTTGGAACCACGAAAGGAGGATCGGGGATGATGGTGCGAAGTAAGTCATGGAGTCACATTCGCCCGTATTGGCCTCTACTCGATCCTTATAATGAAAAATATTTCTAGCAATCTCAAGGGAATACAAACAAAGATTCAATTTACTCTATACTAGATAAGGCTAAATTGGTTGAATACTAATGCACACATAATTCTAAATATGTGTTTACATGACTTTTAAAATTAATTTACTATGCATTTTACTATCAACGATCTTTACAAATCTTTCCTCGTAGGTTA
This sequence comes from Chenopodium quinoa, assembly GCF_001683475.1. NCBI lineage: Eukaryota > Viridiplantae > Streptophyta > Magnoliopsida > Caryophyllales > Amaranthaceae > Chenopodium > Chenopodium quinoa. Next base: position 3,709,067 of record NW_018742951.1, read on the forward strand.
AGCTTTAGTCTAGTTCTTTGGTTTCAGTTTGCAACACGTGCGACCTATCTGGGATGTACCTTCTCAATTAAGACACGTGAAACACACCATTCGCCTTCCTAAGTTCCATTAGCAATGCCAATTTATAGGTTACGTTTCTTATTCTTTGCAAGATCTCATAACGTCCTATGTATTTCTAACTCAACTTTCCTAACCTCATGATCCCTTTCATTGGTGTTATCTTAAGCAATACTTTGTCACCAACTTGAAATTCCTCTTCTCTACGCTTCAAATCTACGTAGCTCTTTTGTCTATCCTATGCAGCTTGAATCATAACATGAATTTCTCTCACTTGCTTTGTTGTTTCTTCTATTATTTGAGGACCTAGAATAATTATTTCACTTCTGTCACTCCAACATAATGGACTTCTACACTTTTGTCCCTTCAAATGGTGCCATGTCAATACTTTCATGGTAACTATTGTTGTAAGAGAATTCTACTAAGTCTATGCTTTCTTCCCAACCACGCACCTTAATAGTCTATCACGCACGACCTTAACATGTCCTCTAAGGTTTGGATGGTTCTTTTTGACTTTCCATCCATTATAGGGTGGAATGTTGTACTCATCTTCAATGTCGTACCAAAGTTCTCTTGTAATTTTTCTAGAATTTCGAAAGAAACCGAGAATCCCAATACAAACGATATAATTGGGAACTCCATGTAGCCTCACAACTTGTTTTATGTAATCCTTCACAATATGTTCCATCTTTTAATTCTCTAACATTGGTATAAACACTGTCTATTTTGTAAGCCTATCCACCACAACCCACATGGTATCATTTCCATTCTTTGACTTCGATAAACTAGTGACAAAATCCTTCAAGATACAATCCACTTCCATCCTGGAATGTTGAGTGGTTACACTGTTCCTTGAGGTCTCTTGTGCTATATTTTGACCTTTTGGCAAGTTAGACATTTGTCTACAAATTTTGCTACCTCCATTTTCATTCTAGGCCACCAATACAGCTTTTTAGAGTCCTTATAAAGCTTGTTCTCCCCCTAGATGTATTTAGTAGGGTGTATTGTGCCCTTCTTCCATTAACATCTTCTTTAATTCTTCATACTTTCGTGGTACACAAGCACCACCTCCCTTTAACGCTTATGCTCCCTCATCATGAGTTTTGAAGTCAGTCACCTTTCCCTACTTAATCTTCTCGCTAATACGATCTAACTACAAATACCCTACTTGATTCTCCTTCATCTTATCAAATATTATTGGTTGGATGCTCAAGTTATTAAGCATTCCTTTAAACGCTCTTTTTTCCACCACTTTAAGGTTTGACTTCTCCATCTCTCAACAAATTTCATTTTCCACTACTAAGTGCATTCACTCCATTACTCGAATTTCGATTTAAAGCATCTGTGACTAAATTAACCTTACCCTCATGGTATTGAGTGTCCAAATCATAGTCCTTGATAAGTTATAACCACCTACATTGCCTCATGTTCAAGCCTTTTAGCGTGAAAATATACTTCAAACCCTTATGGTCAGTGAATATCATACATTTCAGTCCATATAATTAACTCCTCCATATTTTCAACACAAACACTATTACTGCAAGTTCAAGGTCATGAGTAGGATAGTTAGCTTCATATGGTTTCAACTGTCTTGATGCATAAGCAATCACCTTCCCATTTGTTGGGTTTCGTAGTGTCTGACACTACGCGGAATAAAACCCTCCCAAAATTCGCACACAAATTAAAGTAACTAATTATGCATATTAATTAACAATCACATAATTAATTAACAAAAGAGAGAAAGAAGAAAAGACGATCATACCCTTGATGCGTGCTTCGCTCTTTCTTATAGATCGTACTTGAAAGCGTAGAGCTTCGCAAATGCGCAAGCCTCTGAAGGCTCTCACCCTCGCGACCCCGACCCGAACGGCCTATACCCTGAAGCTTAGTCGGGGCTAGACCAAAAATACTTAAAGTATTAGAATAAAAGTGTTCTCGCTTGTGGAGATCCTTTCAAGTTCACAACTCAAGTGCCCTTTCCAAATGCCAAATAATTGGTATTTATAGGGAAAGGAGCCCTTGAATTCCAATCTCCCATCAATGTGGGAGAGTTGGTAAAAAGGCATTTATTCAATTTAATTTAATTCTAAAATCAAATTAAAATGCAAATGAATCAACAAACAACAAGTGTCAAGTGGACATCAAAGGGTTAGAGGAGGACCACAAGGGGGGACTACCCTCCCTTTCTCCCCAAGTAAACCACACAAACTGGCTCCCACACTTGCCCTATCGCAGACCCCAACTTGACTCCTAGCCTTGGGCACCAAGGCGCGCCATGCTGGCGGCCTGGTGCTCAATTGGGCCTGCCACCGAGGTGATGTGCTTGCGCGCAGCCCAGCATTCAAGCCACGCACGCATGATGGTTACTATTTGGTGCTGCAATGCGCCAGCACAACCCAGTAAGTTGTGCTTGCTTGTGACTGCTATCTACGAGGCACTAGCACGCTAGCACGCCTAGCGCACGAGCGATGCTGGCCATGTTGCACAAGCCAGCTAGCCAGTGATGCTAGCATACATGCGCTGCTATTGCTAGCGAGCTCGCACACTCGCTGCGACCATGTCCGAGGCCCAGCGAGCACTTGCGTGCTGCTGGCCTTGTGATGGTGCGGCTGGTGCTGCTAGCTCGCCTAGCATATGTAGCCAGCCATGCTGGCCTTTCTATGCACATAAGGCATGCTCGGCCCATGCTAAGCATGCTGAGATTATGGCAGTGCCTTGCCTTGCGTCAATAGCCCTGGCTAGCTATATTGCCCTTGCCCTCGGATTGCTCAGGGAATTCCGAGGCTAGGGGTATATATTTGTAACTTGTTGTTTGCTTGATTTCACGTCTCGTCGATTCCTAAATTCTACTCGACTTACGACACTCGTTCTAACGCTCTAAGCTCGGAATCCAACGTCTATGTTCGTAATACTCTAAGGACTCATTTAATCTTTCGCATTAATTTCTCGTTTCAGTTTGGTTACTCGATTGGGAGTGATTCGAAGGGTTTAGTCAAGCGTAAGCTATAATATTAATTATGCATTAATATTACTGATCGGAAGCGGCCCCCAGCTAGGCATTCGATCACTTTACCTCACTGAATAATTAGCTTTCTAATAATTCCGAACCCTCTATCGGAATAATACACTTATTCAAAGGACACCATTCCTTTCACCATTTACATCAAAATACAACCAAATCCATTGTTTGATGCATCACTATACACATCGTAAGAATCACTTTCACTCCCGTCATATATGGTTAATATTGGAGCCATCGTTACGCGTTCCTTCAAAGCCTGAAAAGCTTCCTCAAACTTATCGCTCTAAACAAACTTACAGTCAATTTTCATCAACGAATTCATAGTTCTAGATATCTTTGAGAAATCCTTCAGAAACCTTCTATAATATCTGGCTAGCCCAAAGAAACTTTAAATATCCGACACAATCTTGGGTGTAGGCTACCCTTTTACAGCCTCAATATTTGCAGGGTCTACTTCCGCTCCTTCTTTAGTTATGAAATGTCTTAAAAATGCTACTTTCTCCAACCAAAATTCACACTTTGAGAATTTGGCATACAAATGGTTAGTCCTAAAAGTAGCTAACACTAACCTAAAATGTTATAGCATGGTCCTCTCTACTCTTGGAGTATACCAAGATATAATCTATAAATATCACCACAAACTGGTCTAAAAAGGGTTGAAACACTCTATTCATTAGCTCCATAAAGATTTTTGGTGCATTTGTTAACCCAAAAGGCATTACAGTAAACTCATAGTGTCTATACCTTGTCATAAATGCCATTTTCGAAACGTCCTCTTCCGCAATTATCAGTTAGTGATACCCAGACCTCAAATATATCTAAGAAAATATCTTTGCATCTTTTAATCGGTCAAGTAGGTCATCTATCCTAGGTTAGGGGTACTTGTTCTACACCGTTACCTTATTCCACTTCCTATAATCGATGCATAGACTCATGCTTCCATCTTTCTTCTAAACAAACAACATGGGTGCTCTCCACGATGATGCACTCAGTCTAATATACCACTTCTCCAAAAAAATCTTGCATTTGTTCTTTCAACTCACTCATCTCCGCAGGCGCCATCCTATATGGAGCTTGAGAGATAGGTGTCGTTCTAGGTACTAAGTCTATAGTGAAATCTATAGTCCTTCTTGGTGGCAAACCCGAAATCCCTTCAGGTTACACATTTGAGAACTCATTCACGACCACAATATCCCTACAGGTTACTCCTCGTTTTCTAAATTCTTTACACTATAGAAATAAATAGGATGTCCTTTCTGCACATATTTTGCCAACTTCATCATTGAAATAATCCTATTATACTTAGGCCTTCCATACCTCTACTAGGTTACTAGTTAGCCTTGAGCTATCCTCAAGTAGATTTTCTGTGACTGATATCGAATCTCAGTATTGTAACAACATAACCAATCCATCCCCAAAATTACATCAAGGTCTTCTAGCTCAAACTTGATCAAGTTGGACATAAATCCCTTCCCCTCAATCTCTATAAGAACATCGTTAAAAGTCCTAGTGCAATGAACTATGCCTCCTGTTAGCATAACAATGGGTATATATAGGACATCTATAATTTTTACACAGTGCAACAGTTTTGGGAGTATAGCCTTTGAAATAAAATAAAATATTGCACCAGAATGAAATATAACTTTAACGAGAACTAAGTTTATAGAGAATGTACCAATAATGACATCCCTTACAGCATCAGCTTCATTCGTGTCTGCCCATCACATAAAGCTTCCTTGGGGTTCTACCTTTGACTTGAGCGTTGCCGCCATTAGTACTCTTATTCCCATTTTGAATCTACATACTTCTATTCACTTGGTTCCCATTATTACCTTGAGATCTCTTCTACTAATTTTAGTTCTGACCACCATTCCTAGGTTAACTATTTCCTTAACACACTTTATTCTAGGAAAAGCACTCCTGTGCAATATGCCCTTGTTTTTTACACAGGTCAAGTGACTAATTCCCATCACAATCTTTTTTTGTGTGGTTATTTGAACATCTCCTACAGTGGTAAACTTTAGGTGGTCAATCTCTAGGTTGATTCCTATTTCCTCAAGATCAGAAAAGTTACGCCCACCTTGGTTATTTCAATTGTTTTAGAAGTTATTACCATGGTGGTTGTGATACTTCTACCTCTCAAAGTTATTCTGGTTCCCAGCATGACCAGAACCACTCACAGGCTCCTTTTTTTTTCTCCTTAGCTTCTAATTCAGCTTTCTCCACCTTCTCCTTTATCTCTAACGCATGAAGATGCGCTGCTCTACCATACAACCATCCAAATTATCAAAAAACACTAGTAGAAAAAAGCAATTGGGCTGCCCCAAATGGGAAGCGGTTATTGAATTCCGCTTCCAAAAACCCATAAAAACCCACCAAAAAAAATTAAAAAAAATAAAAATAAAAAACAGAAACATACAAATGGGGAGAGTTTTTAGGTGAACCGCTCCCAAATATTGATATGGGAAGCAATTTGAACATTTAAGCGTTTCTCATTCTTAAAAAACACCCTAAAAAAACTCTTCATTTCTCATGCCTCCTCTCCTTCTCTCTACGTTAATACGTCTTCTCTTTTCTCCTTTTTCTTTCCTCTTCTCTTTTCTCACGCATCTCTTCTCTCTCTCCTCTCTCAAGCCTCCCTTTCTTTTTCCTCTCCTTTCTCAAGCCCCACATAAACACAGCAACCACCGGCCACATCAACACAACAACCACCGCCCACAACAACCACATCAACACAGTGAGCAACCCCCACCGAGCAACCCACAACGAGCAACCCACTAATTAACAACCACCGATCATCGTACCACCTGAAAGGAATGGTGTCCTTCCAATAAGTGTATCATTCTGATAGAGGGTTCAGAATTATTACAGAGCTAATTCTTCGGTAAAGTCAAGTGATCAGAATGCCTCGGTGGAGGCCGCTTCCGATCAATAATATTAAGGAATAATTAATATTACAGCTTAATCTTAACTAAACCCTTCGGGTCGAACCCAATCGAATAACCGATCCGAGACGACGAATTAACCCGAAATGATTTAATGAGTCGACAGAGTTATACGAATACAGACGTCGGATATCGAGTCTAGGGCGTCAAGGCCAAGCGTCGCAAAATCACAAGCGACAAGTATAAGCATAGCTGTAGCACCGCACTAGCCTAGCCATGTGGGCTACTAGGCTAGGTTGGGTCAACATAGGCCTAGGCGCACCATGCATACCAAGGGTGCCTAGGCGCCATCGCAGCCCTAGCACCATGCCTAGGCGCACATGGCAACACCATCGCAGGCCACACGCACCATGCAAAGCACTATCACATGGCTAGGCCTATGCGTGTGTGTGCATGTGCATGTGCCTAGGGCCATCGCAAGCCATGGCAGGCCACACGCACCAAGCACAACCATCGCAGTGCTGGGCACTGGCGTATGTGCGTGTGCGTGTATGCCTCGCATCCTCACAACAGCAGCCTCACACAGCAGCATGCCAAGCAATGCTCTGTTCGTGTGCGTGTACGAGTGCCAATCCGTGCTGGCTAGCAAGCAGCAACAGCGATGATGCGTGGGCTTGTGCGTGTGTGCGTGCGATAGGGATGCTGGGAAGCAAGGGAGTGCTGGCTGGCTGGCACGCTAGCTGGCTTCCAGCCTAGCAACCCATGTGCCGGTTTTGTGCTTGCTTCTGGGGACCAATCAAGAGGCCTTGGGGGGCAAGGAAAATGGTCCCCCCTACCTAACCTTGGTCATCACTCATTAGCATGTGATTGTTCCACTTGTCGCAATGTGATTAACTTAATTATTTATATAATTTGGAATTAAATAAATTATTGATTTTACCAACTCTCCCACATTGGTGGGAGATTGGAAATCAAGGGTGCATTTCCCTATAAATACCAAAGGCTTGGGTATTTGGGAATACACAACCTTGAGTGGAATTAAAAGGCAACTCTTGATTTGATTAAACCTTGATTCGTAAAACTCATAGTTTTATTTTTCCGGGTCTCGACTAACCTTCGAGACTTAGGACGCTCGGGTCGGGTTCGAGGGTACGATCCCGTTGAAGACCTCGTATTTTCGGGGTTCAAGTAAGAGCTCATAGTAGAGCGAAGCACGCGTCAAAGGTATAATCTTTTATCCTTAATTATGTTTTAATTATGTTTTGCTTGTTAATTGCATTTATTATGGGGGCGGGTCTTGGGGGTTTCTTTCCGCGTAGTGAGGGTCACTACGAAACCCTACAGCGGTATCGGAGCCACGCTCCTTTTAATTTTTGCAATTATTGATTAATTAAGGTGATTTAAAGTAAGATTTAAATTCTGGTTTTGTTTATCTAATTAGATTAGAAGCTCGTTTTAATTAATTTTAAAACTCGTACTTTTATTGATTTGGCTGTCGAATCCAGATTTAGGCTCAAAAATAGTGATTTTTGGGTGGAATCATCATTCTGAAACAGATTCATCCCTCTTCGAGAATTGTTTAGAAGCCAAATTCGAACCGGAAACCCAAGTTTTTGGGGTTTTTTTCGTTTTTCAACGAAAATTTTAAATCTTTTCAAGCCTTGATTAGTGCAAGCATTACAAGGTTATATTAAATGCATTATTGCATCCCTAATCTACTACTTTTTAAATATCCTTAAGCATAATTATGGAGTTTTAATTAGTGCTTGAGTCGATATGCCTTTTTCACATAAACTTGTTTTTCACAAATTTTGCAAATTAATTGCAATAATGTGTGAATGTTTGATGTGAATGTGCAATTTTAAGATCCTAATATGTTAAAGTTCTAATCTTTAAAGGTTTAAATGATTGGAACTCTAACCCTAAATTCCATATTGAACAAAGTTTGGATTTTTCATGTTTGGTTGCTTAAAATCCATGAAGTTCAAATACTTGTGAGTAAAATTTTGATTAATCCTCATATTGGAATATGTAATCTTGGTATTTTACACAAGTATGAAAGTTGGAAAATTTTATCATTGGAAGGTTAATTTATTTTTCAACTCCCTTTTGTCAAATCCATTATTAATTTGCATATTAGCAAAATTAATTATGGACATAGCTCATTTAATTTTAAGCATAAAGAAAGACCTAAATTTGTTCAAAAATAAATTTTTGGATGACTTAGGCTTGTGCACCATTAAAATTAAAATTATTTAAGTTAGACTTATTTTATTTTATTTTTCCTCAAATTGATTCTAAAATGTAATTTAGAATTAAATTTTGTCACACACAAATCGGAATTAAAATTCCGAGTGAAATGCATGCAAATCGATGCAAAACCGCAAGCGTGACCAAGGCTAGCCGGGCTGCCCAGCAGCCCACATGTAGGATGCCCATGGTGCACGCAAGGGCCACGCATCGATGCGTATGGCTGTGTGGCCGGAAGGTTACTGGGCGCAGCATTGCGTGGGGTTGTGGCTGGGCAGGGGCTGCCTGTGAATGCTTGCTGGCAGCATGCTAACAGGAGCCAGCCCAGCGCCATATGCTTGCACCAGCACGCTAGCAAGCATGCGCAGCATGCTAGCAGGCAGCTGATGCTAAGAAGCGAGGCTTGCTAGGCACAGCAGAGCAACACCACGCACCAAGGCGCAGGGCCATGGGCTGCCTAGCAGCCATGGTGCGCACCCTCTAAGGGTTTTAGTGGGACGTTTTTACTTAATGTTTGAGCTATGATTTTGCAATTTTTCCTATTTTAATAATTTTAAGTAATTATTTTAACGAGGTTAAAGCCTCGATTTTTCGGTTTTGCAAAAAATTGACAAATTATGGGTTATGCCGATTAATTAATCGGATTAATTAAGTATTGATGCGAAATTTAGTGGGAGCCTAATTAATTACGTTAGCAATTTGCTTTTAGAAATAATGAATTAAACAACTTTGACAAGTTTTAATTAGGCGCGTTAATTGGATTAACCACCTAAGTTAGTTACTAGTTTTGCGTGTTTAATTGTGTATTCGTAAAATGCATGGGCCATTCACAAATAGTGAATGGGTGAATGAAAGATTGTTTTCAAAACAGGTTATTGAAAATGGCAACTAGTGGGGCCCGACTAGGATAGAAAATACGGATTGCGATCCGTTATGCATTTTTGTAAATCTAAATACGGTCTGCGAACCGTTAAGTATTTTTGTACTTTAGATTAATCTTAGTCGTACTAGCTAGTTATTTTATTTTGGCCAAGATGTCTCAAGACGGCGTTTCGATGAAGACAAGCCAAGATGAAGACCCATGGAAATTGAAGATTTCAAGGGGTCATGCTAGTTGCCAAATGCTTCAATTTATGCTTTATATATTATTGTTATATATGAATGTTAGATGCATGTCTAGGATTTCTACATGTTGCGACGATTAATTAAGTTCACTTAATTCAAACCAACATAGAAACCCTAGGTCCCTCAATAATATTGAGCTAAAAATTTGCCGTTCCAAGAACAACACTTACCGAACTAATACGCGTATGTGATGGGCTACGCCAAAGCGAGGCATCACTACTTCCCTAGGAACGTAAGGTATACTAGGTATACAAGTTGTCTTGGTTAAGCTCAACGATATCAGTAAGGAGTCCTTAGATGCTGTGGCAAAAGAGATAAAATGTCAAGGATGCATTAGATGCGACATTTTATCAAACCGAGAGTAGCTTGGAGCTATTAGCAATTGAATTGCTTACCTTAAGATATTTAATGATTAAGACAAGCCAAAGCATGCTTAACCATTTCTTGATCTTTGGGATCTCGGAATCATTTTATTCTCGCCCATAAGGGACAATTTAATAATGCGTGGATAAAATGCTCAATAAGATTGAAATTATGCATGAACACTTTTAAATTTCAACTTATTGATTTATGAATGGTTTTTCATTTCAAATTCTTTCAATTTTATAACAATGTCTGCAAGTAACTTAAACAACAACCAATTCTCTTTACGTTCAATTCTCGACAAGGAGAAGTTGAGCGGGCCAAACTTTCTTGATTGGCAAAGAAATCTGCGCATTGTGCTAATGCAAGAGAAAAAGATATACTTCCTTGATGAGGAAATGCCCGATGCTCCCAATGAGGAGGTCACTCAGGCTGCCCTTAACCGATGGCAAAGTGCTAATTGGGATGTCAAATGCATCATGTAGGCCACTATGTCTCCGGACCTTCAAAAGACTTTATTTGAAAAGGAGACGGCTTTTGAGATTAATTCTGAGCTTCAGAATATGTTCCAAGAGCAGGCCCGAACTGAAAGGTTTGAAACCCACAGGCAGATCCTTGAGAGCAAGCTCAAGAAAGGAGAGCCAGTCAGCCCGCATGTCCTCAAAATGATTAGATTATTTGAGAACATGGAAAGGCTTGATGCTGGGTATTCAACCGAGATGGCAATTGACATCATTCTCCACTCTCTTCACAAAGGCTATGATCAGTTCAAGATGAACTATAATATGCATAGCATGAAGAAAACCCTCACCGAGCTTCATGGTATGTTGAAGCAAGCCGAGCAAACCCTCAAGGATGAGGGCAAGCATGAAATGCTCATGGTGAAGAAAGGCAAGCCATTGAAATGTCCGGGCAAGAAGAAGAGCTTTAAAGGGAAAAAGAGAAATTTTCCGCCTAAGTCAAACACTGCCAAGGGCAGCAAGGACAAGAAGGTAGCCTCTACCAAGTCCGATTCCGAATGTTTCTACTGCAAGAAGAAGGGACATTGGAAACGGGACTGCCTCAAATTCAAGGAAGATAAGAAGAACGGCACCGTTTCTTCTTCATCAGGTATTTTTGTTATAGACTTAAACTTCGCTAGAAAAACATCATGGGTATTAGATACCGGATATGGCTCACACCTTTGTTCCAATGCTCAGGGACTAAGGATAAATAGGAGTCTAGAGAAGGGAGAGGTCGAGCTTCGGGTCGACAATGGAGCAAGAATGTCTACCGTCTTCGTTGGAACTCTCAATTTGTCATTGCCCTCTTGGCTTATTTTAGAATTTGACAATTGTTATCATGTTCCTAGAGTTACCAAAAACATCATTTCAATATCGACGTTGGACGCCAAAGGTTTTGAATTTCTAATTAAGAACAATAGTTGTTCATTTTATTTTGATAATGTTTTATATGGTAAAGCATATTCAAAAAATGGTCTTTATGTGCTTTCTCTTGACAAACAAGTCTATAACATTGATGATACCGCTAAAAAGGCTAATACCATCGAGTAGAATCAAACCTACTTGTGGCATTGTCGTCTTGGCCATATTAACGTCAAACGCATCAAGAAACTTCTACAAGAAGGTGTTCTTAACTCATTCGACTTAGAGTCGTTTGAAAATTGCGAAGGATGTGTATTAAGCAAGATGATAAAACAACAATTCTCCAAGTTGGGAGAAAGGGCAAGTGACTTATTAGGTCTAATACACACGGATGTATGTGGACCAATGAGTACACTCGCAAGACAAGGTTACCGATATTTCATCACTTTCACCAACGATTTTAGTAGATATGGCTATATCTACTTAATGTCTAATAAATCTGAATCCTTTGAGTAATTCAAAGAATTTAACAAAGAAGTTGAAAATCAACTTGGCAAGAAAATTAAAGCACTTCGATCGGATCGAGGTGGCGAATATTTGAGCCATGAATTCGACGATCACTTGAAATAAAATGGTATTCTTTCAGAGTTGACACCTCCCGGAACTCCTCAATGGAACGGAGTGTCCGAACGGAGGAATCAAACCTTGTTAGACATGGTTCGATCAATGATGGGTCTTAGTGAACTTCCTATCTCTTTCTGGGGACATGGCGCTACAAACCGCGGCACTAACACTGAACCGCGCTCCGTCAAAAGCTGTTGAAAAGACTCCATATAAATTATGTACTAAGAAACCTCCTAGGTTATCTTTTCTCAAGATTTGGGGATGCGAAGCATATGTCAAGCGATTAATTTTGGACAAACATCACCCCAAATCGGATAAGTGTTTCTTTGTGGGATATCCAAAAGAAACCAAAAGGTATTACTTCTACAATAAATCCGAGAACAAAGTGTTTGTTGCTCGTGATGGTGTCTTTTTGGAGAAGGAACACCTTTCCAAAATGACAAGTGGAAGGAAAATCAAACTCGACGAAGTTCGAGAGGACGAGCAACAATGTCAACCTGATAAAACTAACAATCTAAGTGCTTTGGAAGCAGCTGAGAAGATTAGTCAGATTCAAACAGACAATGTAAATGCTCAACCTATTACCCTTCGTAGGTGGCAACGGCAAAGATCTCAACCAGACAGATACCTTAGTATTGTCTTAACCGCTGATCAAGACATCCTAGTTATGGATGGAGATGAGCCAGCGACATACAAGCAAGCTATGACGAGCCCCGACTCTGCTAAATGACAAGAGGCCATGAAATCCGAGATGGACTCCATGTCTGAAAATCAAGTCTTGGACTTGGTGAATTTGCTCGAGGGTTACACACCCACTGGTTGCAAATGGATCTTCAAATTGAAGACAGACAAGGATGGAAATGTATCGATATACAAGGCTAGACTGGTGGCAAAAGGTTATAGACAAGTCCACAGGATTGACTATGATGAAACTTTTTCACCGGTTCCAATGCTAAAGTCTGTCCGGATTATTCTAGCAATTGCTGCATATTACGATTTATGAAATATGGCAGATGGATGTCAAAACCGCCTTCCTAAATGGGATTTTGGAAGAAACTGTGTACATGACACAGCCAGAAGGTTTTGTCGATCCGAGCAACGCTGGAAAGGTTTGCAAGCTCAAGAAGTCCATTTATGGACTAAAGCAAGCCTACAGGAGTTGGAATTTGCGATTTGATGAAGCCATCAGTAAGTTTGGTTTCATCAAGAATCTAGATGAATCTTGTGTATACAAGAAGGTCAGTGGGAGTGACATCGCATTCCTAGTCCTATATGTCGATGCCATACTGCTCATTGGAAACAGCACAAAATTACTGGAGTCCGTAAAGGGCTGGTTGGGAAAGTGCTTTTCAATGAAGGACTTAGGAGAGGCACAGTACATATTGGGCATCAAGATCTACAGGGATAGGTCAAAGAGGATGATTGGATTGAGCCAAAGTACTTACATTGACAAAGTACTGGCATGATTCAACATGGAGAATGCCAAGAGAGGGCATCTACCCATGTCCCATGGCGTAACTCTCAGCATGAAACAGTGTCCACAGACACCTGTTGAGCGAGAGAGAATGGATCAGATTCCATATACTTCGCTATATGGGTCGATCATGTATGCCATGATATGTACCAGGCCAGATGTCTCGTATGCCTTGAGTGCTACGAGCCGATACCAATCAAACCCAAGACAGGCGCATTGGACTGCGGCCAAGAATATCCTGAAGTACCTGAAAAGGAACAAGGATAAATTCTTGGTTTATGGTGGGCATAAAGACCTGGTTGTTGAAGGTTACACCGACGCTAGCTTCCAGACTAACAGAGACGACTTCAAGTCATAGTCAGGGTACATATTCTGTCTAAATGGAGGAGCGTTTAGCTGGAAGAGTGCCAAGAGGAGCACAACTGCAGACTCTACAACTGAAGCCGAGTACTTGGCTGCTTCAGAAACTGCTAAGGAGGCTGTTTGGATTCGCAAGTTCATCAGTGAACTTGGTGTTGTACCCTCCATCAAGGGTCCGATAGATCTCTACTGTGACAACAATGGAGCTATCGCTCAGACTAGAGAGCCGAGATAGCACCAGAAGGTCAAACATGTCCAAAGGCAATTTCACATGATAAGGGAATGGAAATCCAAAGGTGAAATCAGAATTTGCAAGATCGGCACGGATGATAATGTGGCCAATCCTTTGACTAAACCTTTGCCTCAAGTGAAACACAACAAGGACATTAAGGCAATGGGAATCAAGCACATCGGAGACTGGCTTTGAAATTCCCTGTACATGTGTTTTAATTAAACTGGTTGTTTTAATGTAAGACACTGTATCGAAACCATTCATTAATGGAGTAATTAAGTTTTGTGCATTATTATTTTTCACTCCATTGTTATTTAATTGTCGTTTAGAATAAAATAATGAGTCCATTCGATTTATGGAAATATTCAAAACAGGGTATCAAGACCATGTCTTGGATAAAGAAACACCTGTTAAGTGAACATTGAATATTTAAATTGAAAATCATCCCTAATCGAGGTCATCTAACTGATGGACGATTGATGACCACCAGAGATTAATGTATAGTGTGATTTACAGCACCGTTTCTTGTGCTGCAAGGACACGATGGTCATAAATCATTTGCACAAGTGCAAGTTTGGAACTGCACTGGATTGACCTATGAGAGTACTTTAAGAGATTCAAAATTGTCATAAGTACATTTCTCATTATAGCTATTGGAACTCGTTTCCTCGACCATGAGTATTGTGAAGTTTTCTTGTTTGAGAACTAGTCTCTTTGATGTTGCCTAACATATGCCGTAACTGGGCATCATAACGGGAACACTCGGGAGATTAGGTCCTCTTAGTAAGAGAAACTTACAGTACAAGACTGGGAATGTCCCCCTATCAAAAATAGGGAATATGTCTTTGTTGTTTACAAGGCCGCTCGAAGGGCGAGACTGTGAAAATGCATGGTCGTGCTCAGATGGATTTTAGAAATCATCTGCTTATTGACAGTCGAACTAGGAGATCGAGAAACACTTCTGAACGTAATAAGGATGACGATGAATCTTACCTTATAGTTCACGAAGAGACATTAAGTGACATAGGAAATGGGCTATACACTATATGCACACTTGTCCGGAAGGATAAGTGGGAGATTGAAAGGAATGGTGTCCTTCCAACAAGTGTATCATTCTGATAAAGAGTTCAGAATTATTACAGAGCTAATTCTTCAGTAAGTTCAAGTGATCAGAATGCCTAGGTGGAGGCCGCTTCCGATCAGTAATATTAAGGAATAATTAATATTATAGATTAATCTTAACTGAACCCTTCGGGTCGAACCCAATCGAATAACCGATCCGACACGACGAATTAATCCGGAAGGATTTAAAGAGTCGACAAAGTTTTACGAATATAGACGTCGGATATCGAGCCTAGGGCGTCGAGGCTGAGCGTCGCAAAATCACAAGCGCAAGTATAAGCATAGCCGTAGCACCGCACTGGCCTAGACATGTGGGCTGCTAGGCTAGGCTGGGTCAACATAGGCCTAGGCGCACCATGGTGTACTAGGCGCACCATGCGTGCCAAGGGTGCTTAGGCGCCATCGCAGCCCTAGCACCATGCCTAGGTGCACATGGCAGCACCATCGCAAGCCACACGCACTATGCACAGCATGTCCATGTGCCTAGGGCCATCACAAGCCATGGCAAGCCACATGCACCAAGCACAGCCATCGCAGTGCTGGGTACTGACGTACGTGCGTGTACGTGTGCGTGTGTGCCTCGCATCCTCACAGCAGCAGCCTCGCACAGCAACATGTCAGGCAATGCCCTGTGCGTGTGCGTGTACGAGTGCCAGTGCGTGCTGGCTAGCAAGCAGCAGCAGCGATGATGCGTGGGCTTGTGCGTGTGTGCGTGCGATGGGGATGCTGGGCAGCAAGGGAGTGCTGGTTGGCTAGCACGCTAGCTGGCTGCCAGCCTAGCAGCCCATGTGCCGGTTTTGTGCTTGCTTGTGGGGACCAATCAAGGGGCCTTGGGGGGCAAGGAAAATGGTCTCTCCCACCTAACCTTGGTCATCACTCATTAGCATGTGATAGTGCCACTTGTCTCAATGTGATTAACTTAATTATTTATTTAATTTAGAATTAAATAAATTATTGATTTTACCAACTCTCCCACATTAGTGGGAGATTAGAAATCAAGGGTGCATTTCCCTATAAATACCAAAGGCTTGGGTATTTGGGAATACACAACCTTGAGTGGAATTAAAAGGCAACTCTTGATTTGAGTAAATCTTGATTCGTAAAACTCATAGTTTTATTTGTCCGGGTCTCGACTAACCTTCGAGACTTTGGACGCTCGGGTTAGGTTCGAGGGTACGATCCCGTTGGAGACCTCGTATTTTCGGGGTTCAAGTAAGAGCTCATAGTAGAGCGAAGCACGCGTCAAAGGTATAATCTTTTATCCTTAATTATGTTTTAATTATGTTTGCTTGTTAATTGCATTTATTATGGGGGCGGGTCTTGGGTGTTTCTTTCTGCGTAGTGAGGGTCACTACGAAACCCTACACCACCGAGCAATAACCACCGCGTAACAACGCAACACCAACTTTTTCAGATCTAATATTAATTTAGGTTTCCTCCGTTCGAATACTCCGTTCCATTGAGGAGTTCCGGGAGGTATCAACTCTGAAAGAATACCATTTTCTTTCAAGTGATCGTCGAATTCATGGCTCAAATATTCGCCACCTCGATCCGATCGAAGTGCTTAAGTTTTCTAGCCAAGTTGATTTTCAACTTCTTTCTGAAATTCTTTGAATTTCTCAAAGGATTCAGATTTATTCGACATTAAGTAGATATAGCCATATCTACTAAAATCGTCGGTGAAATTGATGAAATATCGGTAGCCTTGTCTTGCGGGTGTACTCATTGGTCACATACATCCGTGTGCATTAGACCTAATAAGTCACTTGTCCTTTCACCCAACTTGGAGAATGGATGTTTTATCATCTTGCCTAATAGACATCTGACAAGGGTTAAATCAGTCGCTACAATCTAACTCTCAATCATACAATACTTATACGAACACCCTATAACCAAGTACAATGGCAAATAAAGGTTCGGTCCACGAGGAACGAGAGTAATTGCAAATCAATCTTAAACCTAAGCTAGTTCGAAATCAATGGAAAATGGTGTTCTAAAATACTACTAATGAGATGGGATAAACCAAATAAACTAAGACACATGATGTGTTTGATGTTAATATGGCCAAGACGACAATGCCACAAGTAGGTTTGATTCGACTCGATGGTCTTAGCCCTTTTTGTCTAGTGAAAGCACATAAAGACCATTTTCTGAATGTGCCTTACCATATAAAACATTATCAAAATAAATAAAACAACTATTGTTTTTGATTCGAAATTCGAATTCTTTGGCGTCCAACGCCGATATTGAAATAATGTTTTTGGTCACTCTAGGAACATGATAACAGTTTTCAAGTTCTAGAATAAGCGCTGAGGGCAAAGACAAACTGAGAGTTCCAACGGAGACGGCAGACATCCTTGCTCCATTGTCGACCCGAAGCTCGACCTCTCCCTTTTCTAGCCTCCTACTTATCCTTAGTCCCTGAGCATTGGAACAAAGGTGTGAGCCACATCCGGTATCAAATACCCATGATGTTTTGCTAGCGAAGTTTAAGTCTATAATAAAAATACCTGATGAAGAAGCAACGTTACCGTTCTTCTTATCTTCCTTGAATTTAAGGCAGTCCCGTTTCCAATGTCCCTTCTTCTTGCAATAGAAACATTCGGAATCAGATTTAGAAGAAGCTGTCGTTTTGTCCTTGCTGCCCTTGGCAAATTTTGACTTAGGCGGGAATTTCTTCTTTTTCCCTTTAAAGCTCTTCTTTTTTCCCGCATGTTTGAATGGCTTTCCCTTCCTCACCATGAGCATGTCATGCTTGCCCCGATTCTGTAAAATGGCAAGAGGCTATGAGATCCGAGATGGAGTCCATGTCTGAAAATCAAGTCTGGGACTTGATGAATTTGCCCGAGGGTTATACACCCATTGGTTGCAAATGGATCTTCAAAGTGAAGACAGACAAGGATGGAAATGTATCGATATACAAAGCTAGACTGGTGGCAAAAGGCTATAGACAAATCCACGGAATTAACTATGATGAAACTTTTTAACTAGTTGCAATGCTAAAATCCGTCTGGATCATCCTAGCGATTCCTACATATTACGATTATGAAATATGGAAAATGGATGTCAAAACCGCCTTCCTTAATGGAATTTCGGAAGAAACTGTGTATATGACACAACCAGAAGGTTTTATCGATCCAGGCAACGCTGGAAAGGTTTGCAAGCTGAAGAAGTCCATTTATGGACTAAAGCAAGCCAGCAGAAGTTGGAATCTGCGATTTGATGAAGCCATTAGCAAGTTTGGTTTTATCAAGAATCCAGATGAATCTTGTGTATACAAGAAGGTCAGTGGGAGTGATATTGCATTCCTAGTCCTGTATGTCGATGACATACTTCTCATTGGAAACAGCACAAAATTACTGGAGTCCGTAAAGGGCTAGTTGGGAAAGTGTTTTTCAATGAAGGACTTAGGAGAGGCACATTACATATTGGGCATCAAGATCTACAGAGATAAATCTAAATGGATGATTGGATTAAGCCAGAGTACTTACATTGATAAGGTATTGGCTCGATTCAACATGAAGAATGCCAAGAAAGGGCATTTACCCATGTCCCATGGCATAACTCTCAGCAAGAAACAGTGTCCACAGAAACCTGTTAAGCGAGAAAGAATAAATCAGATCCCATATGCTTCGCTGATCGGATCGATCATGTATGCCACGATATGTACAAGGCCAGATGTATCGTATGCCCTGAGTGTAACGAGCCGATACCAATCGAACCTAGAAGAGGCGCATTGGACTGCGACCAAGAATATCCTAAAGTACCTGAAAAGGAACAAGGATAAGTTCCTGGTGTATGGAGGCCAGAAAGAACTAGTTGTTGAAGGTTACACCGACGCTAGCTTCCAGACTTACAGAGACGACTTCAAGTCATAGTCAGGGTACATATTTTGCCTAAATGGAGTAGCGTTTAGTTGGAAGAGTGCCAAGCTGAGCACCACTACAAACTCTACAACTGAAGCCGAGTACTTGGCCGCTTCAGAAGCTGCCAAGGAAGCTGCTTGGATTCGTAAGTTCATCAGTGAACTTGGTGTTGTACCCTCAATCAAGGGGCCGATAGACCTCTATTGTGATAACAATGGAGCTATCGCTCTGGCTAGGGAGCCGAGAGAACACCAGAAGGTCAAACACATGCAAAGGCGATTTCACATGATAAGGGAATGGAAATCCGAAGGTGAAATCAGAATTTTTAAGATTGGCACAGATGAAAATGTGGGCGATCCTTTGACTAAACCGCTGCCTCAGGTGAAACACAACAAGAACATTGAGGCGATAGGAATCAAGCATGTTGGAGACTGGCTTTAAAAATTCCCTGTACATGTGTTTTAATTAAACTGTTTGATTTAATGTAACACACTGTATTGAAACCATTCATTAATGAAGTAATTAATTTCTGTGAAAAATTATAATTCACTCCATTACTATTTAACTGTGGTTTAGAATTAAATAATGAGTCCATTTGATTTACGGAAATATTCAAAACAGGGTATCAAGACCATGTCATGGATAAAGAAACACCTGTTAAGTGAACATTGAATATTTAAATCGAAAATTGTCCCTAATCGAGGTCATCTAACGGATGGACGATTGATGACCGCCACAGATTAGTGTGTAGTATGATTTACAGCACCGTTTCTTGTGTTGCAAGGACGTGGCAGTCATAAATCATTTGCACAGGTACAATTTGGAACCGTATTGGATAAGACCTCTGAGAGTACTTAAGAAATTTTAAATTGTCATAAGTACATTTCTCATTATGACTATCGGAACCTGTTTCCTCCGACCATGAGTATTGTAAAGTTTTCTTATTTGAGTACTAGACTCTTTGATGTTTCCGAACGTCTTCCGTAACTAGGGATCATAACGGGAACACTCAGGAGACTAGGTCCTCTTAGTAAGAGGAACTTACAATGCAAGACTGGGATTGTCCCCCTATTAACAATAGGGAAAAATATTTTGTTGTTTACAAGGCTGCTCGAAGAGCGAGACTCTGAAAATGCATGGCCGTGCTCAGATGGATTTTAGAAATCATCTGCTTATTGACAATCGAACTCGGAGATCGAGAAACACTTCTGAACGTAATAAGGATGACGATGGATCGTACCTTATAGTTCACGAAGAAACATTAAGAGACATAGAAAATAGGCTGTACACTATATGCACACTTGTCCGGAAGGAAAAGTGGGAGATTGAAAGGAATGGTGTCGTTCACAACAAGTGTATTCTTCCGATAAAGGGTTCAGAATTATTACAGAGTTAATTCTTCAGTAAGATCAAGTGATCGGAATGCCTAGGTGGAGGCCGCTTCCGATCAGTAATATCGAGGTACAATTGATATTAACTGAACCCTTCGAGTCGAACCCAATCGAATCATCGATCCGAGACCACGAATTAATCTGAAAGGATTTAATGAGTCGACAGAGTTTTACGAATACAGACGTCGGATATCGAGCCTAGGGCGTCGAGACCGAGCGTCGCAAAATCACAACCGACAAGTACGAGCGTAGCCGTAGCACCGCAATGGTCTAACCATGTGGATGCTAGGCTAGTTCGAGCTAGCATGCACCTAGCATGGTTAGGCGCAAGCCTAAGCACACTAGGTGTTCTAGGCCCACCATCGCAGCCCATACAGCATCGTTAGGCGCACCATGCGTGCACTAGGGTGGCTGGGCACCATCGCAGCCCAGGCAGCATCTCTAGGCGCACCATGCGTGCCCTAGGATGGCTGGGTGTCGTCGCAGCCCTAGCACAATGCTGGGCGCGCATGGCAGGACCACACGCACCAAGCACAGCTAGTGCTAGGCACTGGCGCATGCGTGGTGTGTGGTGCATGGCCGAGGTTAATGCATGCATAGTGCGTGGTGCATGGCCGAGGCTGATGCATGCATAGTTTGTGAGTGTATGAGGTAGTGCGTGGGAGTGCTGGGGCCAGCACCAGCACCCACCAGCGCCTAGCATCAGCACGCACCAGCGCATAGCACCAACACGCACCAGCGCATGGCATTAGCACGCACCAGCGCCACCACAAAACACCAGCACAGCCCGGCACCAGCATGCACTGTTTGGCTGGGGTGCTGGGCAACAAGGCAGTGCTAGCTGGCAGCCAGCTAGCCCTCCTTGACTCAGTTTTGTGCATGGATGTGGGGACCAAATCTAGGCCTTGGGGAGCAAGGCAAATGGTCCCCCCCTTCCTAGCCTTAGCCATCACTCAAGCATGTGATTGTGCCACTTGTCGCAATGTGATGGGAGATTGGAAATAAATTGTTGATTTTACCAACTCTCCCACATTGATGGGAGATTGGAAATCAAGGGTGCATTTCCCTATAAATACCAAAGGCATGGTATTGGGAAATACACAACCTTGAGTGGAATTAAAAAGGTAACTCTTATAATTAGAGTAAACCTTTGATTCGTAAAACTCATAGTTTTGTTTTGTCCGGGTTTGACTAACCTTCAAGACTTAGGACGCTCGGGTCGGGTCGAGGGTACGATCCGCCGGAGATCTTGTAGTTTCGGGATTTTGAAGTAAGAGCTCTTCGGGAGCGAAGCACGCAACAAAGGTATAATTTTTGTTCTTAATCTTGTTGTATTAAGTTTATTATGCTTGTTAATTGCTTTAATTAAGGGGCGGGTCTTTGGGGGTTTCCTTCCGCGTAGTGTCGGGTCACTACTAAACCCTACAACCAGTCTTTATAATATTCTGCCATTTTCTTATTGATAACTGTTATATTTTTATTTGTCGATTCTGCTGCTCCATTCATTTGAGGTCGATATGGGGAAGAATGGTGATGTTTTACTTTGTTACGAGCCAAGAGGGATTCAACTTCCGCTTTGAGTTGAGATCCCTGGTCTCTATTTAGTTTGTGTGGAACTCCATATCTACAAAATATGTTTCGTTCGAGAAACTTTGCGACATGTTTAGAAGTGATATTAACGTAAGAGGCGGCCTCGATCTACTTAGTAAAGTAGTCGATGGCTATTAATACATACTCGTGTCCTCCCGTTCCTGTTGGAGAAATTTTACCAATAATCTTGATTAGGGAATTTTTACGCCGCCACGTGGACCAATCAAGACCCTGCATGTTTCATCCACGTGGACCAACCAGATTTTGCCACGTGTCACTCAGTGAAGAGGCCAAAGTGGACCAATCAGGGCAAGACACGTGGCAGACAGATGTCAGACTAGGAATGGCTGCCTTCAAGGCCCAAATTCCTAGGCAGCTCAATCAGTCCTAGGCTTTCGTAACCTAAGACTGGGCACGTACTTTGAGACCTTATAAAAGGGAGATATTCCCACCTAGGGAACTACATTGAGGGACAAATATTCAGAGAGTATTAGTTGTAGAATTGAATACACTTCAGAGTTTACACTCAGATATTGAGGTTGTTTGTTATGGACGGATGATCACTTCTTTTCCAAGAGGAACCTGATCCCATTTACATTCCGCATTTTTATACAGCCGAACACGTTCTAACTTGATCGTCAAAGGCGGAGCTCCCACCCACCGGAGTCTCCGTTGTTTTGCAGGTACAGGCGCCCAAAATCCATTCTTGGAATTGTAACTCTCTCGCAGGACACAGAAAAACCCAAAACATTTGGCGCCGTCTGTGGGGAGATTACCTCTAAGATGGCTTCTCAAGAACGTGTACTGCCTCCTAATGAGAAATGGCCTATGGCCAACGCTCACGTCTATACGGACCAAGACACTGATAACGACTTTGATGTCGAAACGTATGTGGCTGCCGACGGTTCACTGAGAACAAGAAGCACTCGTCCCATAGAAAGAAGGGAACGGGGCAATGATCAAGCATGTCCTAGTCAACCATTCAGATAGCCGTCTGGGCAACCCTAGGTGGCCGAAGACTCAGCCCAAATCACCAAAGACGAACTCATGAGATCCATGACAAATTTCAAGGGGGAGATAAAGGACCTCATCGAGAAAAAGTCGGCTGGCACTAACAAGGAGCAGTCGGCCAAGAAGCTTTCCCGTTTTGGGATGAACAAGTCTGTCAAGGACCGAGAACCCACTCCGCATCCAAAATCAAAGCAGGGGAAGCGGCCCTTGATCGATCTTACAAAGATCCGATTCCCTGAGGCAGGGACGAGGAAGGTCATTCGGCACGTCCAGCTGGATGGCACAAAGAAGACTTATTCTAATGCCCGGATGTTAATCCAACAAAAGAAGAGCCAACAGCTGTCTAAGTTGGCTTCAACGTCGGGTTATACAAACAGCTTTCAGGATACCTCAATGAGGTTTTCATAATCAAACCGAGAGGATCATTCAGGCGGCCTGTCCGTCCACTCTAGCCCTCAAATAATCCATTCAGCTCTATATGTGCCTCCGCAGCCATACATGCCGTATGGATAACCTTACATGC
Source organism: Chenopodium quinoa (assembly GCF_001683475.1). Classification (NCBI taxonomy): domain Eukaryota; kingdom Viridiplantae; phylum Streptophyta; class Magnoliopsida; order Caryophyllales; family Amaranthaceae; genus Chenopodium; species Chenopodium quinoa. The sequence goes on from NW_018742951.1 coordinate 3,732,326, forward strand.
AGCTGACCCTCTTTGGGGTACAGGCGGCATAAAACGTCCAACCTTTGGACTGGCAGCTCCGTTTGCTAAAACTTGGGGAACAACCCTCAGCGTTCTCCAAGGAAATAACCGAGGCGGCACTGCTAGCCAAGGTTAAAATGTTCTAGTACGTACTTATGATGGTACCACCAACCTAGAAGATCACCTCATGTCCTACACCAACCTCATGTATCTACAAGGGTTGGATGACGCCTCTTGGTTCACATTAAAGGGCGTCCCCAACGATGGTTCACAACTTGCTAGCCGGATGCATCAATAGCTTCAAGACGCTTGCATACTTGTTTGCATCCAACTTCTCTATGAACATTCCTGCTAAGAAAACAAGCCTTGACTTGGGTGCGATTCAGCAGAGAGATAAAGAAGGGCTTCGGTCATACATCAGGCGGTTAAATCTGATGAGAATTCAGACTCAAGGGCTATTTGATAAAGTGGCCAATACGGACTTTTTTCAAAGGTCTGAAAGACGTGTCGGCCTTCTAGTTCTACCTCGTCAGAAAGAGGGTTGGTACCCTTCAAGAGGCACTGATGGAGGCGGACACCTATATACATGCGACCAAACTCTGCAACATCAGTAAACAGTCGGACCCAAAGCGGTCAGACAAAAAAGAGAGTCGGTCTTCACAGCTGGCTAAGAAAGAAGAGAATAAAAAGAGAAAAGAGGTCTGGGCGGCCGATAGCTCTAAGTAGCCGTCCTAGAAGAGAAAGAAAGAATCTAAATCATATACCCCCAAGTATGAGTTTAACAAAGATTTTTACTCCATCCTCATGGAGATGAAAGACCGGGTGACCATTGAGAAGTCCGCTGCTATGAAAGGTTCCGCCAAAACCGGAACAAAAATAATTATTGTTATTTCCATGAGGGCATTGGCCATGACACCAACGACTGCTATAGTAACCATGGGCAATCGTCCAAAAAGAAGCATGATGAGGAGCGAAATGTCGTCGTCAATACACCTTCCTATCAAATTAATCCTAGATTACCTAAATGAGTATAGAGGCAAGCAAGGGTCGAGATCCACGGAGAAACGGGAGATTGCAATGCTAAGTGCTAACAATAGAGTTTTAAAAGGGGTGTATATGAATAAGAGTGGTGGAAAACAAGACAATTAATAAACTAAGAATACCCAAAATTACTCTAACAATTAACAAAGACTAACAAGTATTGGAAACTATGAGATTAAAAACGCTAGGGGGATCGGGGAACATCAAACTTGGAGATTAAGAGCTAAACACATAGATAATCAAGGATTCGCAACCAAGGGAGCAATGATCCTACTTAACACAATTCATTCCCATGCAATTGATTAAGCAATGTATAAACTACGATCTATCATAACATGATCACTCCCGCGCATCAATTAGGACATGTAATAATATAGTCAATGGTGCACAACAACAACCATATAACAATAAGCACAAGTTCATACAACAAGGGTTTAAATCCCCAAAAATCAAGTATTTAATCAAATAGCAACCAAGTCATCCATTCCCCTTCCCCTAGCTAAAAGTCTAGCCTAGGAGAGAGAAACTACTCATATCAACAATACCCAAAATATTTGCCATAATCAAAATCATCAACATAACAATCAAAAATACTTGAAATATGTAAATAAACTAAAATAAAAGGGATTAAGATAGAAAGAGCTCACAAAGCTTCAACTTTGTATTGAAATAAGAAAATGCGTCTTTGAACCTTCAATGGTGAACCATAAGAAATCCAATAGAATGCTCCAATATTGATTAGAAGGATGATTAAAACACTAATCTAGATTAAAGATTAAAGTTTAGGTGGTAAAAGACTAAGAATCAGAATTTTCTCTCTCTAAAAACTTATACAAGCATCAATGGAGGCTATTCTCTCTCTAGAAATGTTCTAAGCATATTGCCCTAAATGGAATAGCGGGCTTCATTCCCTTTTCAAATCAGCTTTTAAGTAGGGAAATAAAAATGGGCTGGGCTGACGGCGTGCGCGCCCGCTACAGCCCTTTGCGCGCCCGCGCAGGATGATGTGCGCGCCCTCTACTAAAGGTTGCGCGCCCGCGAACTTCCATTTGCGCGCCCTCTACTAACATCTGCGCGTCCGCGAAGTATACTGCGCGCCCTCTACTGAGCGCGCTTGGCATCTACAAAAAGTTGTCTTGTATCTTCAAGAGTTCAAGCTAATCTGCGCGCCCTCTCCAGGAATCATCGCGCCCGCGCAGGTTGAGTAGCGCGCCCTCTTCAGGGCGCGAGGCATCTACGAGGTTTACATCCTGATTTGGCCTTGAATGCGCGCCCTCTCCCTTGGGTTGCGTGCCCGCGCAAAGTGGGAGAAAGGGCTCTCCTGGGCGCGCAGCCTGATTAAAGCTCCTAACTTGATTTGCTATTGAAACCGGCTCTCGAAACTATCCCGAACTTTCTTCTACTTCACGTATCGATTGGATTACCTGCAAAACACAGGAAAACACCCAAAAACAGCACAAAAAGGTAAAGTAGAGGGGAAGTACGAGGGAAATAGCATTGTTGTGCAATATATGGAGAAGCGCGGCAAAATAGGGCTAAACAAGCGATAAATGGAGGGAAATGGTAGGAAAAAGGATCCCGAATAGTGGCATAAATGCCACTTATCAAATTCCCCCACACTTACCTCTTGCTTGTCCTCAAGCAAGATCACCACCCAAATTAGAAATAAAGGCAAACAACCAAGATTAAAAATAAAAGAAAGACATAAGAATATACACTAACTCACTTTCGTAGGAATCACGGTTGTTTTTTTAGCGCAAACAAAAAGCCATTTAAACGTCAAAGTCGCCTATGAGGACGAGTATGCTCTCGTGAAGGTTTCCAAAGAGATTAACCCGCAACTCTTGGCAAAAACCGAGGAGAAAAAGACAAATCAAACACTACAAAGATAAACATAATTCGGTATGGCTTAAAAAAAACAACATCAAATTTCAAGATGGACAATTGCTTAATTCGGGCTCAACCATGATAAAAAACATCAAAGAATATTAGTCATTCTCAACTAAATGGTGCACGCACTTCTCAAGATGCTAATGATTGCGAGAATCAAGCCTAAGCCAAGCATAGAGAACTAATGAGTCATCTTCCTCCCTAGTCCCCTCTAAAACGGTCCGCGTTCCCCCCACTAGATTCAAATCATCCCCCTAGGTGGCTCCTCATGATTCCACGAAGGAACTGGAAAAAAGAATTACTTTGAGGAGGTAAAAGATCATCCCGACATCTCATCTATACATGCTCTTTCCATAGGGTTGAAAACCATCTCCCTCCACCGGTTAATGACCATGTACTTCTAAGGTCTAAGGGGCTTTACATGGGTTGTAATGACACGGCTTAAGGTAGAGGTTGGAAAAACAATTTGAAATAGTGGCAGTAATCCCTAAGTGAAGCAAGAGGAAGGGCAACCCTCAAGGTCAAAATTCAAGACATAACCATAACTCAAACGAACATCCAATCATTTTGATTTCATTCGCATCACTAACTTTATTCAAGCATATACAAGATAAATCAATTTCTCATATCACTTTTTTCTTTCTTTTTTTTTCATCAAAGCATCACACTTCCCAAGTTTTCTTTCATGCTCAAATTTAGACTTTCATCTCAAGAATTTGCTCCAAAAAAATTTCATCAAAGGTTCATGCTCATATCCACTACACTCTTCATACTAGCCTTACAAGCCCAGTGCTTCAGTAATTAAAAGGGTTGGTAAAACATAGGTCGTTAAGCTTGTAATGGGGTTGAGACAAGAATGGGAAACATTAGGCTCAAATTGGTTGGCAAGGAGGTTGATGCAAAAGAGAAAATCAAATTTTGTAACTAAATAAAAGAGAATATAAATGAAAATGAGAAATGATGCCCTTTTCCTCCCCCAAAAGTCCAAGGTCACGATCTTGGGAGCTAATAATCAGCACAAGGATCCAAACGTGCATAGATGAGGATCCTAAAAACGCCGCTCAACAAATTGGTGAAGGCTTGAACAAAATGAACCTCACTAGGGACGAGAAGAGTAAGCAACAACCAACTAGGGGGCGTCAAATCCACTATGAGGAGCAACTCCATCTTACCACAAACCGTGAACTAAGGGTTCAAATGCCATCACTAGTTCTTGCCTTTGCTACCTTGACTAAGACTCGACTAACTCAATCAACAACAATCTCGAAATGTGCATCTCATCACAAAGTTAAGAACAAAGAAACAAGAATTCTAAGGTGCATCATCACGGAGATAGAGTTCGAATGTAGTAAGCAAGTTCCAAAATACCACTATATCATCATGCCATAATTACGCTTATCACAAATAAAAAAAAAGGAAATGAAACAAAAGAAAGGAGTAAAGAGGGTTCACATATGAGGCATAAAGATTCAAATAAATCCCAATCGACATACAAGTGATCGTTCGGTATCAATACCAACGATCCCAGGTTCCTTGGAACCGCATGCAAACATCCTCAAACCATTCAACTCCTTCCTAGGCTAAGAATAAAAAAAAACTAAACACACCAAAAAGAAAAAAAAAGGAAGGGTCTCACCGAATGCCGCTTGAATTTGGAATGCACAGTCATACCATACTCACCATCGGGTTTGCAATTTGAAGCGCGGGTGAGTTGTTTTTGAAGTTCCTTCTTCAATCTGCATCAGTGAGACAAGGAAAACACACCAAAAAGAAAGAAATAAAAGGAGCATAAACTATATACAAAGGATTACATCTTCCCATCATAAACAACAAAAACAACAGGATATCAAATAAAAGCAGCGGAAATAGACAGCAAGCTAAGATTTCCCCCCCCCCACACACTATAGTGATGCAAGCCCCTTAATATACAAAAGAATCGATCCCTGACACTTATACCCCCCCCCCCCACACACTTAGAAGGAGTAACGACCTCGTTGCTCCAAGACAAAACAAAGGAAGGGAAGGACAGGGGGAATAACCAAGAAAAATAGGGGGCTAGTGCCCACTAGGGCCAGCATCACCGGAGTCCGGCCCCATATCCCCATAGGAGAAGCCGTAGGTGGGCCGTGGGGATCCCAACCTCCAGTGTAGCCTAGAGGCCAACCATAATGACCTCGGAAGAGGTCTTGTTGCCAAGTAGGTAACGGGTCGAATTGGGGGGGCATGGTTAGGGGTTGGGGCTAGGTGGGGTCAACATAGGGGTAATTGGGATCACCCCTATAATCACTACCACCCGGCAACCTATAATCATAGGACCCGGATGCGTCAGGGAAATCATGGCGCACCCTATTTGGCTCGGAAGGTCCTTGCCAATAGGGGTAGGTAGGGGCGTTGTCACCCCCCCCCCCCCCACGATGACACTGGGCCATGCTGGGGAGGCCAATATGGATAATTGACCGGAGGCGTGACATCGCCTCTATCTACATGCATATCATAAATAGACTACTGTTGGAGAAACATACCTTGCTCGGTTTCAAATAGGCTTTGAACACCAAACTAGAGGCTCCCTATTCGCTGCTCAAGGCTTTCCAAGCCTTGGCTTTGGAAGAACTGTTGCTGCTCATGTTGTTGGTGTTGATGTTGTTGATATTGATGTTGTTGTTGTTGATGTTGTTGTTGTTGTTAATCCACCATCGCCTCATCATCCTGCTCAAATACAAGGCCCTCTCCTCGATCAGCTCCAGGAAGGACACCATTGCCCCTCCTAACCTAGTAGATGTTTCTGGACTCCCTTTGGAAGGAGGTAAGATCCGGGTTTGGGAGAAAGCAACGGTGTGCATGAGACACCAACCAATCATAAACTCCCTCTCTAGGGGTGAACGCAATGAATCCCAACCTTTTAAATTGATCAAGATTGAGAAAGATATCACTGCTATTCCCAACCATAGTGCAAGAGGGGAGGAGGTCCCCATGCCCAAGCTTCAGGGCTAACCTTGTTACCATACTCCCACAGGAAATTTCGCCGGTTTTCTTCCCCTTGGCGATTGATAAGCAATTTTTGATGAAGAAGTAGCCCAGGTTCACTCTTCGGCCTAAGGTGGGCTGAGTAGCGAACCACAGAGTGAGAATATCCTCCCTAGACATCTTCCCTAAATCCTGCTTGTTGAAAATAGCGTATCTAAGTATACGGTGCAGGATTCTTAGGGCCGGGTGAGCGATCTCACTAGCTAAGGAGTAGCGGGTGTTGAACTCTTCTTTTCCCGTGATCCCCCTCCATCAATGTCTTTCATTATAACCTTCGAAGGAGGATTTCTCGGGAGCAACAAGGTTAGCATCTGGATTAAAGTCCAGGGTAATGTTGAGCTCTCTCAAGGATAGTGAATGAGATTTGTTGAAAAGCTGGAAGGTTACTCTAAAGTCGTCATCCCCCACAGCTTCACTGGAGAAAGTGGAAAAGAATTCAAGGGTTGGCTCAAGGTAGGTGTTGAATGACGAGCTCACAAATGTACCCAAATTGAGGTTCTCAAAGAGTACCCAAATGTCTTCGTCGACACCCAAGCTTGTGGTGGTAGGACGGTGATAGTGCTTGGAGGGTCTAAGATTCCTCTCTTTCATTTTTTTGTAGTTGGCTTCGTGGTTGTTGTTTTGGAAGGTAAGAGGGGGTAAAGTTGGTTGATTTCGTTTGGATTGGAAAGTTTGGGAGGGTTGTGGTTCTGTCCCACTCTTTGATCGTTTTCTACTGAATTTCAACATCTTCGCCCCAACCACTTCTCAAAAGTTTATACCACAAATAATTTCACACCAAAACACCGAAAATATCAACCCAAACCACAATTCGAAGAGTACCAACCCAAAAATTCAATCGCACTATCAAGCGAAATCCTACAAAACAACAATTAGCACAACGAATACAACAACAACGTAACAAAGTTAGTTAATAGGCAAGGAGCTCATGAGATGTATACATCACCCAAACAATTCTCAAAATTCCCAAACTACTCACACTCATCATGAAATTCATGGCCAACAATTTACACATCATAAACCCACAAATACCTATATCTAACAATTCACAATTCCCTAACTATTTCAAGAAAATCCCAAAAATTGCAAATCATCCACAAGTATTTCATTAGAATCACATATTTGCAAGAATACTCATATACATGTCAATATAATCATAAGAATTGCAAAAATATCACATGTATTTCAATTGAGTCAAAATTTCTCCCACAAACATTACAAATTCAAGAATTCTATCATGAATTCTATCAAAATGTAGTAGAAATTAGGCTTAGGGAGTTAGATATACCTTCTTGAGGATGAAAATTCGAACAAAAACTTCACCGAGGGGGCTAGCTTCGTGCAATAGGAGATTTGGATTTTTGGGGTTTTCTTGAAATTTCTTGGGTGAGATTCAAGGGTTTTTGATGAGCAAAAGTGTGCAAAGAGAGGTTTTGGTGAGTGTTTGATCAATTTTAAGGGAGATTTGGGGAGGAAAAGTGAAGATTTTGAGGTATGATGGAGGTTAGTAATGGAGGTTAGGGTTTAGGAGAAAGAGAGAAGTGAGAGCATGAAAGTGAAAATGAAGATGAAAGAAGCATACCTGCGTTTTCTGAACTGGAATCGTGCGCGCCCGTGTAAACCCTCCTGCGCGCCCGCAAACACATCTTGCGCGCCCGCGCAGACCTGTGAGAACCCTCTCACAAGCGCGAATGCTATCTACAGAAGCATTGGCCCTTTTTCAAGAAAGTGCGCGCCCGCGCAGACCTCATGAGCGCCCTGTAGAGCCTTCTCAAGGCATCTACAGAAAACTCCCAAACTTCTTCGATTTAAAAAGTTCTCTAACTCTACTAAAAATCCCTAACACATAAAACTAAAATGTTTATCAAACATTACAACCCCATCAAAAGCATACAAAAGTTCGAGTTCAAAACGACAATATTCCTATATTACAGAACTGGCTTCGAGAGCTCCCATCCCGAGATCATCAAAAGCGCGTGAATGTCGTTAATTCTCTTCATTGTGCTCCTTCCTCGGGCCTACTTCACCTACAATAAAACAACTATGGATTAGATCCAATCATAAAATCTAGGTACGAAAATTAAAAATTCAAAGAATAGAAGGGAGAAAGGGGCTCGGGTTGCCTCCCGAGAAGCGCTTCTTTTTAAGGTCATTAGCTTGACCATTTTTCCGATTCATTAAGGCTCAACAAGAGAAGGCTCGTAATCCATAGGATCAAGCCTAAGGCACTCAATACGACCAACTTCGTTCCTTGAATGATAGAGTTTGATGCAGTGTCCATTAACCCAAAACTTGTGATCGCCCACATCTAGCTCAAAGGACCCATAAGGAGTAACATTAGAAATCTTGAAAGGACCGGACCATTTGGATTTCAGTTTTCCGGGGAAAAGACGAAGTCTAGAGTTGAAAAGTAGAACTTCATCTCCAACCTTGAATTCCTTGAACCTTATCCTTTGATCGTGCCACTTCTTTGTTTGCTCCTTATAAAGCCTTGAATTCTCATATGCATCGAAACGAAGCTCCTCTAGTTCATTCAATTTCATCAACCTTTTCTTTCCGGCTTCCCCAAGGTCCATATTAAGCTCCTTGATGGCCCACCAAGCCTTTTGTTCCAACTCTACCGGGAGATGGAAAGCCTTGTCATAAACTAACCGGCATGGAGTAGTTCTTATAGGGGCTTTGTAGGCCGTTCTAAGGGCCCATAGAGTATCATCAAGTTTGAGGGACCAATCCTTTCGAGTCCAGTTCACCATCTTTTCAAGTAGGTGCTTGATCTCTCGGTTCGATACCTCAACTTAGCCTTGGGTTTTGGGATGATAAGGGAGCCATACTTTATGGTGGAAACCATATTTCTTGAGGAAGGCTTCAAGTTACTTCTTGGCTAAGTGCGATCCACCATCACTAATTAGAGTCAGGGGCACCCCAAATCTTGGAAAGATGATCTTCCTTAGAAGCTTGAGGACTACTTTGTGGTCGTTCGTTGGCAATGGTATAGCCTCTATCCACTTGGTCATGTAGTCAACCGCAACCAATATATAAGCATTTCCACATGAGGACAGGAATGGACCCATGAAATCAACCCCCCAAACATCAAACGGTTCAACTTCAAGGATACCCAATTAAGGCATTTCATCCCGTTTTGTGATGCCTCCCGCTCTTTGGCACCTATCACAGGTAGATATGTATCGTTGGGCATCACGATGCATGGTAGGCCACCATAGAATGGATTGAGAGATTTTAGCCACAATTTTAGTCACACCACCATGTCCTTCACACGGTAGTGAATGGAAATGTTCGAGCACACCCTCAATTTCATGGTCCGGGACACACCTCCGGAATATACCATCCCCACATTGTTTGAATAATAATGGGTCGTCCCAAAAATACCGCCTTACTTCTTTGAAAAACCTCTTCTTTTGCTTAGATGAGTATTGGTATGGGATAATTCCACTAGCTAGGTAATTTGCGAAATCCGCAAACCACGGACTAGGAGAAGAAGCGATATCCATAAGGGTCTCAACACCCATCTCCTCATTTATCGGAACACTTTCAACATCATTATGAGGTAATCTAGACAAGTGATCGGCAACATGGCTTTCGGCCCCCTTCTTATCCCTCATTTCAATATCAAAATCTTGAAGAAGGAGGACCCATCTTATTATCCTAGGCTTTGCATCCTTCTTGTTCATTAAGTAACGAACCGCAGCATGGTCCGTGTACACTATCACTTTGGAACAAACAAGATAGGGCCGAAACTTGTCCATAGCAAACACAATTGCAAGCATCTCCTTTTCTGTAGTAGTATAATTCTTTTGGGCATCATCCAAGGTTCTACTAGCATAGGAAATAACATGCAGCTTGGCTCCTGCTCTTTGACCTAATGCGGCTCCCACTAAGAAGTCACTAGCATCACACATTAGTTCAGATGGCAAGCTCCAATCTGGAGCTTACACTACAAGAGCAAATGTGAGAGCTTCCTTGAGCTTATTGAAGGCTAGAAGGCAACTATCATAAAAATAAAAATCTTTATCCTTTTGAAGCAATCTGGTTAAAGGTTTAGATATAGTGGAGAAATCTTTGATAAACCTCCGGTAAAAACCTGCGTGCCCCAAGAAAGCCCTTACTCCCGTAATGGAAGTAGGCGGGGGTAGCTTGGTTATTACCGACACCTTAGCCGGATCAACTTCATTCCCTCTTTTAGACACCTTATGGCCGAGGACAATCCCCTCCTCAACCATAAAATGGCATTTTTCCCAATTCAAAACAAGGCTCGTCTCTTGACATCGCTTCAAGACTTTTTCGAGGTTAAATAAGCACATGTCAAAAGAGGAGCCGCCTACACTGAAATCATCCATGAATACTTCAATTTCATTCTCCAACATTTCAGAGAAGATAGAGGTCATGCATCGTTGGAAAGTCAATGGGGAGTTGCATAGGCCGAAGGGCATCCTTCGGTATGCGATTGTCCCATAAGGACAAGTGAAAGTGGTCTTCTCTTGATCCTTAGGGTGGATTGGGATTTGGAAAAATCCCGAGTATCCATCTAAGAAGAAATAGAAGGCATGCTTTGATAACCTTTCCAACATTTGGTCAATGAAAGGGAGAGGGAAGTGATCTTTTTTTGTATTTTTATTCAACTTCCTATAATCAATGCACATTCTCCACCCGGTCACCGTTTGGGTGGAGATGTCCTCTCCCTTCTCATTCTTGAGTATGGTCATGCCACCTTTCTTAGGAACTACGTGAACCGGGCTTACCCATTTTCTATCGGAGATAACATAGATAATCCCTGCTTCACGTAGTTTCAAAATCTCCTTTTTTACTACCTCTTTAAGGTTAGGATTTAATCTTCTTTTAGGCTCAATGGAGGTGGCATCATCATTCTCAAGATGAATTCGATGCATGCACAACAAAGGGCTAATACCCTTGATATCATCAATGCTATACCCTATCACACTTCTATATTTTCTCAAAACGTCAAGCAATTTTTCCAAATCATGCCCATCAAGGATAGCATTGACAATAACCGGGTATTCCCCTTCATTTCCAAGGTAAGCATATTTCAAAGAGGGGGGAAGGGATTTGAGTTCTACCTTGGGAGGAGGCTTAGAACTCTCCTCCAATTTCTCCTCTTCTTGTGCTAGCTCTTCATGCTTAGGATCGTTCTCTTCCTCTCTTTTGGCTTCTTCAATAGTCATGACAAACTCCTTTGCCTCGTGAGAGTAGTACTCTTCCTCGCATATAAGAGCCTCAACCAATGGATCTTGAGGACTCATCATAACCCTTCCCAAACGATCCAACTCCTCACCTACCACTTCAACCCTATAACTCTTCTCAACCATGGGGGTCTTGAGTAGCTTAGAGAATTCAAAAACAATCTTTTCATCGGCTACTTCACAAGTAATGGTATTTTTTTTGCAATTAATGACGACCCCCAATGTCTTCAATGTTTCCCTTCCAAGAATCAAAGGAGTGTTCTCATCCTCCTCCATATCCATTACAACAAAATCACAAGGTACATAGATGTGTCCCACTTGAATGTGGACATCTTCAATTTCTCCACAAGGCAACTTAACCGATCGGTCGGCTAGTTGAATGGTCTTCCTTGTGGGTATCATCTCGATATTCAATTGTTGAGCAATGGACAACAGCATTAGGCTAACACTAGCCCCAAGGTCGGCTAGAGCTCCTTTGGGCTCCAAGTTGCCAATCTTGACCGGCAATGTGAAACTTCCGGGGTCTCTTTGCTTCTTTGGCATCTTATGTTGAACAAGCGCACTCACTTGATGTGGAAGTGTAATAAATTCATCCTTGAGCTTCCTTTTGTTTGATAGGATATCTTTGAGGAACTTTGCATAAGACGGCATTTGTGTCACCACTTCAAGGAAAGGTAGGTTGATGTGTAACCCTTTCATCACATCAAGAAACTTTGTAAATTTGTCAATCAACCTTCGCTCCGCAACCCTCCCGGGATAAGGTATTGGATTATCATACTTGCTAGTGTCAATGGGGTCCTTACCCTTGGACTTCTTGTCTCCAACTTCTTTCTCAACATTTACCTCCTCATCTCCCTTCTTATCTTCCCCTTCTTTCTCTACCTCCTCACTCCCTTTTGGGCCTTCATAAGAAGCTCCCGATCTCAAGGTGATCGCCTTGCATGTGTCGGGTTGTTTGAGGTTGTGAGATGGGTTTGTGTTTGGTTGTCCGGGTAGTTTATAAGAAGAGCTTAAGGAAGAATTTTCGGCCACTTGAGCTAATTGAGAATCAACCATCTTTTTGTGAGCCTTAAGCTCTTGGATTTGTTGATTCATGGCTTGGAGTTGTTGGAGAATTTGGGTTTGAGTAGAATCGGGTTGAGACACTTGCTCTTGACTCCTTTGAGTTGCTTGATTTTGATTTTGGTATTGGTGTTGACTATTTTGTTGATGGTTCCTTGGGTAGTTTCCCTTTGGGTTTTGGTTTTGGTATTGGTTTTGGTATGTTGAAGGGTTTTGGTTTTGGTATTGTGGGTTGGAATTGTATGGTTGTTGAGCTTGTTGGTTCCATTGTTGGGGTTGGTTTGCAAATCCGGGTGGTGGTTGTCTCCAAGCTACTCCTCCACCGCTTCCCCTATATCCATCTTGCCTTGTGTTGTAAGCCGCGACATGCTCCGGCTCAAACCTCCACAATAAGATGTATCGTGGTTTGTACCACCATAATTTTGACAAGAGAAAGAGTTAACTTGGGAGGAGCTTGCACCACTATTGATATTTGTATTCAACTTTGCAAGCCCTTTTGTCAACGTCTCAATTTGATGTTGTAATTGATCAACCTTCTCCAACTCATACTTTCCACCCTTTCTTGGTGCATTCCTCCTTCTACTTCCCCAAGAATAGTTCTTCACCACCTCTTCAATTGTTGCTTCAACTTGGTTTTGAGGGACTTTGATCAATTGTCCACCCGCCCCCGCGTCCAAGTTGGCTCTAGACATTGGCTCCAATCCATTGTAGAAGAATCTCATGAGTAAGCTTTGATTATATTCATGGTGAGGACATGCTTGCACCAACTCTTTAAACCTCTCCCAAGCTTCACTAAGGCTTTCCTCCGCCTCTTGTTCAAAAGATGCAATCTTCCTCCTCATGTCGGCGGTTTTCTCTTCGGAGATGAACCTTTTCAAGAATGCTTGGACAATTTCCCTCCATGTTGTGAGAGAATTAGGCTTGACTTGCTTGAGCCACTTCTTTGCCCTCCCCGCAAGAGACTGTCAGAATAGGTGCATCCGAATGTATTCTTGAGAAACTTGGTTGGTTTGTATCATGGCACAAAGCTCAAGAAATCTATCAAGATGCTCAATAGGGTCTTCACTTGGAGAACCCGAAAATTGCTCCTCTTGTACCATTCTTGAATATTGAGGATGGATGGTGAAGTTAGTTTCTGTGGCGGGTAACAATATCCCACCGGTAAGATCATAATCCTTCGGATTACCGAACTCACGAAATAAAACGTCCGATTTTTGCCCAACCATTTCTTCGCCTTGAGAGTGTGAAGAGCAAGAATCACTCTCACTATCAAAAATAGCTCCATAACCTCTTCCTTCTTCTTGATAAAGTCTACGGACTTGTCTCAAGGTACGGTTTATTTCGTGATCAATGTAGTGAGAAGGTGGTCCTTGAGATCTCCTTTGCATCCACCAAAGCTAAGCAAACGATTAGAAATGACTAGCACAATCAAATGGACAAAAACAAAAGAAAATAAGACTCTAAAATAACACAAAAGCAAAACAAAATTTGACAGTCTCCCCGGCAACGGCGCCAAAATTTGATGAGGAGCGAAATGTCATCGTCAATACACCTTCCTATCAAATTAATCCTAGATTACCTAAATAAGTATAGAGGCAAGCAAGGGTCAAGATCCACGGAGAAACGGGAGATTGCAACTCTAAGTGCTAACAATAGAGTTTTAAAAGGGGTGTATATGAATAAGAGTGGTGGAAAACAAGACAATAAATAAACTAAGGCTACCCAAAATTACTCTAACAATTAACAAAGACTAACAAGTATTGGAAACTATGAGATTAAAAACGCTAGGGGGATCGAGGAACATCAAACTTGGAGATTAAGAGCTAAACACATAGATAATCAAGGATTCGAAACCAAGGGAGAAAGGATCCTACTTAACACAATTCATTCCCATGCAATTGATTAAGCAATGTATAAACTACGATCTATCCTAACATGATCACTCCCGCGCATCAATTAGGACATGTAATAATATAGTCAATGGTGCACAACATCAACCATATAACAATAAGCACAAGTTCATACAACAAGGGTTTAAATCCCCAAAAATCAAGTATTTAATCAAATAGCAACCAAGTCATCCATTCCCCTTCCCCTAGCTAAAAGTCTAGCCTAGGAGAGAGAAACTACTCATATCAACAATACCCAAAATATTGGCCATAATAAAAATCATCAACATAACAATCAAAAATACTTGAAATATGTAAATAAACCAAAATAAAAGGGATTAAGATAGAAAGAGCTCACAAAGCTTCAACTTTGTATTGAAATAAGAAAATGGGTCTTTGAACATTCAATGGTGAACCATCAAAAATCCAATAGAATGCTCCAATATTGATTACAAGGATGATTAATGCACTAATCTAGATTAAAGATTAAAGTTTGGGTAATAAAAGACTAAGAATCTGAATTTTCTCTCTCTAAAAACTTATACAAGCATCAATGGAGGCTATTCTCTCTCTAGAAATGTTCTAAGCATATTGCCCTAAATGGAATAGCTGCCTTCATTCCCTTTTCAAATCAGCTTTTAATTAGGGAAATAAAAACGGGCTGGGCTGACGGCGTGCGCGCCCGCTACAGCTCTTTGCGCGCCCGCGTAGGATGATGTGTGCGCCCTCTACTAAAGGTTGCGCGCCCGCGAACTTCCATGTGCGCGCCCTCTACTAACATCTGCGCGCCCGCGAATTATACTGCGCGCCCTCTACTGAGCACGCTTGGCATCTACAGAAAGTTGCCTTGTATCTTCAAGAGTTCAAGCTAATCTGCGCGCCCTCTCCAGGAATCATCGCGCCCGCGCAGGTTGAGTAGCGCGCCCGCGCAGGTTGAGTAGCGCGCCCTCTCCAGGGCGCGAGGCATCTACGAGGTTTACATCCTGATTTGGCCTTGAATGCGCGCCCTCTCCTTTGGGTTGCGCGCCCGCGCAGAGCGGGAGAGAGGGCTTTCCTGGGCACGCACCCTGATTAAAGCTCCTCACTTGATTTGCTATTGAAATCGGCTCTCGAAACTATCCCGAGCTTTCTTCTACTTCATGTATCGGTTGGTTTACCTGCCAAACACAGGAAAACACCCAAAAACAGCACAAAAAGGTAAAGTAGAGGGGAAGTACGAGGGAAATAGCATTGTTGTGCAATATATGGAGAAGCACGGCAAAATAGGGCTAAACAAGCGATAAATTTAGGGAAATGGTAGGAAAAAGGATCCCGAATAGTGGCATAAATGCCACTTATCAAAGCCTGGCTGACAAAGGAGTGCTTAAGCCTTATATTCTGAGGTCCAAGGTTACTCTGCAAACTAACCATGGGCAATCGTCCAAAAAGAAGCCTCAATCTGCTAATAGTTTGGACACGGATGAAGAAACGATGTATACGATAGCAGGCGGCTTTGCTGGAGGTGGCCCCACGATCCGGGGTACTAAGGACTACATCAGGCGGCTGGATGTTAGCTCAGTTGATGAGAGGCAAGCGTCTATGGATACTTTCCTTGAAGTTATCATCACTGAGAAAGCTAGGGCCAAGGTCAAGAGACCGCATGATAACCTTATTGTCATCGAGTGCAAAGTGGCCAACCAAAGGGTAGGCCGAATCCTCATGGGCACTGGTAGTTCCTTTGATCTCATCAGCCACAAGTGCTTGGCAAAGCTCAAGTACAAGCCTGAGAGCATGCACAAGGTATCTCACTCCTTAGTTGGTTTTGGGGGTGGAGTGGTGCATCCAGTAGGCCAGATAGATCTACCCATTCGGCTAGGGGAGAAGTGAGAAGGGCGCCAAATGGTGGTCCATTCCTTGGTAGTTGAAGAGCTGATGGCCTATAACTTGATATTGGGTCGTCCAACTTTGAATGAATCCAAGGCAGTTACCATTCCATCCCTTATGCTCCTAAAGTTTGAGAAAGATGATGGCTCTATCCTCTTCCTAAATCGGGACCAGAAGACGGCCAGAGAGTGTTATCTCTCACCCCCCATTGTCGTCGCATCCAGTCAGGGTGACGAACCAATAGACCTTGAAGAGGTCAAAGAAGCGGCGCCTGCTCCCAAAGCAGGCGGCAAGAAGAGAAAAGCAGACCAGTTGGTGGCCACGAAAAAAGAAAAGCAATAGCAATCACTGACCGGGGAACGGTCGAATGAGCTCCATCCCCAGCTGGCTGGTGAACATATTGATATCGTACTGGACGAATCTCGGCCAGAACGAACTGTTAAGGTCGGGACGGTTGCTTTTGCAAGCTTGGGTGTAAACTTGCACAATTTGTTAAAAGAGTCAAAGACATTTTTGCCTTTGAAGTGGAAGAGATGCTAGGCATAAGTCCGGATCTCGCTGTTCATAAACTTGTTGTGGATCCAAAAAAGAAGTCGGTTAGGTAAAAGAAGAGGAACCATGGTGAAGACAGAAGTCAGGCGGCAGCCGCCGAAGTAAAAAAGCTGCTTGATGCTGGGTTCATTCGCCAATGTTACTTCCCAGATTGGGTTGCCAATGTTGTGCCTGTCAAGAAGCCGAATGGTACCTAACGCATGTATGTTGACTACACAGATTTAAACAAGGCATGTCCCAAAGACAATTATCCTCTATCAAAGATTGACAGTTTAGTAAATTCTACAGTCGGTCATTCCTTGATAAGCTTCATGGACGCCTATTTAGGTTTCCATCAGATACCCTTGTGGAAGAAAGATCAAGAGAAGACGGCACTCGTCACTAATCAGGGGTTATTTTTCTATACTGTAATGCCGTTTGGTTTGAAAAATGCGCCTGCTACTTTCCAACGAATGATTAATACAGTCTTCATTAATCAAATTGGGAGGAATGTAGAGGCGTACATTGATGACATGATATTCAAATCCAAACTATAGGCAGATCACCTTTCTGACCTTCGAGAAACGTTTGCCACACTCAGGCAGCACCGGATCATGCTCAATCCCAAGAAGTGTGTTCTTGGTGTTGAGTCTGGGAAGTTTCTAGGATTTCTAAGTGATCAAAGGGGGATAGAGGCCAACCCAAAAAAAATACAGGCGGTCATAGACATACAGTCGCCCCGCACTATAAAAGAAGTTCAAAAGTTGACAAGTTATCTAGCGGCATTGGGGAGATTCCTCAGTTGGTCAGGCAATAAGTGCCTCTATTTCTTCCAAGCCATAAAAAAAGAATACTATGTTTGAATGGGGGGCGGATGATGAGGCGGCCTTTTATAGATTGAAGGAACACTTCCACTCTTTAGCCCTTTACCAAAGGAAGCGTTGTACATGTATCTAGCTGTCTAGACCATGCGCTCAGTGCTGTTCTCCTTGCTGAAAGAGGCGGCACCCAGCTCTCAATCTACTTCATCAGTCATGTTCTATGAAATGCAGAACTACGGTACCCCATGGTTGAAAAGTTTGGACTTGCTCTCTTCATGGCAGTCAAAAAGTTAAAACCTTACTTCTTGGCGCATCCGATTGTGTTCTACACAGACCAAGCGATCAAGCGGCCTATGACAACCATGGAATCATCTGGCCGAATGATCAAATGGGCGATTAAAATTCAAAGCCGGGAAATCTCCTTCGAACCAAGGAAGGCAGTGAACGGACAGGCGTTTAGCAACTTTATTGCCGAAATGAGAAGGTCGGCTGGTCCTGAAAACCTTGATCAGGTTTGGAAGGTATATGTGGACGAGAGCTCTACCATGAACGGTTGTGGTGCAAGCATCATATGTCAATCTCCTGAAGGGGATAAGTATGAATATGCATTATGATTTAAGTTCCAAGACTCAAATAATAAGGCAGAATATGAAACCCTACTAGCCGGCATCCGCTTGAGTAAGGCGGCAGGGGCAAGAAAATTTAATGCCTGCTCTGATTCACAATTAATTGTTAGTCAATACCATGGTGACTATGAGGCCATCCATCCGGCCATGATCAAATATTTGTAGGCGGTCAAGGAAGAAGCTGGGATATTTTATGAATTTCATATAAGCCAGGTTCCCATGTTAAAGAACAATCAGGAGGATGCTCTCTCTAAGCTGGCATCATCCGCCTGTGGTGATACACCAAGGTCAGTCCTTTGGGAAGTTATGGAAAAAAGAATTATTGAAGAACATCCCATTGGAGTACTGGACCGAAGATCAACCTGGATGGATGGCATCCGGGCTTACTTAACAGACGGCACCTTGCCGAATACTTATCTAGAGATGGTCGCAATGAAAAAACGTGCGGCCAATTTTGAGATTCATAATGGAGAACTTTTCAAGAAGGGCTATCTTCAACCTTTGTTGAAATGTGTTACCCCAGAAAGGGAACGAGAGGTTCTAGAAGACTTGCATTCGAGCTTTTGCGCCTCCCACATTGGCAGCAGGTTCCCTGCAAAGAGAACCAGGCGACAAGGTTACTTCTGGCCTACCCTAGAAGCAGACGCCATGGAAATGGTGAAAAAATGCGACAAGTGTCAACGGTTTGGCAAACTCATACATGGTCTGGCCACTGATCTGATGGCCATCCATAGCCTAGTACCATTCGCCAAATGGGGCATGGACATACTAGGAACATATACACCTGCTACAAGCGGACGGAGGTATATTCTAGTTGTTGTTGACTAGTTCACTAAATGGTTAGAGGCAGAGGCGGTCAAAGGCATCAAAACCAAAGATGTTATCTCCTTCAACTGGAGAAATGTTATCACTCGGTTTGGGGTGCCCGTATCTATGGTCTTTGACAATGGACCTTAGTTTTAAACGCCTACTCTTAAGAATTAGTTGGGAGACCAAGGGATCTCTCATTGCTTTGCATCAGTCGGTCGTCCCCAAGCAAACGTCCAGGTTGAAGCCTTCAACATATTAATCTCAGATGGAATTAAAAAGAAAATCGAAAGAGCTGGCGGCCTGTGGGCAGATGAATTGCCGCATGTTCTATGGGCTATCACGACAATCGAAAAAGGGGCGACAGGTGAAACCCCATTTCTCATGGTTTATGGTGCAGAAGTTGTCTTGCCTATTGAGCATTATGAACTGACTCTTCGAGTCATGTTATATGATGAAGAGGCTAACTGGGAGGCCATGCGGCTAGCATAGGACTCACTCCCCAAACACAGGGGCAATGCTGCCTTGCGTCATGACATCTACCGTCTGAGAATGGCGATAGCCTTCAACAAAAGAGTACACAAGCAGCCCTTGAAGGTAGGGGACTTTATATTACGAAAAATGGAGGCAACCGATAGGGCAAATGAACAGGGAAAACTGACTCCCAACTGGGAAGGCCCTTACCGAATCTATGAAGAAGTAATAAGCGGCACCTACCACCTGGAAACACCCTACGGCAGGCAGCTAGCCAGAACTTAGAATGTAGACAACTTAAAAAAGTACTACTTCTAAGACTTGGAATTTTTTGTACTTAAAAGTATCAATGAAAGATTTCACTTTTTATCTTTATGTACCGATTGCACAATGTGCAGGCGGCCTTATTAACATTTTAAATGTCTGCTCCAACATGTGTAGATGTAAGCTAAGTTTAAAAACTTAGCAGCTATGTGTTGTTCCTTTTGACAACCTATTGAGGCCAATGGCCGAATGTAAGGCCAATGGCCGGATAATATAAAAAATATGTCTATTCCAAAATGAGCAGGCGTCTGGCGACATCCATCCGGGTGAATTCGTCGTAGAGAGCATCTCCCATTGTGGCACATTGCTCTATAAACTTAAAAACAAACGGCCCCACCGACTGTCTAAAAAGGCAAGCTCGCAGCTGTTTAAGTTGATCAAATGAGACTAGGATAAAAAAGACTACCGACTGTTCAAGAAACAAGCGGTAATCTGTGATATATGGGTCGAATACCGACTGTTGTTGCTCAGGGGAAACATAGTCGGCTAAATTTGAGGATATAAGCTAAGCAGCTAATTGCAAAAATAAGCTAAGTCCAAAACTTAGCACGCTAAGCAGCTAATTGCGAAAATAAGCTAAGTCCAAAACTTAGCATCTAAACATGCGAAGAAACTACATGTAGCCATTGGTCGTCTGCTTCCTCTATACGCCTAAAATCAAGTTACAAAGACTGAGTAACCCAAAGGGCTAGCTCACAGTCGTTCGACATTAATGACCTTAAATGGAACCTAAATGGTACGAACAAAACTGCTCGTCTTATTGATACCGGTCGGTATTCGACCACTATTCCTACTTAGGTTAGCGAAACCAAGATAATGAAGGCTACCGACTGTGCTGTAAAAAGCGGCCGCTATCTTGGTTAAATATCCTGTTTGACACCTGCTACTGACCAGGTATCATACAAAAAGCTAAGTATATAAACTTTGCAGCTCAGCGTGGTTCGTATTAAGAACTAAAATGAGGTCGAAGGCCGGATAATGCGGAACGTTTACCCACCTGTGCAATAGCCAATTGTCCGCATGGTTTGGGGCAATCACCCTAGTGATTGATTGACCTAGAAACCATTCGTACTCTTTATAGTACCAAAAGTATCCAAGTCAATCAATCCACCTTTAAAAACCAGACGCACAGTCGCCTAGGGGCAAAAACAGTCGGTATAATTAAAAAAAAAAAAAAAAAGCATTCATACAAAAAGCAAGTTATACATACTTAGCAAAATTTATGAAATGCAAAAGTTTAAAGCAAGTGTGAATTGGTGAAGCCGGCCGAATTGCCGGATGATCCATAAATTCAGTCGGCCCCATGACTAACAAAAAGAGTTACCGGTATAACTAGCAAGAACTGTTAATAGACCCGACCCCTTTTTCGGTAAAGATACAATAAAGTAGACGGCATGCATGCCGAAGAAATGTAATACAAAAAAACAAGAAAAGCTTAAGCACTAGGAGGGGGCTTCTCAGTATCAGCACCTACATCCTTCCCTTCCCAATCCAGCTTCTTTTCATCTTCATTGTCCTCCCACTCCTCCGGGTCGAACCCCTCGGCCGAATCAGATGACTCGGCCTCCTCCTCTTCCTCTTCAGCTTGGTTCATGATTTTATCATTGTGCTCTTGAGAGGAGGCGGCGAACTGATTCTTCCAGCTCTCATAGCCATCATCTGGGAAGAGAGCCTCCGAGGTCATCTTCATGATGGCATCGCAGTCGTCGATCATCTGTAGGAGCCCCTTCTCCTCCTCAACCCTTGAAGTATACTTCTTGGAAAGTTGGACTTCCAGGTTAGTCAGCCTTGCCTAGAGTTTTTCAACGCGAGTGCGGAGGCCGGCTGCCTCTTGGTCCGCCTCTTTTCGGGGCTTGAGCTTAGCCTTGAGGTCCTTGACCTACTTCTCTAGCTTATAGACCCGCCTCTTCGCAGCGTTCAAGTCAGCCTTAACCTGCAGGTTGGCGACCGGTTGTGAATATAGTATGTCAGTCGTCAATATTTATTTTAAGCAGTCTAAAACATGGTTGTATCTAGAGAAGAGGCGGCCCGAGCATTCATTGTTTTTACCTCTTTGGTCTTCTCATTTATGGGCCTGCGAAGACCATGCACTCGCAGCATAGACTTCATTCGGCAAAAGAGAACATCAGTAGCAGGCGGCTCTAAGAGTTGTGTAAGGAAAAAAGAAGTAAAAAATTACAAGGATACCTCAGCTAGAAGGGCGAGGATGGAGTCACGGTTTAGGGTGCCAAATCCCCTTACCGACTCCCTGTCCTCAAGGGAGACGGCTCTCAGCATGGTCTTCACCAGCTGTTAAAGATCCGACCTTTGAGAGGCATCTGCACAATCAACACTCTGTAATTACTTGGTGTAAATTCGACCAATAGACCGACTGTTTTCAGAGGTATTGGTCGACTGCTGTTGAAATTTTACCCTACAAGGGTAAGGCAAAGGATTAAAGTTTTTGATACCTTCAGCCGCCACCTCATTCTCCTTCTGGGGCTGGCTGACCTCAGGGACGGCTGGAGACTTGGGAGGATGGCTCTTCCCTAGCCTACTGGCCACATGCTTCCTGGGTTTACCAGGAGTTGTCACATCACCAGCCCTCTGTTTCTGAATTTTCGGATCCAGCTGTGAGGTAGGAGAGGGTTTAGCTGAGTCACCCTACAATAAAAACCACAAAGAGTAAGAAGCAGGCGGCCAAAAAAAAAATTAAGACTTAGACAAACTGAAAAGAAGTTCACCTAAGGCGTCTCCAACATAGGCGACTGTTCAGCTGACCGCTTACCCAAGAGGGAGCGGTAGTAGGCAGTAGGTTTCTTAGATGTCGAGAGCTTTTTCATTGCTTTGTTTGCACAAGAAAATTCAAATGGTTAAGTAAAAAGTATGAAAAAACAAATAAGTCTTACTAAACATTTAACATTCGGTCATCTACCTCTTGGCCTCTCTACGCTATGGCCGTAGGTAGCCAGATAGTTCCCATCGAACAGCAAGTCATATTTGGGAATGTAACTTTGGGGAACAAACTCTCTCGCCCTAATCTCTACATTTGCCTAGATGACCACCTTGAAGAGGCCCGTATCCAGGATCTCCTCCCTGTCTTTCCCGGGGACAAGCGGCAGTTCTGTTCCGCCTATTAGAAGAGGTGGGTTCCGGTTCCACCTGTTATACTTTTTGTTCTTCAATTTATCAGGGGGCACAATGTAGAACTTATTTCTCCAGTCCTTCCATTTGTTCTCCTTCCTAATAGTCATCATGTAGCTCTTGTGGCTAGACATAGAGTACCAGCCACACCCGCTTGTTTTTGGGGTACGGCTAAGGTAATGCATTTGGGCGAATGCCTCAAAGTTGGGATACACACCAAGCATTTCCTAGCCGGCAACGTAGCCAAGGATGTTAAACCAAGAATTAAGGGCAAGTTGCCAGACACCTAGTTGGTATCCGTCCAAGTTTCGCTCCACGATCAAATGGAGGGGAAATCTAAGGCCAGCCTGAATTGCTGCCTCATAGCAACCAAAGCATTCGTCCCCGTAGCTAGACCCCTCTAGCCAGACTACGGTTTCCTCAGCATCCGACACGCATAAGATGAAACCATGTCCTATGACATGGTCAGCCCTGAAACTTCCCACTTTTTCAGCTATAGTCTTCTGTTTGCTTGCGGGAACGTGACAGCGATAGGCGGCATACATCTCTCGGCGGCTAGCAGCTGCCTTAGTCCAACCTTCACCCTTTTCTGTAGATAGGGATTCTCTCGTTGTTTCTAACCGAGAGTGCAATTCCTCCAAGTCATCAGACGGCCTGCCAGAGGTACTCGTCTCAGGTTCACTTTCAGAGTAGTAGGACCTATCGTCCGCCATCAGGGTCTGTTCAACAGAGCCCGAGACTTCACTTTTCACTTCCTCCCCTAATTCTGCTGATATTGAATCATTGAGGTGCTTGGGGTGCCAGGCGCCCTAAAGGAGGAGCCGTCCGAGTTCACCACCCTGGTTGTTTGTTTAATTCTGGACATGGTGTCCTTCACAAACACATAGATAGTCGAAGTTGGGAAAGTTCGCAAAGTGTGGTTCAGCAAGGGGCAGTCGGCACTCACTACTAGAAATAGGCTTATTTTCGAGGGATAGCTTCCGACGAAATTTCATTCCCTCGGAAAATTCAAAATTTCCGAGGGAAATTGACTTTGTAGGAATATTCGTCGGAAAGGTTCCCTACCGACGGAATATTCCGTCGGAATCGTTCCGACAGATTGGTTTTCCCTCGGAATATCTGTGTTACGACTGAATACTCCCTCGGAGTGGGTTTCGACGGAATTATTTCCCTTCC
Source organism: Chenopodium quinoa (assembly GCF_001683475.1). Lineage (NCBI taxonomy): Eukaryota > Viridiplantae > Streptophyta > Magnoliopsida > Caryophyllales > Amaranthaceae > Chenopodium > Chenopodium quinoa. Next base: position 3,756,193 of record NW_018742951.1, read on the forward strand.
GTCAGAACCTGTGACTTCCCAGGGAAATAATTTCGTCGGAAGTTGTGATTAATTAAAAAAACAAACATTTATAATTTAAAAAAAAAAACAAAAAAAACCCCAAAATCCGGATTTTTCCTCTAGTGCGCCTCTCCTTCTTTATCTTTCCTCATTTCTCTTTCCTCCTCCTTTCTCCCTCTAGTGCTCCTCTCCTCATTTCTCTTTCCTCCTCCTTTCCTCCTTTCTCTTTCCTCCTTCCTCTTTCCTCCTTTCCTGATTTCTCTTTCTCCTCTCCTCTTTCTCTCTCTTCTCTTTCCTCTTTTCTTTCTCTGTATTTTTCATTTTTGTTTTTCATTTTCCGGTTAGCTTCAAGTCTTCAACCAACAACAACAACTCAACTAACAACCGTCAACCACCGTCAACCAACAACATCGGCGTTACAACCATCGTCATCCACTCTCTAGGCATTTAATTTGTAGATCTAGTTTTAATTTATGTTAGATTGTAGATCTACTTAGTTTTTTTTATGTATTTGTAATGTTAATTATATTTCCTGTAATTATTAATGTATAATTATCGTTTTTTTTAATTTTTTTATGAAATTCTAATTAAATTAGAAAATCTACTTGTTTGTGTTGTAATTTTTGATTTTTTGGCTTTAAATTTCGTATTTTTTTCGATTTTCTACGGGTTTACTGCATATTTTGTTTTTGATTTTTTTTTTTTGGTGAACGGTTGTAGTGGTGGGAGTGTTAGGGTTGGCAGGGAGTGCGTGAGGGTGGGGCTGGGTGTGGGTGGGTGTGCGTGAGGGTGGGGCTGGGTGTGGGTGGGTGTGCATGAGGGTGGGGCTGGGTGTGGGTGGTCTGGACAGGAGGGGTAGTTTGGGTGTGGTTGGGGGGTGGGGATCTGGGTAAGTTAGGAGGGTAGGGGGGCTGGTGGTGGGCTGGGGTGGGATGGTGGTGGTGGGGCTGGTAGGGGTAAGGGGGTAGGGGGTGGGCTGGTGGTAGGGGTATTGTGGGTGGTGGTCTTAGGTTGAGGGTAGGGGGCAGGGGGTGGGCTGGTGGTGGAGGTGGGGTGGGGCTTTTTATTTTTTTATTTTTTTTTCCGACGGAACATCTACCCCACCGACGGAATTTTCCGTCGGAAAATAACCCACTTCAACAGAAAATTCCGTCAGAACCTTGCGACGGATTTACACTGAAAGTCAACAAAAGCGCCGACAGAACAAAATCCGTCGGAAATTCCGTCGGAATCGACCTTTCCGACGGAATATCGCAAAATACCTACAAAGGGTCTTCCGACAACGCTTTCCGACAGAATTCCTTCGGAAATGGGCATTTCCGACGAAATTTCAGGGTTTTCCGACGGATTTTTTCCGTCGTTGATTGACTGTTTTCTAGTAGTGACTCCTAGTTCTAGATTCAGCCGTCCCCGGTGACCGGCTGATCACTAACCTAGGCCGTGCCGTAAGCTTTTAGGATACCATTTTCAAAAATGAAAAAAAAAACAAAGAAAAAGTACGAGAGAAAAATAGGCGGTTACTTTTAGTCTGTAAAGTTGAAGGAGCTTGAAAGAGTCTTGGGCGGCTGTAAGAGCATGTGGTCCGGTAGCAAGCGGCAGTTGTTCCTGTCAAAAAGTGACAAGTTCTTTTCTTAAAAGTCCAGAGATTCTATGTCTGAAAATTTTGAGAAGGTGCGACAAATGATTGGCAGCCGCCCTTATATCGAAGGGTAAGAATTTCAAGGGTCACCCCTGAAATTCAAAAATTAAAAAAAAAGAGGGAAAAAAAAAAAAAAAAAAAAAAAAAAAAAAAAAAAAAAAAAACCTTGTCCTCTAATCTTCAAGTGACACCTATCATAGGTGCCACATGGAAAACCACGTCACCCTTGTGAGGGGCAAATGATTAGGGAATTTTTACCCCGCCACATGGACCAATCAAGACCCTCCACGTGTCATCCACGTGAACCAACCAGAGTCCGCCACGTATCACTCAAAATTCCAAAGTGGACCAATCAGGGGCACGACGCATGGCAGACAGATATCAGACTAGGAATGGCTGCCTTCAAGGCCCAAACTCCTAGGCAGCCCAATCAGTCCTAGGTTTCCGTAACCTAGGATTGGGCACGTACTTTAAGACCCTATAAAAGGGGGATGTTCCCACCTGGGGAACTACATTGAGGGACAAATATTCAGAGAGTATTAATTGCGTAATTAATTGCACTTGAGAGTTTACACTCAGATATTGAGACTGTTCGTTATACCTGGATGATCACTTCTCTTCCAATAGGAACCTGGTCCCATTTATATTCCGCATTTTTATACATCCGAACACGTTCTAAATTGATCGTCGAAGGCGCAGCTCCCACCCACCGGATTCTCCGTTGTTTTGCAGGTTTACAGGCGCCCAAAATCCAGTCTTGGAATTGTAATTGTCCCGCAGGACATAGAAAACCCCAAAACAAATGTCAATTCCCCAAGTTGAGAATGTCCAAGGGGAAGTGAGATTATATAGTTTGGATGGTGGAAGGTGTTTTAAGTTAGCAAACATTTGGCACTCTAGACATTTCTTGACGTATTGAATGTAGTCATGTTCCATTGTGAACCAAAAGTACCCTAAACGTGAAATTATTTTAGCGAGCATTTTTCCATTCATGTGAGGTCCACAAACACCTTTGTGAGTATCCTCCATAAGGCATGTGGACTCGGGTTTGTCTATACATAATAAGCTTTTAACATTTGGCCCTTTTTTACACAATCGACCATTAACCATCCCATAATGGGTTGCGAGCATTCTCAAGGCACGATGGGCTTTGGATGAAGTATTTGCAGGATATGTGCCATGAGTGATATATTGGAGGATGTGACCATACAAGGGATTTTATCTTTCAATGACATTTAATTCCTCTATTGCGTTGCGATAAGCTGGTTCACCTCTTCTTTCAACGCATAATGGCATCATATTTAATTGATCAGGAATGTTGATCATTAAGGCTAATTTTTCTAGCACATCGGCAAATAGATTTTCGTCCCTTAGGAGATATTTATAATTAATATAATCAAATTGCTCGATTAGTTGCGCAAGGTGTGCTTCGTATAATATCATTGTAGAGTTTTTGATTTTTTATTTTTTGAGTATATGATTTATTATTAGACTGGAATCTCCATATACCTCTAATTTTTGCACACCAATGCTAGTTGTTGCTTCTAATCCAACAAAGCACGCATCACATTCTGCGGAATTATTAGTAGCCTCAAAGTCTAGTTTGGCAGAGATTGAAGTATGTGCTCCCTCTGGACATATGGACTTATGAGTAGCTGTAGACACCTGATTGTGTCTTCCAAAACCAAACCCAGTGATGAGTTCCTTTCACATCTTTGATTATCGAGTTAGGTGAAGAGTTGAAGAGTCTCGTGAATTTCCCTTTAGTCTTGACCATTTCTAACCTTTCTTTAAATGATTTAGCCCAAAATAGTTCATTTCAGGTCTTTGAAAATCATTCTTTTTGTGCCCTTTTTTATAAAAACTTCAAAACCATTTTATTTTGGTCCATAATCTGGGTCCAATAATTGTGTAGTTGGATGGGGTTTGAAAATAGTTTTCCAACGATATATTATAAGCCCAAATCCGAGTTATAACGAAGAAATTATGGCCAAAATACTAAAGTGGGTTCAAACCGAGTCTTATATGCGGACCCAATGATCATGTGGAGGGTCCATTTATTTTAACTCTATTTCTAAAACCATTAGGATTTATCATAAGCTTCTAAAATTATCTAGAAGGTTGTTTTGAGTCCTAAATCCATTAGGATTGATTATTATCTTCTGGAATCTTCTAGAAGGTTCTAATTTATCCTGTTTTTGGAAGATAAAGTTTAAGAATTTTATATCTAATAAAACATGTGTTTTCAATAGATTTAATTCTGATAAAATAAGGATAAGTATAGATATTTGACTAACCCAATTTGATTGGAAGTCGGATTCCATACGAATCTTATCTTCTGAAAAGCATCGCGCAGCAATGGGAATATCGCACAGCGATGCTAATATCCCGCAGCGATGTAAGCATCGCGATGCGATGGATCCATCGTCACGCGATAAAAAGCGTTTTACTCCGAGTCGAATTCTGACTCTTTTTCTGTTTTTTCCCATCATTTTCCCTATAAATAGGGTAGTTTTCCTCCGTTTTCATTCACTAACAATAGTCATCTAATCCTCTCTAAGTTGTAAGCTTTTCTCTCTCTCTCTCTCTTTCTTAGTATTAGCCTAAACACATCACACCATACGACCTTTGCGAGACTTGAATACTCCTAGCCAATCTCGAAGTTGCCTTTGACCTTGACGTGAAAAGTTGATATTTCTGAGGGTTTTATCCCAAATCCCTATTTCAACTATTCTTATTTGATTTATTTATTGGATTTATTTCTTTTTTGAAGTTACTAACGTGTTTATGTTCTGATAGAAAGAGATACGAGGCATCAAAGTAAGTAGATCTACTATCCTTACTTTTAATATAGAAATCATGCTTAGAATATTATTTTAATTCCTAGTATCATGTTAGGATGTTAAATTAATATTTATAATATTATCATGTTGCTTCCTAGTATCATGTTTAGGCTAAAGCTTTAATCTTTATTATTTAGTGAGATGCTAGGGTTTGTTGTTAATCCGTTTAGTATCTTGCCTAGGATCTTGCTAATTATACTATTGATGATATTACGATACATTGATTATGATGATGATTTGTTGTGTCATAAATCATTACATTGCTTGATTATTTATTATTCATTATAATTGCTTGATCACGCCCTTTCTTACAGGTTTAAAGGGAATTTGTACTTGAAATCATGCCTAATAAGATAATTAATAATTTGTTTTAGGTTTAATATGATTTTAATTCAAGTGATTGCCAAAATTAGATTTATTTGTGCATTAATAATCAACAAACATAGATTAAACAGGTTTAGCATTAACTTATTGTATGTATGTTGATCGGAAAGTGCACATGGATATCATAAAAATTAAGTAGAGCCTATTTAGGGCGAGTTCAATCTCTTTTAGGTTGGATTCGTACCATCATCCCCGAATATCCAATCATGGTTCCGAACCACTATGGAGTTAGCGATCTCTGTGATCGTGAATGGGGTGTAACCTTCACACCCGTGAACGGTTTACAAGTTCCTAAAACTTGTTGGCGACTCTTTTATCTCTAGCTTCCTTCTCTTTGGACGCCGCCATGCTTAAGTGCATGATCACAATGGGGCTCAATGGTGATGTTTGAAATATTCCCTACAGTAACACTCCAACACCACACTCCTTTTGGTTAAATGCGCCGTTGAAGTACATTACCCATTTGTCATGTTGTGTCATGAGAATTTCCTCATCCGGAAGATGAGTGGTTTCTTCACGACTTGTTCAAACAGGATGTTGAGCCAGGAAATCGGATATTACCTTTCCTTTTATTGAATTTTCAGGAATATATTTGAGGTCCAATTCGGCCAACATCACCAACCACTTGGATATTCTTCCTTGTATGGGTGGTTGTTCAAACAAATACTTTATTGGATTGTGTTGAGAAATGACATGAGTGGTGTGGAGAAGCATATCATGTCATAGTTTTTTAGTTTCCCACACTAATTCTAAACACATTTTTTCTAGAGTGTTATATCTTATTTCATATTGTATAAGCTTTTTACTAATGTAGTATATTGCACGTTCTATTTTATCTACCTCTTGGGCGAGCATGGCTCTTGTGGCCGTATCGGTGACAGTGATATAAAGTTTAAGAGGTAAGTTGGGTACTAGTGGTGCTAAAACTTGAGGTCTTTTGATATAGATTTTTCCTTTCTCAAAGGTCTCTTAGCATTTGTCGTCCCATTCATGTTTTTCTTCTTTTTTTAATTTTTTGAATAATGGCACACAAGTCATTGTCAACTTACTAATGAATCGACTAATGTACTGTAGTTTGCCAAGAAACCCCTAATTTGTTTTTCTGTTTGTGGGGTAGGCATGTCAACAATTGCCTTTATTTTTGAGGAATCGATCTCAATGCCACATGTGCTTACTACGTATCCGAGTAACTTACCGGAAGTTACTCCAAAAGCGCAATTTTGTGGGTTCAATCTCATCTTATACTCTTTTATTCGAGTGAAGAATTTGCGTAAAGCTTTTGTATGACCCATTCTATCTTTGGATTTTACGATCATATCATCCACATATACCTCTATTTCTTTGTGCATCATATCATGCAAGAGAGTCGTAGCCGTTCTTTGGTACGTAGCTCCTACATTTTTAAGAGCAAATGGGGTGATAAAGCATGTCTTTTCTTAATCTTCTTTTTCCATTAGAATTTGGTTGTAAACTGCGTATCCATCCATGAAGGATAACATCGCGTGTTGGCCGTATTATCCACCAATATATCAATATGTGGTAGAGGGAAATCGTCTTTGGGACTAGCTTTGTTGAGGTCCCTAAAGTTGACACACATGCGAACTCGTCCATCCTTTTTAGGGACTGGGAAGATGTTCACTACCCATTCTGGGTAATTACATACGCGAATGAAACCTGCGTCCAATTGTTTTTGTACTTCTTCCTTTATTTTCAATGCAACGTCAGGTTTCATTCGTCGAAGTTTTTGTTTTACTGGTTTAGACATAGGGTTCAAGGGAATGGTATGTTTCGCAATTTCCCTATCTATTCCAGGCATGTCCATGTATAACCAAGCAAACACGTCTTTGAATTCTTTAAGCTTTGATATGAGAGTCGGATTCTTCAAACATTTGTCCTTCGCCTGTGGTGATTTCCAACTTGTCACCTTTGTGGTTAGTCCATTTGAAGGTCTTCCTCCATCCATGCTCGAAGATATTATTGAAAGGGGTGATCAACAAAGTAGGGTCGAAAGCTTCATCTTGGATGGCATTTTGACTGGTTATGATAGCAAGATGGTTTTACTCTAGTTCAAATAGCAAGTTAAAGGCTTGCTTATCATAGCACCCTAGAGTTGGGTGTTTTGATTCATTGACACTTAAGTCATCATTCAAGAAGTAGCAATCGTGAAAAAATATTGAATCTAGGCTTCTTGATACTTTCAAGAACTAGTGGTTCTAGAAAGTTATAGCATGGGTAATTCTCTCCCTCCCTAATGAATTGTCCATTAAGGGTTTGATTGTAAGATGGGAGTATAGAAATTATCCCTTTCTTATTGTGTTCCTACTTGCCCTTATTTTGTCATCGTGAGCTTCAAGTTCTTCCTTGGTTGGCTTATGTCCTAATACAAAGGAGAAGCTTTTGTTTGGGATAGGAAGTAAGATAGATTTCTTTACTCCTTTTCCCAAAGGAATCCCAGGAAAGTAACTACTCTTAAATCAGATGTTTACTATTGGGGTGGAATATGGATCAGAAGGTAATTCAGGATCTTCATCCATTTCTAGTGTGCAGATAGCCTCCGCGGTGAATCCCCACATATCTTCTTAATCATTGTCATGATTTATCTCCAAAAGAGATTGATTGTTTATTGCGACTTTTAGAGGAGAAGCATGTATAGTCATAGGAAGATTTTGATAGTTCAACCTAATCATTTGATGGAGCGAAGATGGTATTGCTCCAACTTCATGTATCCAAGGACGTCCAAGAAGAAGTTTGAATGTAGGTTTTATGTCCATGACAGGGAATTCAACCATCCTTTGTATTGGGCCTGCGGTAATTGGTGGCTTAACAGTTCCACATATTGATCTCCTTGAATTATCATAGGCCCTAATGCTTTGTGTTGTTGCATGAAATATTTCTCTGGGTTTAGGCCTAGATATTTTGCGGTTCGTAATGGGCACACATTAACGGTAAACCTATTATCAACTAAAGTAAGTGGGATGTTATATCCCTTGCACCCCACAGTTATATATAACGCATTATTGTGGGTGGTGTCTTTTGATGGCAAATCATCACTAGTAGAGATGATTGATTTTTCGGATTTTTCGCTAGTAAGCAAGCTAACGAGATGCCCAAGAGTTGTGTCCGTACTTACAGACAAAGTAGTTAAAGCAATCATTAGAGAATTCCTATGTTTCTTGGAGGTACTTAGGAGTTCCCAAATGCTAGAATTCGCCATAGATTGGAGAAGTTGTTTGACCAATGGATCCTCCACCTCGGGTTGAGGTGGTATTGAGTTTGACCTTGGTTGGTCGAAGATCCATTTGATCGTGCTTGGTAGATTTTCCTAGCGAGTTATGTGATCGATCTCGCTTGGATTAGTCTTAGTACTCATGAAACAATTTTTTTCTAGAGTTGTTGAGTGTGCCTCCATTTCTAAATGTTCCATGAGTTGTTCTTGATGTCATTTTTCATCTAGGGAAAGGTTTGATAATTCTAGTGATTCTCCCATAAATTGATCTCAATCAAGCACTCCACTTGTTTCAACTTGAGGTTAAGGTGGAGGTGGGACGGCGACATATTTTGAGACATATAAGTCTTTGAAGTCGTTGTCCCATAATCAACACACTTCATTAATTGTCCCTATGAGTGTCGTGGTTAGAGGTTTCCCTATGGGATTGATATAATCCAAAGGATTGAACTCATCACTCCTCACATGGTCTTGATTGATGTGAAATATTCATAATGGGGAAACATTATTATTGGGCTTAGGCGTGGAATTTTTCCCGTCGTCTACTAGATCTGATCTTTAACCTCGTGTTTTAAAACAAAGCAACATTTAATATCATGTCCAACACCCCTATGATAAGTACAATAAGCATTGCCATCCCACTGAGGATTCCTTCTTTCCATGAGAGGAGGAGGTGTTGGCCCAGTTGGCGAGAGTAATCCTTTTTCAGTCAATTTTTCCAAGACTTCTTTATAAGTTAAAGGGAATTGTGTAAATTTTCTTTCTCTCGTCCATGCTTTTCGATTATTGTTATTATTATATTGCATGGACATTGTAAAAACATCAATAGAAGATGAAGTATTGCCGTTCCCCTTCTTGTAGTTGTTCTTAGGTTGATGATGATAAGGCTTGTTTGCCCTCTCTTTAGCAAGATCATCTTTAATCCTAGTGGCCACGGAATAGACCTTTTGAAAAGTGTCTAGACCAAGGTAGCGTAGATGTTTGTTGTACTTTTCATGACAATTGTCAATGAATTTTTGTACTAACTCGAGTTCGGGTGGCCTTTGGGCAAGGTGGGCCGCCTTTTCACACCATCTACCATAGAAAGCAAGTAAACCTTCATCGTCGCCTTGCTTAATCATTTCAAGTTCACACAAAGTTGATTTAAACTCCACGTTACTCTTATATTGGGTGATGAAAGCAAAAACTACATATTCCCATGTGCTTTTGACTTTGGCATTTAGCCCATAATACCACTCTCTTGTGGTTGGGTCTAGAGATAAAGGGAATGTCAAAGTATAGAGCTTAGGATCAACTTGCTTTAGAGCCATGGTGCCAGTAAAACTCATTAGATGATTTTTTGGATTATTGGTCACCTTAAACATTGGTAAGTCTGTGGCTACAAACTTTTCAGATAAAGTAAGTCCCACAGGAGGAGCAAAATTTTTTGCGTCAAAGTACTTGTTCCCCATTGTAGAACGAAGAACAAGTTTCTCCAACGCCTTCTCTCGTTCGGCTAAAGCATCCTTTTTTGTTTTATAGCTAAAGCCTCGACCTCTTTCTTTTCTGTCTTTTCAATTTTCTTAATCCTTCTAAGCTAGCCTCGGCTTCTTGAGCTTTTTCCTCTCTCATACGAATAATCTCTTCTTGGAGTTGTTCGATGGTTGACATTGTTGGAGTAGGATGAGTTGACAAAGGGAGATGGTTTGAAAGGGGTGGATTGTTTGATAGTAAACGTAGAATGCGAGTACCCAGGAGTCTTCGTTCCCAAGCTTGGTAACCAGCCCTAAAGAAAGTACGAGAAATTAAGAAAATCGACACGCTTGCTTTTGAAAAGAAAAGAAAAGAAAAGAAAGAGCAAGAAAGAAAAAGACGCAAATTACGTTCAAAGGGATATCATTGCCTTTCAACTATTCATAAATAATGATATTATTTGGATGAGCCAATAGTTCACGAAGAATCAAAATGGTCTAGCAGCAGAAGGCGCGCGCAAGTTACAGGGTCGCGCGCGGTTGGCACGCGCAGCCCCCGCACTTACGCTAGGTGTGGTCACGCATTATAATGAGTTGCGCGCGCCACCTAGTTCGAGCAGGTTTTTTTTCAAACAATTGTATTTTCTTTAGTTTTGATTTTTATTTTTTTGAACGTTTTTTTAATCATATGGTACACAATGAAGGGACAACTTCGCAGTTGGGAACCTAAGTTAAGACTAAAAGGAAGAAAGGCTATCCTAGACACGTCACAAATAATCAAGCAATCACATAAGCATACGAGAGGAAACGTCAAATCATACGATGCCATTCTAAGGTCAAGGCTTGGGTGTCCAAAGGTACCATATCTTAAGAAACAATGCACGAATCAATCACTCAACGTGTTGACCCAAGACATAGTTCTCCTAAAATTTTGTTGGCAATAAGGGTAGGATGATTGTTATTGATTTTGGGATAGAAGCCTGGTGTTGGCGACCCCTAGTCAATGAGTCAATCCCCAATGTTTAGAAGTTGCTTATGATTATGAATGATGCAATGTTGCTTGTTTGGATTTTACTTTTGTGAAGAATGGGGATATTATGCGTTCAAGTCTCGCTCTCTAACTAGAGATTATCCAATTTAGCCCTCGTTACAACTCATAGGTAACTATCCAAGATCAAAAAACCCACTTAGAAGCTCCATGGATCAAGAACCGACTGCCCTTGTTTTAGAAACTCTTGGATTTAGTCCATTTGCTCTCAAGCCCGAATTTGTCACTTTGTTCACTTGGGTGATCACTTGAAGCCCACAAAGGAGTGTTATCTATGTGTGCATGGCCCATTTACTATTTTGTGCTATATAATTAAGTTTGATTTATCTCATATTTAAGTTGTAATAAGGCTTAGAGGAGTTACTAACTTCCTCTCTTATTTAGCCGTAAGTTCATGTGTAATTAGGAGTTATTATAACTCTTAACTGCTGTTTTGTAACTACCCATTCAAACAGGTGTTACAAAGGAGTGAATTAAAGAGCTAGAGTTTCATTTAGTTTTTGTAACTGTTGAATTAATGTCACGGTTTTAGGAGATGTTCAGTGGTAAATTTTCAGTCACCTTGCTGCCTATATTTCCTATAAATAGGGAGCTAATAACAAGAGAATAGCATCTTGTGATTATTGATAACAAAAAAAAAAAAAAAAAAAAAAAAAAAAAAAAAAAAAACCGAGTGTTTTTAGCATTTTGCTTTAAGTTTGTCTCGAGTTAAAGTGTTTCCTTATAGCTTTGAGTTTTTTCTTGAGCTATAAGATTAGGGTGAACTTTGAGTGTGTCTTGAGTTCTTGCCTAAGATCCCAAAACTTTGAGTGTGTTCTTGAGTTTTGGTTATCTATCCCGTATCGTGAGTTTTCTAATGTAATTCGTGAGTAACCTGTTTTAAAAAGTTTGAATCCATCAACCTATATTCGGGTGGGTGTATTTAGACTTACATCATCTGGTATCAGATCTTTGGCGTGGGTTTATTGAAGAATAACGAGTTTTGGTGGGTTTAGAAAACCGCTGGAATTCGATCAGTTTTTCTGTCAACTTTGTGGAACGATACTTTGGTCGTCTGGAGGCCCAATTGAGTAATTCTTTATTTGAATTTGGATATTTTTCTATGTAGAATACGTATATAAAATTTCAGAATTTTTGGAATTTTTTTGCTATTAAACTGGGCAGGTTTACCAAGGCAACGCAAAAATGAAGCAAATCCAGAGCATCAGATTTCAATCGAGGATTTAACCTCCATTTGGAAAGCTTTTGAGGAGTTTCTTTCTTTCAAATTGATTATTTTAATCTGAATTTTCTGAATCTTTAAGCTTTTGAGAGTCTTAAGGCATTTTCTTATTTGTTTTTGCTTTCTGTTTTCAACAATATTTCATCATTTCAGCAAAATAGTGAAAACAAAATGACTGGTGGAGAGGAGCTTACTAGAATGTTACAAGGAATACCTGAAAAATAGGAGAATTTAGAGAGAAAAAACAGAAGAACATGAGGAAGAAAAGGCTAGGCAAAACACAAGGATGGATACTATGTCTGACATGCTTTTACAAGCCAATAGAAAATTGAATGAGTTAGAAAATGAGGATGTGGGTGGTAACAATCTTAGGTAGTTTGATGAAGATAGGGGACTTAAGATTGAATTAACTGAATTTGATGGGGGGGGCATGGTAGTGAGGCCTTTCTTGATTGGGTTAGGCAAATTGAAACCGCATTTGAGTATAAGGGGTTTGATGAAAACAAAAGATTCAAATCGGTTGTCCTTAAACTCACTAAACTTGCCGACTATGGTATGAAAACCTCAAGGCAAATAGAAGGAGAGAGGGAAACGAAAAAAATTGACTCATGGAGAAGTTGAAAAAGAAAATGAGGGATAAATGGGTAAATAGGGAGTTTGAATAAGAACAATACCTAAAATTGACCCATCTTTCCCAAGAAAACATTAGCATAGAATATTACATTAAGGAGTTTGAGAAGTTGTGTCTAGTTTGTGACTTGCAAGAGAAGGGACCTTCAAAATCGCTCGTTTTGTAAAAGGTCTTTCAAAGAGTATTAGTCAAAAGGTGGAAGTGACTCACTACACCACCTTTAGTGATGTGTGCAATTTGGCTTTTTGTTACGAAACTCAACCAAAAGAAGAGAAGCCCAAAACCTCTTCTTTCAAAACTCCTATGAAATTTACTCCTGCTTACTCAAAGGGGAGTACATTTCAAAATAAAACAGGTGGTCCTTTCAAACTAAGTCTTCCTCTTCTGGTTCTAAGTTTGATAAGGGGAAAGAAAAGGTCGTGATCTCACCTAGTGAACTTGCTACTAGGAGAAAGTGTTTAAAATGTCATGGTGGAGGACATATAGCTTTCGAGTGTCCAAGCAAGAATGTGTTGACTTCCTCACAATGTGCAATATTTGACGAAGAAGAAAAATTCTATAATTTTTAATTGTTACACAAGAGGAAAATGAAGAGTTTGATGATAATTATGATGAGGATATACCTTCGGAGAGTGAAACGAATATGATGGTAGTTCGAAAGATTTTGTTTAGTGAACCAGAAATCGATGAAAGGCAACGAAAAAACTTGTACCATACTAGATGCAAGATAGGTGAGAACACTTGCAATGTGATTGTTGATGGAGGTGCACAAACCGATGTTATCTCTTCCGAAGCCGTAAGTAAGTTGAAACTTACTACTAGAGACCATGATGAGCCTTACAAGTTGAATTGGTTAAATGATGGCACGAGAATTGGAGTGAAGAAGCAAGCTTTGGTAACCTATTCCATCGGCGGCTTTGAAGACGAGAGGTGGTGTGATATACTACCAATGGATGCGTGTCATTTGTCGCTTGGAAGACCGTGGCAATTTGATCATAATTCAAAGCATAAAGGTAAATCTAATATGTATATTATAACTACTAGAGATGGTAGAAAAGTTAGATTATTGCCTTTACCTCCTAAAGTTGCTAAGAAAGAAAAAGAGAAAAGCAACTATCTTATAACTTGTAATGAATTTGAGAAAATAGTGGAAAAGAATGGGGAAGGGTATGCTTTGGTTGTGAGGACCAAAGATGATCTTGGTGCTACTTGTAATAACTCATTCGCTCTAAATGAGTTATTTGAAGAGTACAAATATGTGTTTCCCGATGACTTGCCCAATGGCCTCCCACCTATAGAGGGCGTTGAGCACGCCATTGACTTGATTCCAAGAGCACCTTTTCCCAACAAGGCTGCCTATAGGTGTAATCCGGAGGAGAGTAAGGAACTTGAGAGGCAAGTGAATGAATTAATTGAGAGAGGCTATGTGAAGGAAAGCCTTATTCCTTGCATCGTCTCGACACTCATAGTACCAAAGAAAGATGGTACTTAGAGAATGTGTGTTGATAGTCGTTCCATTAACAACATAACGGTAAAATACCATTTCCCTATGCCTTGTTTGCAAGATATGCTAGATGAGTTGAGAAATGCCTTAGTCTTTTCCAAAATTGACTTAAGGAGTGGTTACCATTAAATGAGAATTCGAGAGGGGGATGAGTAGAAAACGGTTTTCAAAACAAAGAAAGGGTTGTATGAGTGGTTGGTGATGCCATTTGGGCTTTGCAACGCCCCAAGCTCCTTCATGAGGTTGATGAATGAAGTCCTCCATCCTTTTCCTAATGATTTTATTGTTGTTTACTTAGATGATATTCTTGTATATAGTAAAAAAAATGAAGATCATGTAATTCATTTGAGGAGGTTGTTTGAAAAATTGAGGGAGGTGAACCTGTATGGTAAGCTTGAGAAATCTGTATTCAGGACTCCTAGTGTTGTATTCTTAGGGAACATTGTAACTGGAGAGGGGGTGAATGTAGATCCGGAAAAGGTGCATGCAGATCAATCTTGGTTGACTCCAACCAATGTTCACGAAGTTAGGAGTTTTCATGGGCTAGCCTCATTCTATAGGCGGTTCATAAAAAACTTCTCAACCATTATGGCTCCTATTACAAAATTGACAAAGAAAGGTGATTTTGAGTGGAATGAAGCGGCACAAAAGGCCTTTGAGAAGATCAAATATCTTCTTTGCAATGCTCCTGCACTTGTGCTACTAGATTTCAACAAGGTGTTTGAGGTGGAGTGTGATACAAGTGGGATTGGGATAGGTGTTGTTTTGATTCAAGAGAAGAAGCCTATGAATTACTTTAGTGAGAAGTTGAATGGGGCAAAGTTGAACTATTCAACTTATGATCGTGAGTTCTATTCCATAGTTAGAGCACTTGATCATTAGTCTCACTACCTTAGACCAAAGCCATTCGTTCTTCATTTTGATCACGAGGCTCTAAAGTTCATACATGGGCAATAAAAGCTCAACAAATGGCATGCTAATTGGGTGGAGTTTCTCCAATCATTTACTTTCAGTTCCAAATACAAATATGGCAAAAGTAATGTTGTGGCTGATGCATTGTCTCGTCAAAACTACTTGCTTTCCATGGTGGATGATAAGATCTTGTGTTTTGAACAACTCAAGGACTATTACAAGAATGATCCCGACTTTGCTAGTGAGATAGAGAGTCCTATTAAGGATTTTATGTGGCAAAATGGTTACCTATTTAAAGGTAACAATTGTGTGTTCCGAAGAATGAAGTATGGGAGTTTTGGTGCGGGAAGTACATAGTGGGGGATTGGCCAGACATTTTGGGATTCAAAAGATTCTTGATTTTCTAGGTGAACAATTGGCCTAGAATGATCAAATATGTTACTCATGTTTTTGAGAGATGTGCTACTTGTCAAAAGGCTAAGGGACACTTCACTAAAGGTCTCTACACTCCATTACCGGTCCCGGATGCTCCATGGGAAAGTGTTAGTATGGATTTCATTGTGGGGTTGCCATGAACGCGAAGGGGAATGGATAGAATCATGGTAGTAGTAGATAGATTCTCTAAAATGGCACATTTTGTAGCTTGTAATAAAACTGATGATGCAGTGAAAGTGGCCGAGCTGTACTTCAAGAAAATTGTCAAACTCCATGGCATTCCTCAAAGTATAGTATCTGACAGGGACTCTAAATTCCTTAGTCACTTTTGGAGGACCCTATGGAAGTTTGTGGGTACCTAGTTTCTATTTAGTACCTCTCATCATCCCCAAACTGATGGGCAAACTAAGGTTACTAATAGAACTTTGGGTACTTTGTTGCGTGTTCTTGTAAGCAAAATGCAGAAAGATTGGGATATCAAACTAGCCCATGCGGAGTTTTCTAACAATAGGGCTCATTCATTAACTACTTCACGTTCTCCTTTTGAAGTAATTTATGGCATGAATCCTTTTGCTCCTATTGATTTCATTCCTTTTGCTAATGGGGAAATAATAGAGAAAGATGCTAAAAAAAGAGTGGAAACTATTTTTCAATAAGAAAAGAATTACGGAGATGAATAAGAAATACCAAGAGCGATCCAATAAGAATCGCAAACAACCTATTTTTCAACCAGGGGACTTGGTGTGGTTACATTTAAGGAAAGAAAGGTTTCCTAAGTTACGCAAAAACAAGCTCATGCCTCGTTCTGATGGTCCTTATAAAGTTCTTGAGAGGATCAATGATAGTGCTTACAAAATTGAGCTTCCCGATGAGCTAATGGGTGTGAGTACTACTTTCAATGTTGGGGACTTATCTCCTTACTTGGATTATGCAAGTTTAAGGTCAAACTTTTCCCTAAAAGAGGAGAATGATCCGCGATTAACCAACCCACTTAGAAGCTCCATGGATCAAGAACCGGTTTCCCTTGTTTTAGAAACTCTTAAATTTAGTCCATTTGGTCTCAAGCCCGAATTTGTCACTTTGCTCACTTGGGTGATCACTTGAAGCCAACAAAGGAGTGTTATCTATGTGTGCATGGCCCAATTACTATTTTGGCTATATAATTAAGTTTGATTTATCTTTTATTTAAGTTGTAATAAGTCTTAGACAAGTTACTAACTTCCTCTCTTATTCAGCCGTAAGTTCATGTGTAATTAAGAGTTATTATAACTCTTAATTGTTGTTTTGTAATTACCCATTCAAATAGGTGTTACAAAGGAGTGAATTAAAGAGCTAGAGTTTCATTTAGCTTTTGTAACCG
Source organism: Chenopodium quinoa (assembly GCF_001683475.1). Lineage (NCBI taxonomy): Eukaryota > Viridiplantae > Streptophyta > Magnoliopsida > Caryophyllales > Amaranthaceae > Chenopodium > Chenopodium quinoa. The sequence continues at coordinate 3,772,848 of NW_018742951.1, forward strand.
TTGAATTAATGTCACGGTTTTAGGAGATGTTAAGTGGTAACTTTTCAGTTACCTTGCTGCCCGTATTTCCTATAAATAGGGAGCTAATAACAAGAGAATAATTGTTTTTGCTTATTGATAAAAAGAATCGAGTGTTTTTAGCATTTTGCTTTGAGTTTGTCTCGAGTTAAAGTTTTTCCTTATAGCTTTGTGTTTGTTCTTGATTTATAAGATTAGGATGAACTTTGAGGTGTCTTGAGTTCTTGCCTAAGATCCCAAAACTTTGAGTGTGTTCTTGAGTTTTGGTTATCTATCCCGTTTCGTGAGTTTTTTAATGTAATTCGTGAGTAACCCGTTTTAAAAAGTTTGAATCCATCAACCTATACTCGGGTGGGTGTATTTAAACTTACATCGGTAACCTAAGTTGGAAACCTTGAACCATAACTAAGAACTAATCTTGTAACCTCTAAGTCCCCAGTTGAGTCGCCATTGTGAAGAAGGTGTGTCCATCGTTGGAGATCCTCTTCCTCTATGCCCATGGCCCTTTAAAGCCTAGGACTTTACACTTTTTAAGGTATGTTAGGATTTGAATTCCTGACTGTTTGGGGGACCTTGAATTAAAATTAATTCTATCATTACGCTTTTTTATAAGAAATTAGTAAGGAGTCGCCAATGAGTTTTAGGAAAACTCATAAACCTAGTTCATGCATTTCTCTCAAGTAGAGTTCAAGGGATAGTTAGCATGAATCATAAGTTTACCCATGCCCAAATTGGTCTACTTGTACCAAAAATGAGTTTGAGAGCGAGGGTAGTAAAATAATGTTCCCTTTAGGGGGGAATCGCTATTATAGCCCAAGTGCGGCCTCTACTAGCTCTTCCTTTTTCACAATTTCATCACCAAACAATATATGTAACATGATACCTAAAACTAAGTTAGTTGATTTTATTTACATGCGTCAATCACATAAAGATTACATAGCAACGATTGTCGTTATTCTTATTTATTCCAAATTCGTGAAAAGAACAATAAATAAACAAGATTCTCCTTGGCTTAGGTGATAAAACAATCAATTAATTTATTCCAGTCTAGTCTTTTATTAACGCAAGAATACTATGTGAAATTAATTAATTAAATTTTATTAAAGTGATCAAACAACACTAATTAATTGATTAAGGTTATTTAGGACAAGAAAAGTAATGTGATTTATCTAAGTGCTCGGAAATTTACCACTTTTCCTTGCTAGATCTTCATTTAGAACACTTATGGACTCCTTGTTCGGGAACCTCCACCGTAAGAACAAAACAATTAAAGGGTGAGTGTTTAGGACAAGAGGGATGATTATTGCATAAGTTCACAAAGTTACTTCTGACTTTTTAGGCTAATTTATGTGTGCTCAAAGCTCGTATTGAACCTCTATTTATAGGGAATGGGTGAGTTTAGGGTTTCGGACGTTTGGCCGCAGCAGGTGGCGCGCGCAACTCAGGAGGTTACGCGGGACTACTGCGCTTAAATGATTTGGTGGCACTACTAGAGGCAGCGCAACCTATGGTTTTGCACGTGGCTTTATGGTAAGATTCGATTCAGTATATTTTTGAAATTCTGAATCTTCCGCAAGCGCATCTCTAGGGGTAGCGCTGGATGTCACGCACAATCTTGTGAGTTGCGCGCGGTTTTTCCTGCGGTAGCCCTAGATTTTAACCTAGGCGCTTCAAAGTCCGTTAAAATTAGGTTTAATCTCGGGATTAGTCCTAACATCTGATCGGGCTTAGTATTAATAAGCTTTGGTTCATTTTGTTTGGGTCAAGTTAGTTAGTTTTATGTGTTTAGGCCTTAATCAGTAGTCCATAAGAATTCCTTACTCCAATCTAGCACAAAGATGGAATTATTTATCGTCATAGCACTTCCGGTCAGGGAAGGGGACCAAAAGTAAATGTCTCTAGTATCATGGACCACTTTAAGGTTCTAAAGTTGAAGATGCCAAGGCACACTTTTCTATGAGTGTGGGCAACTATAAGGGTATGGTTCCTTCTCAATGTTTTATCCAATTACTTTTTTCATTTTTACTTACAAACTACTTTTCAGGTAAGAAGAATACCATTGTCTCTTCAATCAACATGAAGGGCAAGACTGCTCAACATTAGATTAACTGTTTATCTAAGATAGCAACAGACTTTAATTATCTACCTAATGCCATAGATGACTCTCACAAAGTATTATCTATTCCCGCACTAATAGAGTTAGATTGAGAAAAATTATCTCTCTTTCAAATCCGGGTTCCTTACAAAAGTCAAAGAGTAACAAGCATAGGAAAATCCCCATGTTAAGTCCTTGAACAAGAGCACAATATGCATTAAAGACATAATTAGAGCTAGAAACTACTGATATCGCTCTTACCATTAAGTGCATTAGTTGTAACTTGTCTAAGTTTTTTGCATCTTGTTACTCACTTTAACTTCCTTCATATTAAGTCTAGCTCCCAGCATTAGCCTAGAAATAAAAATCTTCAGAGAAGACCACACCTTCCGACCCTGTTTCAATTGCAAGTGGTGAAGAATAATTAATTAATACAACAAACCATCAAAATCTCTTAGAGAAAACTGCTGATTCAAGCTTGTTGTCATTAGATAAGTCACCCCCTCATGATCCTGCACCCTCTTCTCCAACATATCAAATGCCTAATAAGAAAAGAGAAAGGGTAATGTTGACTCATGCAAGAGCCAGGGTGTTGATTCGGCTTCACATAATCAGCCAATGGGAAATGATCTACCATATGGTAGTGGTCTTGTAACTTTAAGTACCAAAGATAAAGTGGGCGATCAATCAGGCCTTTACCAATCAAACCTTGAAGTTCCTGCTCCAAAACCAGCTTCCACTTCTTCATTTTAATCAAATCAACCTACATATCCTGCTTCCATCTTAGCAAAAAAGCCTCTCAATCTGTCGATGCTAAAGTTAGCACTGATGCCCTCCTTTCTCCTAACCTATCAACTCCAGCTTCAAGGCTATCACTTGAACCAAATTAACCTTCTATGGTTGCTCCAGCCAAGGTGACAGATACTCAAGATGAAGTTGAATAAGGAAACAAGAATCTTATGCCTAACCTAACTTCAGAACCATCGCTTGAGCCAAAATAACCTTCTGTTATTGTTTAAGACCAAACAGTAGAGGTTCATGATGAAGCTAAGCCAAAGACCACAAATTCTATCCCTGTGGTTGCGGAAGACAACGCTACAAATGTTCAGGTTAGGGATACTGAGCCTCAGATTGCCCATAAAGCTTCCAATGCTACAGAGTCAAGTCTTTGAGAAGAAGCTCACACAGGGAAAGGTACATCTTCAGAATTTAGTGAGTAACCATATTCAAATCCTCTTTTCATGTCCTTTTTCTTCTATATTTAATGTGCCATATAGTGTTTCAGCGATGGCACCTTATGATAAGGAGGTTGGGAAGAGAAAATTATCCAAAGGTCAAGCGTCAGATGAATGTAAGCATTATAACTTTATTTGTTATCATGCTTATTGAGTCTTTCATTTTAACTAACACTTGTTATTGGTTATGCCCCAGTACCTACGTCTCAAGAGGTCAAACTCCTTGAAAAAGTTCTAACTCTTTGTGAGAGAGTAGAATTGCAGACGGTGCCAAGCATGCAGACTAAGCTATTTTTACAACTGATTGCCCAAGTTCGTCTACTATGGCTAATGATCTTGTTGCATGGGAGGATTTGTCTATCGCTTGTCAGGCATGTGCTGTTGAATTATCTCAGACAAGATCATCTTTTCCTCCTTCGATGGTCTCAGAAATTTCTCAGAAAGTATCCTAGGTCTTCCAACAACGAGTTCTTCTAAAGAAAAAAGATCTTAGGTTAGACTTGGAGATGTATCACTTGTAAGTTGAGATTGATGACCTTATTGAAATGAATAGTATCCTTCAAACAAGTGTATTATTCTGATAGAGGGTTCGAAATTAATTAGGGAAGCTAATTATTCAATGAAGTCAAGTGATCGGAATGTCTAGCTAGAGGCCACTTTCGATCATTAAGATTAATATAATTAATCTTACGGCTTGTTGACTGAACCCAATGGGTGACACCCAATCGTGTAATCGAACTAAGGCGACGAATTAATCCGAAGGGTTAAATACGTCAATAAAGATATTACATACTCAAATGTCGAATTATGAGCTTAGAGCGTCGAAACCGCCCGTCGAACGTCGAGTCAATTCTAGGAATAGACAAAGATGTAAAATAAGTCTGTATTTTATAATTTTTCTCTCTTACTTTAAACCCCACTTAAATAATTTTATCATTTCTCTCTCTCCCATGGTCCCCACTTAAATAATAAAAATATCTTCCCTCTCACATACTTTCTCTTTCATGGTTCCATCTTACTTTTATTATAATAAATTATTCACACACTCACAATATTATATTACTCTCCTAAAACTCCGTGCATCACCAAATGACGCATTTATTAAAAAAAATGAAGTAAGTAAGAATAAGACGCTCTATTAAAATTGAAACTCTTATTCCCTCCATTTTTGTAAGTGCTCTATTTGGATTTTGTCACTATTCATTAGACTTACTTTAGCCAATGTTTATGAATTATACATAAGAAAAAATATAGTCTTGCGAGTACTTGCTTGTTAGAATCGTCTCAATAATTAGATTATTAATACTCAATTGTTATAGTTTATTGTTAGTGATAATTAAAGATATTATTAGTCAAAATTTTACATTGATATGCAAAAAATACAGAGGGAGTATAACTCAAGCAAGTCTGGGTTTGTAGATAATGATCCTAGAGAGTATTATACTACCTCCGTTTTTTTTTATGTACAACTTTGGGCCTTTTCACGGTTCACGAAGCAAAAGATTGAAGGGTAAAGTTTAGGAAAAGTAAGTAGGTTTAATTAAAGGGGGAGGAGAGAGAAAGTGTGGCCACCCACAATTAATTTTGGTGGGAAATTATTGGAGAAAATGCAAGTGGGGTATTTCCCCCCAAAAAAACCACCGAAAATTTGAAGGATGGTTTTTTGGGTTGAAATTTTTGTTTCCCCCCAGTTTTTTAAAAAAGCCTGCCAAACTCAATTGTTTTCAAAAAAATTAGGGGGCTATATAAGCAGCCCACCCACCATTAAATTTCAGAATTCAGCATTTAAGGAGGGAATTTTAGCATCCTCCATTGTCACACATTAAATACAACCATTAATGTTTGAAGCTGGGTTACACACACCAGCAAAAACAGAGTTCATTCCCCAAAAAATTACAGCATCCTACCTTAACCAATACGGTTAGTTTAATTACAAACTACCTAATCTGTTAACAACTTTACAAAAAAAGGGTTGCACTGCTGTCAATACTGCACAACTGAGTTTAGTCTTCATCTTCAACCCAAAAAATCAGCAGGCCCCTCACTCCATCTTCCTGTGCTGGCAAATAAAATAGACATGGCAGAAAATGGTGATTCTGTTTTTTTTTTATATCGAACACATTCTAAATGAAGAACAGATGGCAGAGTTGTGGTTCGATGAAGAAGAAGAGATACAGGATGCATGCATTTGGGAGTACGATTCAGAAGATGAAACCATGGAAGGTAACCAAGAAGAACAACAACAGCAACAACACATAGACACTGATTTTGAACATACACAAATGCAACAGCAAGCTGATGAAGGGACTCATAGTGTATGCAAAAAGCAACTAACTTTGCAGCAAAGAAGGAAAATTGTTGATGCACTTTTGGTGAAAATGAACAATGGGACTTTTCCAAGGGTTCACATGAAGAAATTATCATCTGAATTCAATGTTCACAAATCAACAATCACAAGAATCTTCACAGACATAAAAAGGCAGCTGTCAATAGGGGACTTGATTGATGTCAGGACTAAAAAATATGGCAAAACAAGGAGAAAGCCATTACAAATTTCTGATGAGACCCTCCAGTCAGTCCCAATACATTTAAGGTAGACAAAAAGGAGCTATGCAGGAGCATTGAAGATCAGTCTTAGTACAGTTCACAATTTGAAGAAGAGAAGAAGGCTAAGAACACACACATGCTGCAACAAACCATTGCTGACAGCAGACCATAAGGTTGCCAGACTAAGATAGATTTTGTCACATATAAATCCAATTAGAGGGAATGAGGACCCCACATTTGTTGATGAGGAATGTCATACACTATGATGAGAAGTGGTTCTACTTGAACCCTGATAAAAAGAGGTTTTATCTACTGCCAAGTGAGGAGGATCCTTACATGGCAGTTCAGTCAAGAGATTCAAGCTCAAGGAAATGTTCATGGCAATTATAGGGAAGCCATTATATGGCACAAATGGAGATATGTTACATGATGGGAAGTATGGCATCTTCCCATTCACTATCCAGCAAGTAGCACAGAAGTCAAGTATGAAAAGAGCAAGAGGGACTATGGAAACAAAGGCACTCCAGAACATAAACAGAGAAGTTACCAGAGAGATGATGCTAACAAAGGTCATTCCAGCAATCATGTCAAAATGGCCTGAAGGTCTGCCCAAGGATGTGGTCATCCAATGGGACAATGCAAGGCCTCACCAAGTTCCTACAGATGATGAGTTTCTGGCAGCAACAATAGCTAATGGCTTTAACATTCAATTTGTTTTTCAGCCAGCACAGTCACCTGATTTGAATGTCCTTGACTTAGGGCTTTTTAGGTCTATACAATCTTTGCAATATCAATCTTTTCCTAGGGACTTAGAGGAGCTGGTTGAAAAGGTCAAACAGTCTTATGACACATTCAACCCCCATGTTAACAAGTACATCTGGGTTACATTGCAAAAATGCATGATTAAGATACTCAAGGAAGAAGGTGGTAACAAGTACAAAATACCGCATATGAACAAAAAAAGGCTGGAAAACTTTGGCAATCTTCCAGATTTGGTAGAGGTCCAGAAAGAGGTAGTATTCGAGGCTGTGGAGTACCTAAACACTATGTTTAAGCCAGCAAATCAGGGCACTGAAGAAGTCACAGAAGATTTGGAGGTGGATGTAGATTAGGGGACTCATTACAAGAACAAGACAACACATGGACTGCCACACATAACCACTTCTCCTAGTAAGTTTCTTTTTTTGTTTTTTCAAAAAATTGTTGAAGAATCAAGTGGTTAGGTGTATTTTGTTCATTACAATTATCGAAACAAGTAAGGCAGTCTATTATAATGTCTTTAGATTATGATGTGGTCTTTTGTAATGTTTTATGTTCATTAGTCAAAGGTATTGTCTTTTTTACCCACATTTTTAATGGAATATGAATAACAAAGATAGACAATTTATGTGGGCACTCAATCCATCAGAGGGTTATAGTGTCATTGTTGAATACTACACATATGCACAAGGGTACCTCAACAACAACAGCATTATGCATGTTGATGGAGCAATTCACTTGTGCATAGTGAAATTCAATGGAGTCCCTTCATCATGTGGATATGGGTAAGCTAAATAGCATATCAAACTATGGGACTCAATACAAACCAGGAAACACAAGCTAATCACAGGGGACTCCTTTTAAGGGACTGATTAGGCAACAATGAACATGCACAAGAGACCAGCCTCATCATTCATCAATCAAGTCCACACAGCCAGCATAGTCTATCCCAAGGAACAACCACACAATGAACTCCACACAGGCAACATCAACCAGAAGCCAACATCAAACATCCAACATTATTCCAACAAAACAACAGAAAATGCAATAGATACAACATTAATTAAAACACTCAACAAACCCTAGTATCCAGGGTGACAGAAATTTCCTCAACAAACCCTAGTATCCAGCATAGATCAACAGAACAAACAATTAAACCCCCAGATTAAACATGACCAACAACCTAACATGCAACCACATCCAGTCAAACATTCCCACAACAGCAAACTCTAGTATCCAGAGTAGATCAACAGAACAAACAATTAAACCCCCATATTTAACATGACCAACAACCCAACATGCAACCAGATCCAGTTAAACATTCCCACAACAGCAAACCCTAGTATCCAGAATAGAACAACACAACAAACAATTAAACCCCCAGATTTAACATAACCAACAACCCAACATGCAACTAGATCCAATCAAACATTCCCACAACAACAAACAAAGTATCTAGCATAGATCAACCCAACAAAAATTAGGACTATTTTTTTTTAAAAAAATTAAGAATATTAGGGTTAGAAATCATTACGCAAGCGTCAGCGCTCAGCCTCCTCATCAGAGGACAGCACCACGAAGTCGGAGACCGGCAAACCATGCATACGGCTCAGCGCCACCAACACCGCCTTCCTACGTTGCCTTTTCTTCGGCGGAGGCCTGGAAGCCTTGGGTCGGGGCTTGGGGGTGGGCGCAGCACTGACCTCCCCACTTTGGGACTCCAGATCTACAGAAACGACATCAAAATCAAGCTTTTTTTTCCATGGGACTCGCCTTCACCCTCATCCTTGTTCTTCTTCTCCGCCTCATCAATGTTTTTAAAAACTTCCCCCAAAGCCTTGAATGTGGTCGGAGAACAGTAGCTTGGCCCATCTTCATGCGTGTACAGGCGACGAGGAAAATCATCACCTCTGTTTAAATCGTTAATCAGGGACTTGATAAACTTAGCCTCACTGTTGTCGTCGGTGCCAATATAGGCGTCAACGAGTGGATCTAGGTCAACCATGGAAATTTGGGACTTTGGATGTCGTTGGAAAGGGGAGGGAAAGGGAGATGTCATGAGGTGGAATGGAGAGGAAGGAGGCGAACAACAGAGGAAGGCGAAGGACACAAAGAAGACGAAGAACACAAAGAACACGAACAACCAGATCTAGGGTTCTAAAGAACTCTCTAGATCAGTTTATTAAGGTGGTTGGGAAGATGGAGAGTTGTGTCGGTTGGGGCATAAATGGAGGGACTAATTAGGTTAGGATAATTTAGGTGATTTGAGTTAAGTGGGGGTTTATGGGTAATAAGGGGTAAATGTAAAAAAGTTTTAATTTTTAATAAAGGGTAATATAGTAATTTAAAGGATTTTTGTTTACCCAAAATAGAATGAAAAAAGAAAGTTGCACATAATAGTGAATGGACTAAAATGACAAAAGTTGCACGTAAGAAAAAAACGGAGGTAGTATATACCTCACCGTGTATGTATAATATACCAATTGAACCAACAGTAAATCAAGTGATGATGTCGCATCAAAACTGTACATTCTGACAATAATTACTTATTTAAACTGTAGAAGCGTTCTGTTTCTCCGCTTTCTGTCCCATCTTTCAATGACTTCCATAAAGGAATCTCTTGGGCTTCGACGTGATTGAGTGGCGGGGTTTTTCAATTTTTTTTTATTCACTTGCTAATTTTATTTTATTTGATGCGTATCATTTTATGGCTTAACTTTTCTTATTTTAATTTTTAATTGGTTGCCAACTGAAGTTAGTTTTTGTCATAGTGATTAAGAAATACTTGTATACTGCTAAAAGAAGTCAACTCATTGCTTTTATAATTGCTTCTTATATTCTTTATCTTTCATTTTTGTTCTAGAAGTGGGTAGTTGGGTTTTGGAATTGTTAATTAGAATTTTAATCTGATAAAAGTGGTATTTCAAATTTATCGTATTAATAGTAGGATATTTACTTTTTATTCCCTTTATTTTCGTAAATCTTACGAGTACTAAGTTAATGTAGCTACGCAAATCAATAAAAATTGGAAAAATGGATCATGTATGTGAGTGATTTTGCTTTAAGGAGGAGAGATATAGAATATAAGTTTTATTAAATATAATTGAGTCTCACACGGGTTGTATATGACAAAAATAAAGAAATAAAAGGTTGTTACAATAGGAATAAAGTAAAAATGAGTAAAAATTAAAAAACGAATGAAACAGAATGTGAGTAGAACTTAGAAAAATGGATGATGTATAGATTTGTCCCTTTGATCCATCCCAAATTAAATATCGTATATACCTTATTCAGCCAAAAATTTTAACTTTAATCATGTTAATTAGTCAAAAGAATTTTTACATTAACATATGATAAAAATTAGGAAAATTCTCTTTCGTACTCACAAGTTTTTTTTTAATTTTCTTTTTGGTGAATAACAAAAATTTCAATTATCGTTGGTAGTCATGAATTATAAGAATAAATTAATCATAACATTAATGATATATTTTAGTTAAATTCTTTAAATAGGGTTAGTTTTTTTTTTTAATAGTTAAATTATTTTTAAAATAAATATTTTTTTTTTCTTTTTGAAAAAAACCACCACCCCAGCTCCCGTAGCCAAGCCACCCCCGCCCCCGGCGCCAGCCGCACCCAGATCCCCCTCCTCAAGCGCCGACACCACCCCTATCCCTACATCCTGTCGTCATCCCTCCCCTTCCTCTTGAACCCCCTCCGTCCCTGACCCACCAAAATCCCCTAAAACCCCTGAGATTTTTGATCTGCTTCTTTGTTGTCGCTACTCAAAGAGAATTTAGATTGATATTCCTTCTTCAAATCTTCAATTAATAGTTCTTATTTCAGATTAAATCCTATCCCCTAATTCATTGATTAATCACAAACAATTTGAAGAGTAGCAAAATTTTAAAACACTATACTCTTCTTTTGATTCTTCAAGTTTGCTTGTTATTCTTGATTATCAAGGTGAAAATCAAAGAATTTTTATTCGTCGATTTAATGCAATTTGTGGCTTGGTTTTAGTTTTTTTTTTTTTTTTTTTTTTTTTTTTTTGACAAGTTTTAGGGGGTTTCGAGGAAGGGGAGTTCGTGGTTCAGGAGGAAGGGGGAGGGGTAACGACAATGGGTTGGGAAAGGGCGGTGCCGGCTCTGGGGTAGAGGGTCTCTGCGCGGCCGATGCTGGCAATAGGGGCTAGGCGGGTTGGGGTGCGGGTGGGTGCTGGGCTAGTAGGGGAAGGATGGTGGTTGTTTTATTTTAAATTATATTTAAAATAATTTAATTATTAAAAAATTAAATTAAAAAACTAACCATAGTTAAATATTTTAATAAAAATTTATTATTAATGTTATGGTTAACTTATATTAAAAATCTAGGATTACCAAATATAATTGAAATTTTAGTTGTTCATCAAAGAGAAAATTAAAAAACTTGTGAGTACGTACCAAAGATAATTTCCCTAAAAGTTATGAATTATCCAATAAATTAGCTAATATCCATCTTACCATGAGTCCAATCGTACACAATACGACCTTCTCTTGTTAGATTTGTCTAGATATTTACAGTCAAAATTAACTTTGACCGTTATCTTTAATTAATTTTCTATTATTATAACTGTAAGATGTTATTAATTAAATACATATTTTAACTGATAATACAACACATTAATCAATATACATGTACATAGAAATCCAAAAATGGTGCTATCCCTCCAAAAAAACAAAACAAAAAAAAAATAAAAAAAGGTTACTGTTAACTTTCACAGAATAAGCTAAGAATGAAGTCAATTGAAATCACATAAAAACTTATGTCCGTCATAAATAGACACACAAAAACTTCAGAGTAAGGGCTTATTTAGTTCACCTTATTTTTGTTATTTGATTTGGTCTAATCTAATCTGATCTGGTGTGATCTGATGTAATTGTCCGATTTGACCAAATTTTGACCTTATGTGTATGATGATTTATAAATAAAAAATATATCAAGTGAGGTCTTGTTAAATTCGTAATAATGTGTATCATTATGATATTAAAGATATATATAGCGATAAAATAACGCACACAAAACGATAAACTGCATCATAACATTTTTTTTCTAATCTGGTACGAATTTATTTTTTGTCAAATAAGTAAACTTAATGAGAACTAAATTAAACATGGCCTAACTCAAAAGCACCAATATTAGACGAAGCCTTTGCCAGGACTCTAGTCATTAGAGTAGCAGAAGATACTATATTTCGTTGGTACATTTGTATTTAATGTTGGTACAAAATTATGTACCAATAGATGGTCTAAAAAGAACCAACGAGAATTAATGGTTTTTAACATACAACTGACAAGAACAGTTATGTTAATGATTTAGACTATTGTTAGAGATCAACCGCATTATGGCAATCCGCAAAATACATTTAGGTGGCTAACAATTTAAAATAAATTTGGTTGAATTTTCTTTTTAAAGGCACTTAATTTAACTATTACAGGGTTTCAAAAAAAAAAAAAAAATTAACTATTACAGAGTACTAAAAAATCTTCGATAAGAACAAATGCAATATATGTTTACGAGCTAAAATGAAAAAGAAAAAGAATCATCATACACATATTCTATATACAAAATTATCGTAAGTGGTTGTATAAAATTGTTCAAGACCACGACAATAATACCACTTTACATCAAAAATGGTCAAATATTATGGAACCAATTTGTATGAAGGCCCATTTTACCCATTCAAATGAATAATCCTAATCATCTTTATTTCTCTAGCTTATAGTTCTATGATTAACCACCATTAGTTGATATACAAAGTTTTTTATTGAACCAAATGTGCATGATGACACTTTAAATACACAAAAAAAAAAAGAAAAAAAATTATATATATGATTATGGATAATTAATCAAAGAAGTGTCAAACATCACCTTTTGAACTTTTCTTGGTCCAAAGATGATGTTGTATGATCATTATTTTCTTCATTTGTAGGTGTGTTGTTGTTTGTTGCCCAATCAAAAAGACCACTAAAAGAATCAAACCCTTTGCACCCTTGAGTACCAAATATCTCTAGAGGATCATCACTCTCGAACTCAACTAAATCGGCGAAAAAATCTTGATCAGCTTGTTGGTGACGGCCATTATTAGTCTTTGGTTCCGGCAAGATAAGTGGACGATAACTTTCAATTATTTCGTCCACCTTGTTACTGTCTAGCCGGTCATCGTAGAGTTTGATCTCTTCTTCTTTGACCGTAGAAAAAGTTGTCGCGGTTGTTGAAACATTTTCATTCTCTTCCTTGATGAGTATGTTACGGAATTTGTTGTTGCTCGGTTTTTGCGAGGGTGGTGATGATGCCTTAGAAGAGGTTTTCGAGGCCGGTTGAGATGACCTAGTTGAGCCTGCTAAAGCGTTTCTTTGGGTTGGCCAAGGATGATTGTGCTCCGATGTGTATGTTATGACTAGCATATTAGGATCTGTTCGACTTCGTTCTACTTGTTTTCTTGCTGAACATCCTTTTGAACTACTACATCTATAATAGCCCCTGTCAAAATTCCAACAAGAAATTCATGTCAAAAGATGAATAATGCATATTGTTAAGACGACTTGATTTGCTAGCTAATTTAATTAATTAAATTTTTAAGGGTGGTAAGTTGGTAATCATAACTTAGGATTCAATTCATTTTGTATCATACTATCATCTAATATGTCTTTTATTCCTTTCTAAAGCATGCATATATACTAAACTAATTAGTTAAGGTGTTAAAAGTTAACCTATTAAATTGTTTATCACTACATGCACATACTACGTACACTTCTTTATTTAATTTATAAATAAAGGGGAACTCGAACATGTGATTTATTGTATTCAAATCCTTATCTCATTAATAAAAGTTTGGTGTAATATCTATATGTGCGGGATTCAATTTTTATTAACTAGTTATTAATAAAATGAAGAATCATAATACAACAATTTTTTTTTTTGGTGAGAATCATAATACAACTATACAACCATATAAGAATCATAATTTTTTAATAATCTAAAAAAAGTAATGGTACTAAAAAAAAAAAAAAAAAAAAAAAACAAAAAAAAAAAGCTCTCTCAGTGCTATAGAAATTTTACTAAACTAGAGACGACATTATTCAACTAAAGTGCGTCTTTAACTACGAACAAAATTTTCACGTGTGAATTCCTACTTTTAGAGGGGAAATAAAGCTCTTTTTGCAAAGGATTAGCTTGGACGTTTTAAGAGGAGTGTATATATTTTGCGGTTATTGTAAATCTATTATCATACTCTATACCCTGTTTCATATTTGAAAACCACTGTTTCATATTATGTGCAAAAAAAAATTTGAATCTTTTGCCAAAATAGCTATTTTAGTCAAAATATTTACCAAAATGGATATTTTTAAAATGTAATTCCCAAACTAGCTATAACATTTTTTTTTGAGGAAAAAACTAGCTATAACATTGACTAAATAATGCATTACCATTTAATCATTTATAAATTTTGGAAATTTGTGTTTTACCAATTGAACCATTTTTTTTTTGTTTTGTTTTGTTTTGTTTTATTTTATTTTTAATCAAACCTACTACATACTCTTGCACGTAAGGGTATTTGATGAAATACCCAAATGAAGTTCGCTACGTTGATAAGCTTCAAAGTCTTATATGAAATATGATCTTCACCTATCTTGGATAATTATAATATGCAATCAAATGATCTTTTGTACTAAATTAACAGAATAATACGGAGTAATTTTTTTTATAAGGTTTAATTAAAGCACGCTCTTTGAATGTATTCATCATCTACAGCTACGTAACCAACAAATACATATGCAAAAAATCAGTTTTTTACTCAATCAAATATGCAATTAAAACAAAATAAACAATACAGTATACATAATTATAAATTATAGAATGATGAGAAACACCTAGCTTTAATCAAAGATTAAAAAGAGGGTATTGGATCAATTGAAAACTGGTGGCAGAGTGGGAAGGTTAAACCTAATTCCAAATAAAATTGATCGATTATATTCAATAGTGAATTTTTTTTAAGAAAAAATAAAATAAAATTCTTCTGCAAAACCAGTTCAAATGACTAAATGAGGAAAAAGAATAATATTCCATATCTTTTGCATTATTTAGTCAATATTATAGCTAGTTTGGGAATTACATTTTAAAAATAGTCATTTTGGTAAATATTTATGTTAAAGTAGCTATTTTGGCAAAAGATCCCTTTTTTTTTTTTTAGTTGTCATTTCTCTTTATTTTTTACTCATCATCGCATTTATCTCTATAATTCTCTCTCCATTTAGGAGGCCATATAAAAACATTTGTTGCACATAATATGAAACTTAAGTAGTAATCATTGTTATCGCATTAAGTATCTCCCTAAAGAAAAAGTTATACTCTGATCCGTCCTAAAGGTTATCTCCATTTAGAATTTATAAACTATTCACGACTTAAGATAATATTCTAAATTTGTTTTCAATACATACATACGAAAAACATGATATGTTGATTTGTCTCAATTATTCCTTATAGAATACAAAATTTTAATCTTATTATTTACATGGAATTAGATATATTAACAATTTAAAATGTCCATTGACAAACATGTCAACTGGATATAAGAGGAATTTCAAGGATAAGTGGATGTACTAATTAATGTTAGTAGCCTAGTATTTTCATCTATAGCTTTCAAAAGATTTTAAATAATTAGAATTACTTCATCTACAAATTATCCTTTCGATAAATTAGCATTCTTAATTTTTATGATCAATTAGTTAAAACATATGAAGTATTTTATCTTCAATTAATTGTATAGTCAAATTAGTTTTGATTTAGGCTCAGTTCTCTTTACCTTACAAAAAATATTAAGCCAAAATAATTTCAGTTTAGTTCAATTGAAATAATTTTAGTTTGTAAAAATAATTTTACTTTAGCAAAAATAATTTTAGTTCAGTAAAAATAAGCAATTCAATAAAAATGATTTCAACTTGGTAAAAGTCAAAAATTTTAAAGAAGATATATAATAGAGAATTAGTAAAATTATTTTAAGTGAAATAAAATAAATTTTAGCTCATTAAAAATAATTTAAGTTCTATAAAAATAATTTCAGTTCAGTAAAAATAATTTAAGTTAAGCTAAAATAAGGTTAAGAGAATACGTTCTTGCAATTTTTTAAAAAAATAGTATTATAGTTTAATATTAAGTCCCTATTCACTTAACCTTAAAAAATAATATAAAGTAAAAATAATTTCAGTTCAGTAAAACTAAGTTCAGGTTAGCAAAAATAATTTCAATTCAGCAAAAATAATTTCACTTTAGTAAAAATGAGCAACTTTAAAAAAAATATAATAGAGAATCAGTAAAAATAATTTTTGTTCAACAAAAATAATTTATGTTCAGTAAAAATAATTTAAGTTCATCAAAAATAACTTAAATACAGTAAATATAATTTTAGTTCAGCAAAAATAAGCTAAAGTGAACAAGGCTAACTCTAATTCTTCATCTTCTACAACAACACGTAATTGGAAAAAAAAATGAGGATATAGAGTGTATACAGGGGCCTTTTTGTTTATTTGGGAGAGAATGTGCAATTAAATGTGTTAAACAATGAAAGTTTCTTAAGACTCTAAAAGAGTACAATAAATCTTGTGTAAGGCGGGCTTATGTTAATTTTATTGTAAGACAGTCAATTTAAGAGTAACTTTAATGATTTTTATGGTAATTTTAACCATTAAGGGTAACTTTTAATTTTTATCATTTTGATTATATATTAATATGTGATTTCTAATAATTACATGCTGTGAAGGCTAATGTAATTAATCTAATACATTATAAATATTTTTTAAGGGTAAAATTTTTGTTATAAAAATGTAACTTTTGTAGTAAAAAAGAGTAACTTTAAATATTTTTAGGGCAGCTATATCCCTTTTACAATGACTTAATGAAAATCTGCATTAATCAAGAATTTGTGAAAAGAGTATCGAAATTAAGAAAAAATACTCACCAAAGTAAGAAATAAAATATAAGTACGTTATAAAAAAAAAAAAAAAAAAAAAAAAAAAAAAAAAAAAAAAAAAAAATTGATACAGTAACTAATTTCAGGAACGATTCTGAATTGAAAGTAAGAAATAGGAACGGAAAGAATATTGCATAGATAACTAATAATAAGAAATCGAAACACAAAATTCTCAATAATTATCCATAAATTTACAATACACTTGTATAAGATTGGTTTGCGTATCGAATACAACATTTAGAGTAATAAATACTTACAAACGAGTCAACCTTGATTTTAGCAAAGAAATATTTTAGCATAATATAGCATGGTACCTATAATTGGTAGGTTCTTATACTTTTACCTCAATTAGTAAAATATTGGTCTAAAATTAAAGAATGAAGATATTTCTTAAGCCATTAAATATCTCTATTAACTTACAAAATATTATTTGTTCAATCACCAAGTTGAGTACTAAGAAAGTGGAGTATTAAAACAAAAGGCACACATTCTAGATTTTAACGTAAACCTTGAGAAATAAGAAGTGTTTGTGTCTCCTTTAGATTTATTTGACATCTATACTTAAAGATACACAATAATAATGGAATGTATCAATAATTGATTTAATGTTGCAATGAACCTATACTATAGGGTACGTAACCCCTAAAAAAGGTTTGTATGTACTCTATTAAATAAGGGTTGTCGTTTCTATTTATATATTGAGAACCACAAAATAAAACCGGTACCAATTCAACTAAATTAAAGTTGCTCAATACAACTACCCTGTAACATATAATTGTATATGTACGTAGTAATTAGACCAAATTCTATTTTATATTAATGATCTTGAATCCATAAGATTGTAATTAATTATAGTATGATACTTCATGTAGTATTAGTTGGAAATGCATGTGAAACTAATTAAATTGAGCTTCTACATAAATATGTTTAACGAAGTAGAGAAATATATAATTTACCTAGGATAAGGAGAACCTTTGATGGGTTTTTGACCATATTTTCTCCATGCCCAAAGATCAGAAGGTACCACTTCTCCTGTTTGCCTGCTGTTTGCTGGTGCTGGTGCTGGTATACACACCACTTTCTTAGCTTGTATTTTCCTGTCCATACATTATCAGTATTTATCTTATTTATTCTGTACAAAGTATATACGACTATACGAATACATTCTTCATGTATATTATTTATGGGGCAAGTTTAATTTTAATTATTTTAATTTTTTTTCTCTCTTTTATTATAAAGTTTAGTTACATTTAAAAATTTATTATACAAGTACTACATTTAATTCGTGATTTTATAACAGAAACATTCATCATTTGAGACATAAGAACTTTTATTTAAAATTTGTGTAAAAAAAGAACTTTAAATTATAACCCTTCTCCTTTGGTATTATGGCTATATTTGGGGGTATTTAGAATTTAATATAATTTTTAAAAAATGTGTGCATAACTAATTTTAGCAGTGTTAATGTTTACATCTCTGACACCGAACTGATAGTGCATAAGTACATGACTACATAATATGCCACTAGCTGGGGAGGCGTATAGCTAAGCTAGTAGACATCGACAAAACATAAAAAAGGCCTCATCATATGGAGTAGGAGTAGAAGAGTAGGGTTGATAATACTACCTTCGTTTTTAAAAGCTCTTACTGTTAGGATGGTGTTTATCTCTCAACAAAAAAAAAAGTCAAAACAAAAGAAATCGAATACATATTTAATTCTTTAATTTCTTAATGAAATTTACTTTCTTGTAATTAAATAGAAATTTAATGGAGTATTAAGTACGGAATACATAAAATAAAAAAGAAATAATTTTGATGCAAGAAACTAGATTAAAATTTCTTCTAAATAAACAAAAAAAGGAAATTAGATTAAAATAATCTAACCTTCTTTTGATACCATGATTTCGCGGAGACGGGATCTGCAACTGTTGTACAGCGGCGGTGGTTGTAGAGCTGTCAACGAACGCACCCTTATGGCTGCTACTACAGCTAGCATTATTCATGCTTATCAATTGGTTAGACATGAATCCATAACCCGCCGCAGCAGCCGCCTTTACAACATTAGGCGAGGCTGCTGCTGCTGCAGGTAGTAATGGAAGTTTCCCATCATTATTATTACTTCTACTGCAGTTATTACCGTTATTATCAATAACTTTATGACTAGTATTATTACTATCTGATAAGATCTGAACCATATTATTAGAAGAGAATATATTACATAAACCGTTGTTGATAATACCCGGTGTCTGCGACGGTCCCATAACTTGTTGCGCTTGTCCATCCGCGCCACTAGCTAACCGTCCACCACCTTGACCCTCGTCATCGACTCCCATGTTGTCGAGGAAACTAGTCGACGATGTTGATATAGCATCGATATTGCGGAGTAGGGTGTCTGCAGGGAATGAATAAGCATCATTTCTTATTAACCGGTACGAGTCTTGGTTCGATAAACCAAATCGATCACTTGTGGTAGCAGTTGTGGTTGTATTGTGGTTGATTACGCCGATACCTCCGCTAGCTCGAACTATATCAGCTAGATCCCCTAAAAAGTTATCCATATCTTGACAAAAATGAATTACTAACACACATAAACTTAAGATGAAGCAAATTATAGCTAATAAGCTTAATGTTAAGCAGAAGGAATAATATTAGTAGAAAAAATGAAAAGAAGAAAAAATATGAGAGCAAAAGAGAAAAAGGGGAGAGAGAGAACTGCGCTGACTTTTTGGTAAGAAACAGCTCTAATAGTGCACGCAAACCGGGTGATCTAGAGAGAGAGAATTTTAAAAAAAAAGTAAGATAATCAAAAATTAATAATTGGGTTAGAATATCAGTTGGTTAATTTATCACGAAGTATCAAATTGGGTCAAATTTCTGCAACTAGATAAATATTTTAATTTGTTGCTGCTTCCCTCTTGTATCCTTGCAACCTCATCATCATCAAAGTTCAAAGATGATAATATGAAAAGACCCTTTTAATAATACCTGTGTCATTTTCGGAAAACTTGTGACGGGGAATTAAAGATGCGGCATATGGCCGCGTTTCCCGGCTAACGTTTTTTCTTACTAGCATTCCCCTTTTTCTTTTAACTTTTTGCCTTCTGACGGTATAGACTTATGGTCTATTTTATTCATCTTATTTTCACTTATTTTAAATATAATAAATTTATATAAGTTCAGTTAAATTCAGATAAGTTTCATTCATGAAAAATAAATAAATTTTTTTGATAAAGATTACTTAAGTTCAAATTACAATTAAAATAAGTTTTAATAAGATCTAATAAATTTAAATTAGTTCACATGCATAAAAATCAGGTGAATTAAAAACACATCCTTCATACTATAGAGTTTTTAAAAATTGACTTAACTCAAGAAATCGATCAAAATTAATTGAAATTTATCAAAATTAATAACATGTGAAGTTAAAATGTGAACCTAATTCGTGAACATTGCAAAAAAACTTGTATGAAAAAAACTAATACCTCAAGTGCACGGTGTATAATATGTAGTATCACTACCAAATACGTGTTGAATTCACGAGGATGAGAATACCAAAATTATACATACATAATTAAATGAAATTATGTGCGATGCACGAATTTTTTATACAGAGTACATAAATTTTTTCTTAATTAGACTATATAATATTTTGATTTATTTAATTTGCTTGTTAGAAAAGGACATTTTTATTATTTTTAGGTTAATTTGTATTTTACCACCCACAAAAAGCCACTTTTTGAAGTTATTGCTCACATAAAATTTATTTCAAAATACCACTCAAAAAAGACAAAAAAAAAAAAAAAAAAAAAAAAGAAAAAAAAAAAGAGAAAGATTTCACAATCAATTATAGAGGTGGAAAGAAGCATAAAGTAGAGGTGTATTAGGGGGAAGATAAAAACTTAACAATGTATAAATGAGAAAAGCCAATTATAGAGGTTTACCAATTGGAATTTCCCTAAAACAAATTAGGGTAAATAAACTGATAGAACTTAGTACTCACTCTTATTCATTATTATGCAACTTGGAATACAACGTTACATCATTATTAAATTGTTAGTAGCTTCAATAAAAATAATAAATCAAAACAATTAAATCAAAGAGTTAGAAAAATTGATATCACCCTCGGGATTTACCTTTCACGCCTTAGTAAAAATTGTAGAACATTCGGATCTTTTTTTTGACTTTGAATTACTTGAATAGGATTGGAAATAAAGTCAAGCACCAGAGAAATTGTACGTCAAAGCTTTACATCTAAGTCTTTTGGGTCGTATGGGATTGAAAAAATAGTTGTTGGAATGTCGAATTTGCCTCCTCAAAATAAGAAAGTAAGGGTGGTATTATAGACTTAAATATCGGAAGATGATAGGATTTCAAAAGGGAATAGAATTTTGAAACGCGAGTCAACAATCTTGCAGTTTTTATTTTTATCTAACTTATCCTTTTGATACAAAACTTGAAATAAGATTATAATACATCGTTGAAAATCTCTAAAAGTCTAATTATTAATTCCAACCCAATCAAAATCAGATTAATATCTTATGTAGAATTTGATATATGATCGAAATAATGCAACAGTGTTGGCTTTGGACCGGGTTCAGTACTTTGATCATATCAATTTAGTTTCGAATCGTTATTGGGGTTAAGATATATCATTGGATAAAATTATGAGGCACAAAAATCAGATTTACTCGATTTTGAGCTGTAGTTATGAAAAGAGAAAATTAAACTAAGGCTTATGGCTTTTGGGCTAAGAAAAAGGTTTGAGTTATTGAAATGGCTAAAATGGCTTAGAAAATGATTGTGGACTACAACCAAACGACTATTCAAGTAATTCTTCGATCCATTACGCGAATCGAACCAAATAGGCAATGAAGGTTGTTTCGTCATCGGACTTTATTTGGGTAGATATTTTTATCTGTCGACACTAGAGCATTGACCATGGCCGTGGGTACCGATCGTGGGAATGAGGGTGGTGTATGCACAGCAAGAAGCTTCAAATGAAGTTTAAAAACTTACAGTGGGCACATAGTGGGTGACTCGGTTGCCCTGCTTAGATAAATTGGTGCAGCAGGGGAGGCTACATGAGTGTGGGCATGTTGCCCTTTGAAAAACCTAGATGCCACGGCCGGGACTGAAATACCTCATATTTTTAGCATATTTTATATAAATAATTTATATTTTATAATTTATAATTCAAGAATTATGTATTTTATATTTTATAAAATTAATTTTAAAAGTCATTTTATGTGTGTATAATTTAATTGAAGGAATTAGTTGGGGCAATTAAATGTTGGGTTAGTCTGTTTTAAAAAGAAGATATTTTAAAGGCCCAAAAAGGAGGCCTAAAAGGACAGGTAGAACGGAGTAAGATTTCATTAATCGTTTGATTGTGAATAATTAATTTCTGATCTTTAAAAGGGGTATATAAACTCCAAAGCCACAAGTTTTTTCTACACATGTTTTTATTGCTAAAACTTCACAAAACCTCAAATTTATTTTCCTCTCTATTTTTCTCTCTCTATTTTATTTTTATTTCTCTTTTATTTTCTCTTTCTCCCATGCCTATCTTTCTCTCCTCACATTCACAACCATCGAGCGGCCGATGCCTCTTCCTCCCTTTTCTCTCCACTTTGGTGTTGGTAAAAAACCCTTATTCTTCACCTGTTTAATTATTAAAGCTTGTTGATTTGATTTTAAAGCATGATTTTAATTATGTATTGATGATGTTTATGAATAAAGATGGTTGGTATTATTGTTGAAATTTTTGAATTTAGGCCCGTGTTCAGGTTACCTTAAAAAATAATTTTCAGTAAAAGTAATTTTAGTTCAGTAAAAATAATTTAGTTCAGTAAAATTAATTTCATTTCAGCAAAAATCAGTAGCTCTAAAAAAAATATAACAGAGAATCCGCAAAAATTATTTCAGTTTACCAAATTTAACTTCATTTTAGGAAAAATAATTTAAGTTAAGCAGAAATAATTCCAATTTAGCAAAAATAAGTTGGTAGCGAACAAGGCCTTAATTTGGATTAAAAATCCCTAATTGACAAACCTTAGAAATTGGGAATTTGGTTCAAGATTAGTTTCATGGTAAAATTGATTAATAGAACAAGATTTTGAGAGGTTCTAAGTCCCTTAATGTTGGAAATTAATTACACACACTACTCTTTATTTATTATGTTAATTTGGGTTTGATTACCCATCAAGAGGACACACTTTTTTATGGTTTAAATATGATTTTCTATTAATGATGTTTTTATATTAAAAAGTGTGCTTGAAATTTATTATAATCATTTAAATTGAGTTTTCTTGAAGGAGTTTTAAGTACCCACTTGAAGAGAAGAATTTAAAGTTTTTAAACCAAAAATCTGGGTTGAATAGTGAGGTTTAAATTATTTAAAGGTTGCTGGAAATTTATACGAGTAGTGAATTAATTTTTGTTATATATTTAAATTTGTAAGAAGTAGTTAAGTGAATTATAGTGAGTGTGGCCAAGTTAATGCAATATTCAAAGTACGTATGCGCACTGAACAAATTGTGTATGCGTAATATCATGCTAGGACTTTATTTCTGCATCATCAAGTATTGGATTACTAACATGTTTGGTTGGATTGATACTGGAATTGTTGTTGAATGTTCCATGAATTATATGCAAGCATGTCAATATGTTATTGGAATCATAATACAAGTTGGAATATGTATAAATTATGTTAATGACTTTTATTTTCAAGTATTAAAGAAGCATGAAATTATTAAGCAAGACTTATGTATGTATAAAGAAGCTAAACTTATAATTATTAAGCATGATTCATGATTTTATTTATCACCTATCTTGTAATGGTGTTGAGTCAAGTAATATCTATTTATTTAATTTACTCACTCACGTAAGTTGAGATTGAGTCAAGGAAGGTTTGTAAATCCATTATATGTACCAATGTAGAAATCATGCAATTTTATGCACAAATTTAGGCAAGGAACCTTAAATAAAATAAATTATATGTTCTCACTAATTAATTAAAGAATTAATTTGATTATGTGTTGTTTTTATTATATTGTGTTCTTGATTGATTGGTTGGATTCATCACATGTTAGATATGTAAATCACGTAAAGTGTAAGAGGATACGCACTAAAACTCTTGAAACGTGTATACGTTGAGTATAAACACATGGGGGGAGTTATGGAGTTTTTATATTTAACCATAGCTTTTACGGGGGTACAAGATGTAGTACTTTATTTTATTATTATTTATGCGCTAGAATTCTATCACACTAGTGACACTAAAGGGTATTAACTTGGTTAACACCCAAGTGAGGGTTCCCTTATATTATAAAGGATAGGTAAGGAAGGAAACTCGTTCAATGCGTTGTACAAAGCAAATTATAATAATTATTTCTAGTTATGAGTCAAAGGTAAGTTGACTTGTGATTTAAATGGGCGAGCATGTTTTATTTATTTATTTATTGTTAAAACTATCATGCTAGTGTGCTAGTTTTATAGGTGCATATGTACTCAACTTTTGCTGATATGTACTTTGTTGTTTGTATTTGGCTTTTCTTTATATTGGTCTTATAATGACCCATTTAACGGTGAGTAGTGAGGTTGAAATAAAGTGAAAGTTATAGGTATTTGAAGCATGAAGACCATGATGGGACGAGTGTTGAGAGTTACTTGTTATGCTTTTATAGACTTATTTATGCTTTTGGATTATTTTTGATTTATCATTGGACTAACTTTGTTTGGTTACTTACGTTTGAGTATTTGGTTTTAATGGGCCATATTGGTTTTGAATTGTAGTTGGGTTTTAAAATTAGTTTAGTTTTGAGGTTGTGAACTCAAGTTATTTATTTTAATTGTTTTCTTTGGTTTTAACTTTTAAGACTTTTGTTGTGTTACCCTTAACTGTTATCATGGTGGTGGTTGGTTATTTCCTTAATTATATTTTAATAAGGGTAGAAAGGGTATTTCAAAAAGGTGGAAATTTTCAGGGTATTACAAAGTGGTATGTAGGAGCTTTGGTTGGATTTTAATTACCATTAAATGTAATTTTTTTTGTAGGTATCTATGTTATAAAGCTTGGTCAAGTACTTAACTTATTTGTTTTTGAATATTTTGAGAAGTAATTATTTATTCCATTTTATTTATTGTAGTCTAAAATTTTAATTAAATGGTTGAATATTAATTTATTTTTATGTCTTTAATTAATGGTTCGATTTTTTTTTTAAATTAGGGCCGAAATTTTTATTTAAAGGTGCCCTAATTTTTTTTTTATTTGGACAATTAATTTTCAAAAATTTCAAAAGCCACTTTGTAAATTATGTGTGCAGGTGTGCAAAGGAATTAAGCATGTAATTATGTGTTAATTGCTTTTGAAAGCATGTGGTGAGATTGGGTAGGAAAGAAAGGGCATATAGGCTAGAATTTTATGTCTCCCTATGTACATTTTATTTATTCAAGGTGTTCAAGCATATTGTATGATGATGTGTATTTAATTAAAAGCATGTTTATGTGAATTAATTACATACAATGTAATATTGTATGATTGAACACTAAACTTAAATTTCGCAAGTACTATATACTTGTGTTTTGAGGAAGGGCTTCTTTATTAAGTCTAAAACCATAATTCCTTGCAGGATGTTTGAGTTACCTAATAGATTCACCGATATGGGAACTTTAGTAAAGAAAGACTATGAGAATTCTTGGGATTATATTCGAAAGGTACATTTTTATTGCTCATATAGGTGTGATGTGTTTGGAGAGTACCATTTGGATCACCCTAGCTATGTTTCCGCCATGATTGTGCACTGCTTGCCTAATTATCCTCCCTATGCGACTATTAAGAGTCGTTTCCAAGACTTTCACTTGCCTAATGGTGTTCCTAACAACACTAAGTACAAAGCTAAGCTAAGACTGTTTCTCTCTCTAGATTAAGCTAATAAAACCAGAAAATTAAGCTAATCTAATTCTCCTACTCAAAAAGGAAAGTATAAGCTATTTATAGGAATGTTAAAAAGAAGAAGTCGACTAGCTGCGCGCCCTCTCTAACCCTTGTGCGCCTGCAACAATGCGGTTTAACAAACTGAAATCCAGCGGTCCGCGACCGCGCGCTTCACCTGCGCGCCCGCGTAGATCGTATGCACGCTCTCTCTAGTAATTGCGTGCCTGCAACTTTATGGGTAAGAAAAATGAAACCCTGAAAGACGCGCCCGCACAACATTTATGCGCGCCTGCGCAGTTGATGTGTGCACCTTCTCTGTAGCCGTGCAGCTACCCGCACAAACTCTCTACCTTGCCTCTGTTTTTGTCTTCGTTCCCTGTGCGCGGCCGCAATAAAGCTGCGCGCCCACGGAGTATGGAAGTGCGCCCCTCCTAGGTCGCGCAGCAGGCGCACAAAACTTCCTATTTGTGTTTTTCTCCTTTCTTCTATGTGCGCTTTCTCACACGGCTGCGCACCTGCGCAGCCTACCTTTATGTGCTCTCTCCAATGCAAGGCCGCACAACGCATCTTTAGCCAGAATCTTCTCCTTATCAAACACAATGGTTCCTACAAAACATTAACAAGGACACCAAGATAGAGAAATAGACAAAGGAGGGATAAAACTAAGAAAGAAGATGAATAAAAGAAAAGCGAGTCAAAGATAGAAAAGAGGGTCCAAACAAGCTACAAGTATGAGGAGAAACCGTCAAAATAAGCACTTAATCGTGGCATAAATGCCACTCATTAACTTCCTCCAAACTTGCTTCTTGCTTTTCCTCAAGAAAAGAGAGTTGTAAGAAACTAAAACTAGCAAAGAAAAGCCGAATTTTCTTTTAGCGCAAGCAACAAGCCATTTAAACCTCAAGGTCGCTGGTGAGGACGAGTTATGATCTCGTGAGGGTTTCCAAAGAGCTTACCCCACAACTCTTGCAAAATTGTGTTCAAGACAAACCAAAGAATGAGAAAACAAGAGGAGAGTGAAGCATCAATCACACACAAATCATAATCAAATCAAGCTTTTAAAGACAACAAGCATGAGTGAATGACAAGCTTTCTAAGTGGTAGAAGTGAGCACGCAATGGGATGCCAAGGGTTGATTGAAGGATAAATCATGCTAAGCTCACTGAACTCTAACATGCACCACTCCCAGCGCATTCCTTACAATCTTTCCGCGTTCCCTCATCTAGGTTCAAATCCACCCTTGGAGGTAGCATCTCATGACTCCTCAAAGGAGCCGGAACAAAGATAAAACAATTCAAATAAGGGAAACCCGAAATCTTACCAAGTCAACTCTCTCCATATGCTTTAAATCTAGCTCCCTCCACCGACTAGTGACTCAACTAACCTAGGTCGAAAGAGCATTAAGAAGGTTGTAACGTTGGCTAGGGGGTAAGGTGTGGAAAAATTTGGAAATTGGTGCTATGCCTAATTGTGAAGAAAAGGGTGATCAAGCCTATTTTTCAAAATCAAACATCTACCAATTTTCAAACTAAATTGCTACAAACTTGAACTTCATTGCCAAACACTTTTGAGCTTTCATTTTCCTCTTTCATTTTCATTCATCAACTTTTTTTTTCTTTTTGCTATTTTGGGAATTTCTTTTTTTTTTTTCAACTTTATTCCATTATCCATGCCTTTTGTAACTATGGACGACTTTTTCTTGGATTTGCATTTTCTTTTATTGAACACATATTTAAAAAATTACAACTTTACTTTCCATATTGAACCATTTCCTTCCAATTTTCAATTCAAAACCACAACAAACTTTCATGGCTTGAGCTTCACAGTCCTAAGGATAAAAAATAAAACAAAAAGGGTCGTGGGCTTGTAATGTGCTATAATCAAGGAGGAGAAGGCTCAACATGGTTAGCAAAAGGGGAAAATGCAAATGAAATTACAAAAACAACAAAAAAGAAAACTAGTTCTTGAAAACAAAATAGTCACCAAATGAAGAATGCCTTTGTCATCCCTAGATTTAGTCCGGTCGGGATCTCGGGAAACTAGACGCCAAGTTCTAGATCTAAGCATGCCTTGGTAAGGATCCTACGCCACTCATACAAGTAGTGTTGGAGGCTTGAACAATAAAGCTCACATCGGGTTGCAAAAACTACCTCTAGGGATTCAAATCTCCTAATGAGAGTAACACCTTTTTACCACAAACAAGTGAATTTGGGTTCGATGGGCCTTACGAGTTCTAGAAAAACTACCTTAGCATGAACCTATCCTAGAGTCAATCAATGGCAATCCCGAAGCGTGCAAAATTATAACACTCAAGAAGAAGGGCATTCAAACACACAAGTTAACTTTTATTATGCTCGAAATGAAGATGAAACAACTAAAGTTTTCATGGTTTGTCATGAACAAATTAAAAGGGAAAATCTTTTGCATTTTTCAATTTTTTTATTTTTTTTATTTTCTTGAAAGGAAGGAGTGCAAGAAAAATAAGAGGCAAGAAAGCATGTAATCCCCAATCGACAAACAAAGATCGTTCGACATCAATACCAACGATCACCAGACTATGTGGAATAAAATTCATACAACCTCGAACAATCAACTCAATCCTAATCTAAACTATGCACACAAAGAAAAATGAAAGGAAAGAAGGGAAAGGTCTCACCCAATGCTGCTTGAATTAGAGCACTAAAGAAATTTATAGTCTCACCAAGGTCCTCGAACTTGAGTCACTCCTTGGCCTCCATTTGTGCACTCCGTCTTCAAGCTACAAGATGTGGTGAGTAAAAAAAAAGACACTACAACTAAGCACAAAAAGGGGTTAGTAAACCAAAAATGAGGAAAGAACAGCTATAAACAAATGAAAGAAACTAAACAAAATTATATACAAGTTTGGATTTAGGAGTTTGGATAATAGGGATTTGGATTCCTCCTTGGGAGCATCTTCATCTATCAAGAAACTCAAAACTCATCAAATTATTATTAGAAATCATCATGAAAAATCTCAAAACTATCATCAAGAACCATCATCAAGGCATCATCAAGCTCATGGAAACAACAACCAACAACATCATCATAGGCAACAAATTTGCAAAAGAACCAACCAAAGTCATGCATTCACTACCACCCATAGAAAATATTCCCCCACACTGGTATGCCACTATACCCTCCCCCACACCATACATAAACATCCCTTTGACTCTTATACCCCCCCACATTAGATCAAAGCACCGTCCTCGGTGCAACATAAGAAAACCAAGGGAGAGGAAGGGACAAAGGGGAAAGAAAACAAACAAGAGGGGGAGCTAGTGGCCACTAGGACTGGCTCCATCACCATCCTCATTCTCCCGCGCATCATAAGAAAACCCGGTCGGAAGGATGCCATGAGGATCCCAATCCTACACTGGGTGGCCACCCATAATGACCTCGATAGAGGTCTTGTTGCAATTGAGGAAACTAATCATATTGGGGAGGCATCTCTACGGGGCAGGGTGAGTGGGATCTACATAGGGGTATTTAGGATCACCCCTATAATTGCACGCACCCGGGGCACGGTAATCATACCCGGTCTTCTTCAGGTAGTCTACTCGGGAGACACCAAGGGAAGTTGGCCCTTACCAATAGGGCCAAGTAGGTCTATCTCTCGAACATTGCGGGACCGGGCCATGTTATGGTGGCCAATAAGGGTAGTTGACCGTGGGGGTGACCTCACCCCTTTCCACGGTTGCATTGTAAAGGGCTTGAGTTTGTAGTAACATACCTTGTTGGTTTTCGAAAAAACCTTGCATGCCTAGTTGCATGATGCCTCTAACGGACCTCTCGTTCAAATCGGGATTTCTATTGTAGCCAACATCTCCGGTAAAAACTAAAAACAATCAATCATATTTTTTCTATTAAAAAAAAAAAAACCTTAGCTATTGGGTATTTATATAATAATAATAATAATCTGATGGTGTGTAAGCAAATCACAAAATAAGATAATCATATCAATTTTGACAACCTTTATATACAGGTTACTATATACACAAATAATGTAATTTTCTCAATTTAGATTACATTTATAAAAAAATAAGGTAACTTTATCAATTTTGACAAAATTACATAGAGGTCACTATATATAAAAATAAGGTAACTTCATCAATTTCGACAAAATTATATAGAGGTCACTATATTTAAAAATAAGGTTACTATATCAATCTTGACAACATTTACATAAAGATTACTATATACTCCGATCCCTCCTTTTTTTTTTTTTTATTATTTGCACCACTTGCAAATGCGCATAGTTTTAAGAGAATGAATTTGGTATAATATAATAATGTGAGTGGATGAATAATTTATTATGGTGAAAGTAAGTGGGGACCATGTGAGAGAGAGTAGCCGAGATCATGTGAGAGAGGGAAATACTAAAATATAGTATAAAGTTACTATATATAGAAGTGATGCAAATAAAAATAAAAAATAAATAAATTAAAATAAAAAACTATGAAAGGGAAGTGGTGCAAATAAAAAAATAAAAAAAAACAAGAGGGAGTATAAAAATAAGGTAATTTTATCAGTGGTTACTATTAGGAGTGAGCATAGGTCGGGTACCCAAATCGTTAACACTATCAGTTTAGGTAACCGATAACCAATAATACTAAAAATGATATTCATGAATCGAATTGATAAGTTCGGGTACCCAAACTTCGGGTACCGGGATTTTCGGATCGGTTATAAAGTACCCAATATGATATCCAATAATGAAAAGTTAGACTTTATAATTTTGTTATTATGATATCATTCAACACTAATTAACAACAATACCACATGATCTTTACCAAATTACTAATAATATTACTAATCATTCAAATTATAAAGTGATTTTTAAGTAAAGTAAGAGATTAGTTTTTGGGTAAATAGATTTAATTAGGAAAAAAAATCGCTTATCGGATCGCATTTGGTAACTATTAATTATAAAATGATACCCAATTCAATAACTGTACCCGGTAACAAACTATCAGATCAAGTACCCGAACCTTTATGGTTATCGAATCAGGTACCCTAATTATATATGCAAAGCCATGACAAATATAGTCCAAATTATGAGTATTTAGATAATTGACATTATTGAAGAATATTAAACAATTTGGAGCTTAAGCTAGCATCGATGGCGGATTTCCTCCTCTAGGAGATTAATTGTTGTAAAGTCTTCAATGAATATTTCCCAAAAACCTTCTTATGTGCAGTAAATTGACTAATATCTACTACTAATTAAATCTTAACTCTCACAATTTTTTTGTTTATGATTTATATAAAAGATACGACTTAATTAAATTTCAATCACAAGTTTTGAACTTTTAAGACTTTAATCAACTAAAAAAAAAAATTGATTAAATGAAAAATTAGTTCAACATGGAATCTAGAAAGTAAAGTTCCAACCAAATAAACAATTAAAGATTGAATCTTTAACATTTTAGGGGCCTCAAAATAAAAAATTCACCATAAACATTGACACTTGAATCAATTAATTTGCAAAAATGTGAAATTTCAAGTTTATGTGAAAAATGAACTCATCAAATTAAGCACCAAATATGACTTCATAAACATGCTTAATAAGGGTTATTACTACAGTATATTAATGATTTACCATACACATAATCTAACATTAACATGCCATAATTAATCAAGGTTTAAAGATTTAAATTTTTTCGTCAAAAACGAAAAATCCCTCGAAAAACATGTTTCTGGGTGGATTTTGGCTTATGGACTATCTTCAAGGAGGGTCAAAACTAATTTAGAACATCGATTCCACCCAAATTTCACTACTTTTGGGTCGAAGTCTGGAATATTTAGTCAAAATTAGAAGTAAAAGTAATTAATACGAGCTTCTAATCTAATTAGAAAGAAAAACCAGAAATTTAAATCCATTTAAATCACCTTAATTAATTATTAGTTACAATAATTAAATGAGCGCAGCGCCGATACCGCTGTTGGGTTTCGTAGTGTCTGACACTACGCGGAATGAAACCCTCCCAAAATTTGCACACAAATTAAGGTAACTTAACATGCATATTAATTAATTAACAATCACATAATAATTAACAAGGATAGAGAAAAAAGAAAAGACGATCTTACCCTTGATGCGTGCTTTGCTCTTTCTAAGAGCTCGTACTTGAAAGCGTAGAGCTTCGCATATGCGCAAGCCCTGACGGCTCTGACCCTCGAGACTCGACCAGAACGGCCCCTACCTCGAAGCTTAGTCAGGGATAGACCAAAAGTACTTAGAGTAATAGAACGAAAGTGTTCTCGCTTGTGGAGATCCTTTCAATTTCACAACTCAAGTGCCCTTTCCCAATGCCCAGTGATTGGTATTTACAGGGAAAGGAGCCCTTGAATTCCAATCTCCCATCAACGTGGGAGAGATGGTAAAAATACATTTATCCAATTTAATTTAATTCAAAAATCAAATTAAAATGCCAATGAATCAACAAACAACAAGTGTGAAGTGGAGAGAAAGGGGTTAGGTGAGGACCACAAAGGGGGGGACCACCCTCCCCTTGCTCCCCAAGCAACCCACCCACAAACCGGCTCCCACATGCACAAGCCTACAAGCATGTGCTGATCTTCATATTGGAAGATGTAATTTTTCAAGTTTACACAAGTTAGTGTTGGAAATTTTCATTGGATGATTGTATTTATTTTTCCAACCCCTTTAATTTTGTCAAATCTCATTATTAATTTATGTTTGGTTAAATTTATTGTGAGAATAGACCTCAATTTTTGTAGCACCAAGTTGAGCCAAAAATAATTTAAAGAATGGTTCTTGAATTAATTTTGGTTTGTGCACTAAAAATTGAATTTATCTAAGTTGGATTTATTTTATTTTCATTTTTGCTCAATATTGATTCTAAAATTAATTTAGAATTAATTATTTATGTCACACAAAATCGGGATAAAATCCCGAGGCACAAGCACGCAAATCGAGACACGAGCCCCTAGCACAACACTCGGCCAATCGGGCTACACATGTGGTTGCCGAGGTGTGCGGGGCTGCCAATGCATCGATGCGCGACTTATGGTGCTTGTGTGAGCAAGCTTTAGTGCTGAGGGCTAGCAGGCTGAGGTGCGTGCACACGTACCATGTCGCAAAGCCCGAGTTGCTGGCAGCTGCTGTGGCTAGAAGTGGGGCGCGCCAAGCCTGCCTTGGTGCGCAGGCCACGTGCGTGCGGCCGGCCTTGCATGTCATGCTTGGTGCCTAGCCAATTTTGGCTTGTGGCTAGGCACTTGGCATTGTTTATTTTGCGATTTTGCCGTCTAATTTATTTGATTATTTTATTATAACGAGGCTAGGCCTCGGTTTTTGCCAGTACTTGCAAAATAATTTGGCAAAATTTGGGTAAACCGGCTTAATTAAATTGATTAGATTAATTTTAATTAAGTTGGATGCGGAATTTAGTGGGAGCTTCGTTAATTACTTGAGCTAATTTTATTTTGTTGCGTTTTAATCACATAATCGATCAACAATTTTGACTAGTTTTAATTAGGTGCGTTAATTGGATTAACCACCTAAGTTAGTTACTAGTTTGTGCGTGTTTTACATTGTTACTTGTTTTACATTGTAAAATGCATGGGTCATTCACATAAAGTGAATGGATGAATTGAATGAATATTCTATCACGGGTTTTATGAAAATAGCAACTAGTGGGGCCCGATTAGGATAGTAAATATGGACTGTGATCCGTTATGTATTTTTGTAAATCTAAATACGGTTTGTGTACCGTTGCGTATTTTTTATTCCTTAATATTTAGATTAGTCCTAGTCATAATTACTAGTAGTTGCATTATGAATGGCGATGTCTCAAAGATGGCAATTCTTAGAAGACGAGGCCAAGATGATGTGATGAAGACCCTTGAAAACTCAAGGGGTCATGCTAGTTACCAAATTCATCTTTTACTTATGTTTTCTATATATAAGTATTCTTATATATGAATGATATGTTAGATGCATGTTTAGGTTTTCGAATGTTGCGATGATTAATTAAGGTCATTTAAATCTACCAACATAGAAACCCTAGGTCCCTATAATATTGAGCCAAATTTTCCTTTCCAAGATGACACTTACCAAACTAATGTTAATAGTGATGGGCTATGCCAAAGCAAGGCATCACTATCTTCCTAGGAACGTAAGGTATACTAGGTATACAAGTTGATTTTAGTTAAGCTCAACGATATCAGTAAGGAGTCCTTAGATGTCGTGGCAATGGAGATAAAATGTCAAGAAAACATTAGATTCGACGTTTTATCGAACCAAGAGTAGCTTAGAGCTATTAGCAATTGGATTGCTTACCTTAAAATATTCAGTGTTAGGACAAGCCAAAGCATGCTTAATCATTTTTTGATTTTTGGGATCTTTGAATTGTTTTATTCTCGCCTAAAAGGGACAAATTTAATGTGCGGATAAAACGCTCAATAAGATTGAAAATTTGCATGTATGCTTTAAATTTCAAACTTATTGGTTTTATGAATGGTTTTTCATTTAAAATTCTTTCAATTGTAGAAACATATCTACAAATAACTTAAACAACCAATTTTCGTTACGCTCAATTCTCGACAAGGAGAAATTGAGTGAGCCAAATTTTCTTGATTGGCAAACGAACTTGCGTATAGTTCTCATGCAAGAGAAAAAGGAATACATCCTTAATGTGGAAATTCCCGACGCTCCCAATAAGGAGGTCACTCAGGCTGCCCTAAACCGATGCAAATTGCCAATCGGGATGTCAAATGCATCATGTTGGCCACGATGTCTCCAGACCTCCAAAAGACATTCTTTAAGAAGGAGACGGCTTTTGAGTTCATTTTTTATCTTCAGAACATGTTCCAAGAGCAGGCCCGAACTGAGAGGTTCGAAACCCGCAGGTAGATCCTTGAGAGCAAGCTCAAGAAAGGAGAGTCAGCCAGCCCACATGTACTTAAAATGATCGAATTATTTGAGAACATGGAACGGCTTGACGCTGGGTATTCGACCGAGATGGCAATTGACTTATTCTCCATTTGTTGTATAAAGGCTATGATTAGTTTAAGATGAACTATAATATGCACAGCATGAAGAAAACCCTCATCGAGCTTCATGGGATGTTGAAACAAGCCGAGCAAACGCTCAAGGATTAGGGGAAGCATGACATGCTTATGGTTAATAAACGCAAGCCATCCAAGTGCTCGGGCAAGAAGAAAGGCTTTAAGGGGAAGAGTAAGAAGACTTTTTCGCCTAAGTCAAAAGCTACCAAGGGCAACATGTACAAGAAGGTAGCTTAGCCTCTTCTCAATCCGATTTCGAATGTATCTATTGCAAGAAGAAAGGACATTGGGAGCGAGATTGCCTCAAATTTAAGGAAGTTAAGAAGAATGGCACCGTTTCTTCTGTATCAAGTATTTTTGTTATAGACTTAAACTTCGCTAGCAAAACATCATGGGTATTAGATATCGAATGTGGCTCACACCTTTGTTACAATGCTCAGGGACTAAGGATAAGTAGAAAGCTAGAGAAGAAAGAGATCGAACTCCGGGTCAGCAATGGAGCCAAGATGTCAGCCGTATCCGTTGGAACTCTCAGTTTGTCTTTGCCTTCTGGGCTTGCTTTAGAACTTGAAAATTATTATCATGTTCTAAGAGTTACCAAAAACATTATTTCAATTTCGGCGTTGGACGCCAAGGGATTTGAATTTCAGATAAAAGACAATAGTTGTTCCTTTTATCTCGATAATGTTTTATATGGTATAGCACATTCTGAAAATGGTCTTTATGTGCTTTCTCTAGACAAACAAGTTTATAATGTTAATAATAGCTAAGACCGTTGAATCGAATCAGACATACTTGTGGCATTGTTGTCTTGGCCACATTAACATCAAACGCATCAAGAAACTTCTACAAGAAGGTATTCTTAACTCATCCGACTTAGAGTCTTTTGAAAATTGCGAAGGATGTTTATTAGGCAAGATGATAAATCAATCATTCTCCAAGTTGGGAGAAAAGGCTAGTGACTTATTGGATCTTATACACACGAATGTATGTGGACCGATGGGTACACCCACAAGGAATGGTTATCGCTATTTTATCACTTTGACGGACGACTATAGTAGATATGGATATATCTACTTCATGTCGCACAAACCTGAATCTTTTGAGAAATTCAAAGAGTTTCATAGTGAAGGGGAAAATCAATTAGTCAAGAAAATCAAAGCGCTTTGATCGGATCGAGGTGGCTAGTATTTGAGCCATGAATTCGACGCGCATCTGAAAGAACGTGGTATTCTCTCAGAGTTGACACCTCTCGGAACACCATAATGGAACGGAGTGTCCAAGAAGAGGAATCGAACCTTGTTAGACATGGTCTGATCAATGATGGGTCTTCGCGATCTTCCTATCTATTTCTAGGGACACGCACTTGTAACCGCGTCACTAACACTAAACCGAGCTCCGTCAAAAGCTGTCGAAAAGACTCCATATAAATTATGGACGAAGAAACCTTCAAGGTTGTCTTTTCTTAAGATTTGGGTTGCGAAGCATATGTCAAGAAATTAATTTCTAAAAAACTTCACCCAAAATCAGACAAATTTTTCAATGTGGGATGCCCAAAAGAAACTAAGGGGTATTACTTCTACAATAAATCCGAGAACAAAGGGTTTGTTGCTGATGATAGTGTCTTTTTGGAAAAGGAGCACCTTTCCAAAATGACAAGTGGGAGCAAAATCGAACTCAATGAAGTTCGAGAGGACGAGCAACAAAGTCAAACTGACAATCAAAGTGCTTTAGAAGCAGCTTTTGACATTGGTCAGAGTCAAACCGAAAATGTTCAAATTCAAAATGACAATGCAAATACCTAACCTATTACCCTAAGTAGGTCGCAAAGGCCAAGATCTCAACCAAACAGATGGTGTTGTCTTAACCAAAGATCAAGACATCCTAGTTATGGATAAAGATGAGCCAGCGACATAAAAACAAGCTATGACGAGCCCCGACTCTGCAAAATGGCAAGAAGCCATGCAATCCGAGATGGACTCCATGTTTGAAAATCAAGTCTGGTACTTGGTTGATTTGTCCGAAGGTTACACACCTATTGGTTGCAAATGGATTTTCAAGTTGAAAACCGACAAAGATGGAAATGTATATGTATACAAAGCTAGATTGATGGCAAAAGGTTACAAGCAAATTCACGGAGTTGATTATGATGAAACCTTTTCACCAGTTGTAACGCTTAAGTCTTTCCGGATTATCCTAGCAATTGTCGCATATTATGATTATGAAATATGGAAAATGGATGTAAAAAACCGCTTTCCTTAATCGAATTTTGAAAGAAACTGTGTACATGACACAACTATAAGGTTTTGTTAATCCAAGCAATGTTGGAAAGGTATGATGAGTCTTTGTTTTTTCAAGAAGGTCAGTGGGAGTGACATTGTATTCCTCATCTTATATGTCGACGACATATTGCTCATTGGAAACAACATTCCAATGTTAGAGTCTGTAAAGGCTTTGGCTTGGAACGTGTTTTCAATGAAGGACTTGGGAGAGGCACAATACATATTGGGCATCAAGATCTATAGGGATAGATCTAAGAAGATGATTGGATTAAGCCAAAGTACTTACATCGATAAGGTACTGGCACGATTCAACATGCAGGAAGCCAAGAGAGGGCACCTACCCATGTCACATGTTATAACTCTCAGCAAGAAACAGTGTCCAAAGATACCTGATGAGCGAGAGAGGATGAATCAAATTCCATATGCTTTGCTTATTAGATCGATCGTGTATGCCATGATATGTACTAGGCCGGATGTATTGTATGCCTTGAGTGCTACGAGCCGATACCAATTAGATCCAGGAGAGGCTTATAGGACTGCGGCCAAGAATATCCTAAAGTACCTAAAAAGGAATAAGGATAAATTTCTGGTCTATGGTGGGAGTAATGATTTGGTTGTTAAAGGTTACACCGACGCAAGCTTCCTAACTGACAGAGACGAATTCAAGTTGCAATTAGGGTACATATTCTATCTAAATGGAAGAGCGTTTAGTTGGAAGAGTGCTAAGCAAAGCACAACTGCAGATTCTACAACTGAAGCCGAATACTTGGCAGCTTCAAACAACTAAGAAGTTAGTTTGGATTCGTAAGTTCATTGGTGAGCTTGATGTTGTACCCTCAATCAAGGATCTAATAGATCTCTATTGTGATAACAATGGAGCTATTACTCAGGCCATGGAGCCAAGGGAACATCAGAAGGTTAAACATGTTAAGGGGCGATTTCACATAATAAGGGAATGGAAGTCCGAGGGTGAAATCAGAAATTGTAAGATTGGAACGGACAACAATGTAGCCGATCTACTCACTAAACCTTTGCCTCAAGTGAAACACAACAAGAACGTTGACGCAACAGGAATCAGGCACGTTTGGGATTGGCTTTGATTTCCCTGTTCATGTGTTTTAATTAAATATTAAGGATTTTAATGTAAAATACTATGTTGAACCATTCAGCTTTGGAGTAATTTAATTTTTTGCAAATTATAATCACTCCATTTCTATTTAATTGTGGTTTAGAATAAAATAATGAGTCCATTCGATTTTTGAGAATATTCAAAACAGGGTATCAAGACAATGTCTTAGATAAAGAAACACCTGTTAAGTGAACATTGAATATTTTAATTGAAAATTATCCCTAATCAAGGTCATTTAAGTGTTAGACGATTAATGAACACTTGAGATTAGTGTGTAGTATGATTTACAACACTGTTTTTTTATGCTACAAGGACATGATTGTCATAAATCATTTGCACAGGTATTTGTTTGGAACTATACCGGATCGACCTATGAGAATACTTTAAGAGATTTAAAATCGTCATAAGTATATTTCCCATTATAGCTATTGAAACCTCTTTCCTCGACCATGAGTATTGTAAGTTATCTTGTTTGAGTACTAGTCCGTTTTGATGTTGTCAAACGTCTGTCGTAAATGGGGATTATAACGGCAACACTCGGGTGGCTAGGTCCTCTTAGTAAGGGAAGCTAACCATGCAAGATTGGGAATGTCTCCCCATTAACAATAGGGAACATGTCTTTGTTGTTTACAAGGCCTCTCGAAGAGCAAGACTGTGAAAATGCATGGTCGTGCTCAGATGGATTTTAATAATCATCTGCTTATTGACGAAGAATCTTACCTTATAGTTCATGAAAAGACATTAAATGACATAGGAAATAGGTTATACACTAACAGCGCACTTGCCCGGAATGACAAGTGGGAGATTTAAAGGAATGTTGTCCTTCAACAAGTGAATTATTCCGATAGAGGGTTCAGAATTATTAGAAAGCCAATTATTCAGTGAGGTGAAGTGATCGGAATGCCTAGCTGGAGGCCGCTTCCGATCAGTATTATTAATGCATAAATAATATTACAACTTAATCTTGATTGAAACTTTCGAGTGACACCCAATCGAGTAACCGAACTGAAACGACGAATTAATCCGAGGGTTAAATGAGTCACTGGAGTATTACGAACATAGACGTCGGATTCCGAGCTTAGAGCGTCAGAGCGTCGTAAGTCGATTCGAATTTAGGAATCGACGAGACGAGAATTCAAGCAAACAACAAGTTACAAATATACCCCTAGCCTCTAAGTGCCCTGAGCAACCCGAGGGCTAGGGGCAATATTGCAAGCCAAAGCTGCTAGCATGCATGGCATGGCCGCAAGCCCTGCTGCAAGCATTCACATGCTAGCTGGGCACCAACACCATGCCAAGTCGTGATAGCAGCACGCGCATGCCAGGCATCGCAAGCTAGCAGCTAGCGCACCATGCGTGCTAGTGTGCTAGCATGCTAGTGCCTCGTACACTACAACCCGCAAGCAAGCACCGCGTTCTTGGCTGCACCTAGCACAAGCATCGCAGCAGCTAGGCGCTGCCTAGCATAAGCAACGCAACAGTATCAGTAGCCCGCATGGTTGTGCATGGGACTATGCGGGCTGGCTAGGCGCCAGCGAGGCTTACTTGGCTGCCAAGGCAGGCCGCCAGCCAGAACATGCTTGTTCGCTTGTGCATGTGGGAGCCAGTATGTGTGTGGGTTTCTTGGAGAGCAAGGGGTGGGTTGTCCCCCCCTTGTGGTCCTCACCTAACCCCTTGCTCTCCATTTAACACTTGTTTGTTGATTCATTTGCATTTTAATTTGATTTTTAAATTAAATTAAATTGAATAAATGCATTTTTACCAACTCACCGACAATGATGGGAGATTGGAATTCAAGGGCTCCTTTACTTGTAAATACCAATCACTTGGCATTGGGTAAGGGCACTTGATTTGTGAACTTGAAAGGATCTCCACAAGCGAGAACACTTTCATTCTATTCCTCTAAGTACTTTTGGTCTAGCCCCGACTAAGCTTCGGGGTAGGGGCCGTTCGGGTCAGGTCTCGAGGGTGAGAGCCATCGGAGGCTTGCTCATTTGTAAAGCTCTACGCTTTCAAGTACGAGCTCTTAGAAGGAGCAAAGCACGCATCAAGGGTAAGATCGTCTTTTCTTCTTTCTCTCTCCTTGTTAATTTATTATGTGATTGTTAATTAATTAATATGCATGTTTAGTTACTTTAACTTGTGTGCGGATTTTGGGAGGGTTTCATTTTGTGTAGTGTCGGACAACCCAACATGGACCTTTGCTTGAAACTTTGGATTAAAGCCCTAGCCTCCGCCGTTTTCTTTTGTGAGTAAAACCGGGATAGAAATTCCTTAGTAACCTCGACCCATGTTCTCAATGAGTTCGTCTTGACTTCTTTATCCAACCATTCCAAGGCACACCCTTTGAGAGAAAAGGGGAAGAGCTTTAAGCTAATGAACTCTCCTGAGACTCCGTTCACTTTGATAGTCTTGCAATACTTCTCAAATTCTTTGAGGTGGTTTAGAGGACTCTCGTGCTTGGCCCCACTAAATTGTCGCCTCTTTATCAAAGTGATCATTGCCGGTCTAATTTCAATATCATTCGTCGGTGTTGTAGGTGGAGTAATCCCGCTCTCGAACCTATATGCGCCTGAAATCTCTAATTCCTTCAATGCCACTCTTGGGCTTTCTCCCACTTTTTCTTGTTCTTCTTCTTGTCTTAAAGGACTTGAGGAACGCCTAGCAACTCTTATCTTCGTAATTGTCCTCTCTATTTCCAGATCAAATGGTACTAGAGAACGACCACGTGCTGTATGCATACAATCTCAAAAGAAACTATTAGTAGCATGGCTACAAATGTCAACCTGACAAAACTGACAATCTAGATACTTTGGAAGCATCTTAGAAGATTGGTCAGAATCAAACAGACAATGTAAATGCTCAACCGATTACCTTACGTAGGTCGCAACGACAAATATCTCAACCAGACAGATACCTTGGTATCGTCTTAACCGATGATCAGGACATCCTAGTCATGGATGGTGATGAGCCGGCGACATACAAGCAAGCTATGACAAGCCCCAACTCTGCAAAATGGCAAGAGGTCATGAAATCCGAGATGGACTCCATGTCTGAAAATCAAGTCTGGGACTTGGTGAATTTGCCCGAGGGTTATACACCCATTGGTTGCAAATGGATCTTCAAAGTGAAGACAGACAAGGATGGAAATGTATCAATATACAAAGCTAGACTGGTGGCAAAAGTTTATAGACAAGTCCACGGGATTGACTATGACGAAACTTTTTCACCAGTTGCAATGCTAAAATTCGTCCGGATCATCCTAGCAATTGCTGAATATTACGATTACAAAATATGGCAAATGGATGTCAAAACCGCCTTCCTTAATGGAATTTTGGAAGAAACTGTGTATATGACACAACCAGAAGGTTTTGTCGATCCAGGCAACGCTGGAAAGGTTTGCAAGCTGAAGAAGTCCATTTATGGACTAAGCAAGCCAACAGAAGTTGGAATCTGCAATTTGATGAAGCCATTAGCAAGTTTGGTTTTATCAAGAATCCAGATGAGTCTTGTGTATACAAGAAGGTCAGTGGGAGTGATATTGCATTCCTAGTCCTGTATGTCGATGACATACTTTTCATTGGAAACAAAACAAAATTGTTGGAGTCCGTAAAGGGCTGGTTGGGAAAGTTCTTTTCAATGAAGGACTTAGGAGAGGCACAGTACATATTGGGCATCAAGATCTACAGGGATAGATCTAAGAGGATGATTTGATTAAGCCAGAGTACTTACATTGATAAGGTACTGGCTCGATTCAACATGGAGAATGCCAAAAGAGGGCATTTACCCATGTCCCATGGCGTAACTCTCAGCAAGAAAAAGTGTCCACATACACCTATTGAGCGCGAAAGAATGAATCAGATCTCATATGCTTCGCTAATCGGATCGATCATGTATGCCATGATATGTAAAAGGCCAGATGTATCGTATGCCCTGAGTGCAACGAGTCGATACCAATCGAACCCAGGAGAGGCGCATTGGACTGCGGCCAAGAACATCCTTAAGTACCTGAAAAGGAACAAGGATAAATTCCTGGTGTATGGAGGCCACAAAGAACTGGTTGTTGAAGGTTACACGACGCTAACTTCCAGACTGACAGAGACGACTTCAAGTCACAGTCTGGATTTGTATTCTGTCTGAATGGAGGAGCTTTCAGCTGGAAGAGTGCCAAGCAGAGCACCACTACAGACTCTACAACTGAAGCCGAGTACTTGGCCGCTTCAGAAGCAGCCAAGGAAGCTGTTTGGATTCGCAAGTTCATAAGTGAACTTGGTGTTGTACCCTCAATCAAGGGGCCGATAGACCTCTATTGTGATAATAATGGAGCTATCGCTCAGGCCAGGGAGAAATCCAGCTCCACATTGGTTGCTTCAAGAGCAGAAGTCTCCATGAAGACGAGACCCTCCTGCTCTACAAAAGCCTTCACTTCAACAGTAGTAACAGCAACCAGATGCCGAAGATCTGACTTGTTACCAATTAGCATGACCACAACATTCTGATGAGTGTGCTCCCGTAGTTCTCTCAACCACCTTGTAGCATTCTCAAATGTTGACATCATACGCAAGTAAAGCACCCACATCTCCTCGATAGTAGGCACTGGTTATGGCACGATACCTATTTCAACAATAAAGATAGGTCCAATTTAAAGCTAATACTAGGGCACTGAAGAGATGTTTCATGCAGAGTATCACATACAGGTTCTGATAGTGATATTCCAAGCCTTAACCAACTAAACCACATAGAACATAAATAGAATTGGACAGCAGAGTGGTAAAAAGAAAATGAATGTTTCTTACTTCACTTCACCTTGGGGTCTCTTAAGGCTTCAAGGGTTCTTTTCTTAATCCGCGCACAAGTCTCTGCACCAATTTCACAAATATTAGCAAAGAACACAAGTCATGGAGATTAACTCCAGATGGTATGCAACATTTACCAGGGCTATGCTTCCTACCTTTGTTCCAGGGAGGTAACATACTTATAGCATTTGAAGATCAAACACGGATTATTAGATAGAAGCAAATAGTTCCGAAAACAAAGACCAGATTTAAATTGGAGAGCATTTGAAGTTCATGACAGCTTGACAAGGGAAAAGAAATATGAAAGTTTTGGTTTCACGTCAAAATTTAGTGAGCTTACTTACCCAAGTTGAACAATGGTGAACAGAAAAGAATTAAGCACTAGTAGTAGAAGCATTAAAACCATGAATGGCTTTCTGATGGAGCATTTTCAATCTGCAAGAATTTTAGCATGGATGTCAGCTCCATAACTAGACAAAGTTTACCCTAATTTGATATTTACTATGTAAGGTATGATGAATTCTTGCTATTGGAGAAATATCAAAGATAAGATTAGCCCACAGAAAGGGCACTCAAATCCCAATTCTAAACAGTGTATACGTTGTCCATCATTTGTTGTTCAAGGCCACTCATGCCTTGTTGATGTTATTGTTGTTGTTGTTGTTGTTGTTCTTCTTCTTCTTCTTCTTCTTCTTCTTCTTCTTCTTCTTCTTCTTCTTCTTCTTCTTCTTCTTCTTCTTCTTCTTCTTCTTCTTCTTCTTCTTCTTCTTCTTCCTCTTCTTCTTCCACGACGCCTTGACCACCTCCCACCTCCCATAGCATTTGGCAACACTCCATCATCGGAAGGCAAATTCCAAACACTCCTAGCTTGCCTTCTAATGGATGTCCGGTTGGGGTTTGGCAAGATACAATGGCGTTCACAATTAACTTGCCAATCATAGTAGTTTCTATCGTCATTGGTTGCTTAAAAACCCAACCTCATCATTTGGGTAATGGAGAGAAAGAGATCCTTATTGATGCCCACTTGAGTGCAAACGGGGAAGAGGTGGTTGAACCTAAGCTTACTAGCTAAAGTTGTGATCATTCCCCCCAAAGAGATCCCACCCGTCATGTTGCCACTTTTGATCTCTTTACAACATATTACAAACCAATATCCCATGTTGAGCCA
Organism: Chenopodium quinoa; assembly: GCF_001683475.1. Taxonomy (NCBI): domain Eukaryota; kingdom Viridiplantae; phylum Streptophyta; class Magnoliopsida; order Caryophyllales; family Amaranthaceae; genus Chenopodium; species Chenopodium quinoa. The sequence goes on from NW_018742951.1 coordinate 3,816,866, forward strand.
CCTACTTAACTCCTCTCTAGTTGCGATCAAAGGGTGAAAAGTTATTCCCTTGAGAGCTTTCCCAAGTCTTGCTTGCTAAACATCGCATATCCTGAAATGCGGTGAAGGATGTGGAGAATCGGGTGGATGATTTGGCTTGCCACCGAGTATCTTGTACTGAACTCTTGATAACCCGAAATAGTTTGCCACCAACGGAATGCATCGTATTCGAGGAAAAGTTGGGGGGTTGGAGCGTGGAGATCAGCGTCGAGATTAAAGTCCAAAAGGACATTAAAGTCTCAAAACTTCATGTTTTGTGGCTTGTTGAAAAGTTGAAAGGAAATGTTAAAGTCATTGGATCCATTGGGTTCGGCCTCAAAAGATGAAAGGAACTTATATGTGGGCTCACGGTAGGTGCGGTAGTGATGTTGTATAAATTCACCCATCCCTAGGTTGCTTATGAGCGACCTAAGGTCTTCATCTATTCCTAACCGCACCATATCTCTTTCATAGTAGTTCCTTGTGGGGTTATGTTTGCGATTTGTGAGCTCTTTGTAGATGGGGGTATGGTTTTTGTTGATAAATTTCAAGATGGGGAGTGTGGGAGTTTGTATTTGTTGTTGAAGTTTAGGTTGAGCTTGTGTTTGTGGCTCATTGATTTCTTATCGTGGCTCCTTTATACTCTTCCTTTTCCTTAACAAATTCATGTTTCAATAATAGCTTCAAACACAACGACCAAATGATACCACACAAAACCAATCCCAAATGTTGAACACACACTACCAAACCGATCCAAATTCCAACCAAAACAACTACACCACTAAGAACAATATCAACAATCTGCAAAATTTGGTTAGTAGCAATAACTAATCCACAAATATCACTCCACAACACATAATTTTCAATCAAGAATACCAAGTTCACACAAAATTTATACTATAATCTAGACATGCTCAATAATCCAAATACTTTGCATAAATATGTGAAATGGCGTAATAAAATAGAAAAGTAGAGAATTATACCACAAAAATGGTGCTCAATCACTCCAAAATGGCCCAAGAACACCTCCTTCAACTAAGCTCCAAGTATAGCAAAAATGGTGGATTTTGGGTATTTTGGAGAGAGAAAGTATGAATCTTTGATGAAATGGGTGGAGAAAGTGATGGATTTGATGAAAAATCAAAGGAAAATGATGTATTATGGTGAAGATTTGAGGAATTAGAGAAGTTAGGGTTTGAGTTCTTGAGGAGAGAGAATGAGAAAATGAGTGGGAAGAAGAAATGGGAAAGAAATCGGGGAGGAGAAGGAGAAATAAAACCCGATTTTTCCAGACTCTGCGCCCGAGCACACTCATCCGCGCTCGCACGCAAGTCGCGCATAAGCCGCGCGTAACAATCTACCTCGACCTGAAATTCTTGCCTTCACCCTATGTGCGCCCGCACACAGTTACAACGCGCCCACGCATCTCTCTTGCGCGCCTGCGTACAAACCGCGCAGACAATTTGCCTGCGATTTTCAGTTTGCACATTTACCATGTGCTCCCTCTCACAAAGCTGCACTCCCGCATACAGGAATTTCTGCATTGCTTATCTCTTTGAGCTTTATTTCCCTCACCTTCAAGAATAGTCACCTGATCTCTTGTTGAAGCACCAAAAATCATCAAAAATTTCCAAACCAAGGCGAACAATCCAAAACCTATCAAGAAAGCCAACAAAAATAAGACCAAAACATTGTATAAAAGGAAAAGGAAAGAAAAGAGAAAAGAGGGTTAGATAGATGGGTTGCCTCCCGAAATCACTTTTGGTTTTCATCGTTAGCTCGACGCTCCTTGAGTAAGATCAAGGAGGATCATACACACGATGCACATCAATGAGGAGGGAAGAAACCAGCTTGTCAATGGAATGTCCTTCATAGTAAGGCTTGAGGCGGTGTCCACTCACTTTGAACGGGGGATACCTTTCATTGGAAATCTCAATAGCACCATAGGGAAACACCTTAGTGATGACGAATGACCCACTCCATCTTGACCTTAGCTTGCCCGGAAAAAGCTTTAAACGAGAGTTGTAAAGGAGAACCTTTTGCCCTTCTTTAAAGTCATTCTTGACGATTTGGGCATCGTGCCAAGCCTTGGTTCTTGCTTTATTCATGCTTTCACAATCATAAGCATTCATCCTTAACTTCTCCAACTCATGAAGCTCTAGAAGTCTTTTCTCACCCGCACTATGGAGGTCAAAGTTGATTTGCTTGATTTCCTAATACATTCTATGCTCCATTTCCACGCGCAAGTGGCAATTCTTTCCATAGACAAGCTTATAGGGAGTATCCCCTATTGAAGTCTTGAAGGCGGTCCTATAAGCCCATAATGAGTCAATGATCTTGGTGGCCCAATCCTTCCTTGTCCTAGCCATCATCTTCTCTAAAATGACCTTGAGCTCCCTATTGGTTATTTCCGCTTGACCACTAGTTTAAGGGTGGTAAGCAAGCCCTCACTTGTGAGTTACACCATACTTATCAAGGAGCCTATTGAATGTGTGGTGCTTGAAATGTGACTTTCCGTCACTTATGATAGCCTTAGGGACACCAAATCTCAGAAAATCACTATCTTAAACAAGTTTACAACTACCTTGGAATCATTTGTAGGGGAATCCACGGCTTCCGCCCATTTGGAGACATAATCGACGACCACCAAGATATACTTATTCCCATGAGAAGAGATGAAGGGACCCATGAAATTGATTGCCCAAACATCGACCACTTCAAGCTCAAGGATGGGATTTTGAGGCATTTCATCCTTCCTAGAGATGTTCCCCATTCTTTGGCACCTATCACAATTTCAACAAAATTCCAAGCATCTTTTAATAAAGATGGCCAAAAGAGCATGCATTGTAAGACCTTAGAGTCTGTCTTTAGGGCACTCATGTGACCACCACAAGGAGAAGAGTGGCACATAGAGAGAACACTTTGAAACTCATCATTGGGAACACATCTTATTAAAAGACCATCAACCCCTCTTTTCAACAATATGGGATCATCCCATATATACCTATGTGCCTCATACTTGAGTCTTCGACATTGTTGAGGAGTGAAATCCGGAGGAATGACACTACAAGCCAAGTAATTCACAATATCGGCATACCAAGGCTCCGATTTCTCCTCAAGAGCATATAAAATGTCATCCATTAAGGCATCCTTAATTGGTAAGTCGTCTTTGTGTACCATAGAAACTCCTAGTCTTGAAAGATGGTTGGCCACCATATTTTTGGCTCCCTGTTTGTCTCTAACCTCCAAATCAAAGTCTTGAAGTAATAGCACCCACCTCAACAACCTGGGTTTTGCTTCCTTTTTTCTCAAGAGAAACTTTAGAGCCGAGTGATTCGTCCACACAATTTTCTTGGACCCAATGAGGTAAGACCGAAATTTCTCAAATGAATGTACAACCGCCAAAAAAACCCCTTTTGGGTTGTAGTGTAATTATTTTGTTCCTCATTGAGGGTCTTTGACAAACAGTGTATTACATGAAGATTTTCATCGGGACCTTAAACAATAGGAGCGGAGCACAACGCTTCCTTTAACCTACAAAAGGCATTCAAACAGACCTCATCAAATACAAACTCCTTATCTTGTTGCAATAAAGTAGTGAGGGGTTTAGCGATTGAGGAGAAATCCTTGATAAACCGGCGATAAAAACCGGCATGACCAAGGAAACTTCTTACTTCCTTCACATTAGTAGGTGGAGGAAGCTTCTCGATGACATCAACTTTAGCCTTGTCCACCTCAATGCCTAAATGGGAGATTTTATGCCCAAGAACAATGCCACTAGTCACCATAAAATGGCATTTCTCCTAATTAAGCACTAAGTTGGTTTCCTCACAACGTTTAAGGCAACGAGACAAATTAGAGAGGTAAGCCTCAAAGGTGACTCTAAATACGGAAAAGTCATCCATGAAGACCTCTATCTCCTCCTCAATCATTTCACTAAAGACTGACATCATACATCATACATCTTTGAAATGTAGCGGGGGCATTACAAAGTCCAAAAGGCATCCTACGATATGCAAAGGTACCGTAGGGACAAGTGAATGTAGTTTTCTCTTAGTCCCTTGGGTCAATTAGTATTTGGAAAAATCCTAAATAACTGTCAAGGAAACAATAGAAGGAGTTCTTTGTAAGTCTTTCCAACATTTGATCAATAAATGACAATGTAAAATGATCTTTGCAAGTACTTGTATTAATTTGGCGATAATCAATGCACATTCGCCAACCGGTAACAAGCCTAGTAGAAACCAATTGATCACGATCATTTTTCACTGAGGTTATTTCCATTGTATCGTCAGCAAGAAGGCTGTTGGTTACCTGAAATGTAGAAAATGAGACCTCAGCTTGGAAGAAGATAGGTTGCTGCTCATACTAGTTACTTACTAGAGTAAGTCTTTGCTGTCACACCTTTTTGTTTCGCTGGGAAAAATCCTAACCGATTGAACTTCTGCTAGTCAGTTCCGTCCCTTGAAAGAAAGAATAGGAATTTTCATTGTCTATATTATATCTTATATTTTAGACAAAAATTGTAATATTACAACCTTTTTTAAACAAAATATGTAACTTTATATATATGTTAGTTGTTATACATCAATTTAAGTGAAAAAAATGCAAAAAAAAAAAAAAAAAAAATTATTTTTTTAGGCACTTTTGGCACCGGCTTAGTGATCGAATCACCGATCCGAGACGACGAATTAATCCGAAAGGATTTAATGAGTCGACATAGTTTTACAAATACGGACGTCGGATATCGAGCCTAGGGTGTCGAGGCCGAGCGTCACAAAATCACAAGCGACAAGTACGAGCGTAGCCGTAGCACCACAATGGTCTAACCATGTGGATGCTAGGCTAGTTCGAGCTAGCATGCACCTAGCATGGCTAGGCGCAGGCCTAAGCACACTAGGTGTGCTAGGAGCACCATCGCAACCCTAGCATAATGCCTAGGCGCTATCGCAGCCCTAGCATGATGCCTAGGCACCATCGCAGCCTATCGCAAGCACTAGGCGCACCATGAGCACCTGGCAGCCTATCGTAAGCACCAGGCGCACCATCGCTTGCACTAGGTGTTGGCGTGCGTGCGTGCCTAGCATGGCAGCACCATTGCTAGCACCAAGTACTAGCATAGGCGCTTGCCTAGCATTGGCGCAGCATGCGTGCTAGCCTTCGCATGGCAGCACCAAGCAGCACACCATGCGTGTGCAAGGGCCTAGGCGCCAGCACATTGCTGGGCCACGCACAGCAGCCCAGCATCGTTGTGCACCGAGCCGGCTAGGGGATGCGTGGGTGTGCGTGAGATGCTAGTGCATGTGCGTGTGCGTGTGCGAGAGGTGCAGCGAGGGATGCGAGTGTATGTGCGAGGGTGGTGCGTGTGGCTGGCGAGGCAAGGGGCCAGCATGCGTGGCTCGCTAGCAGCACGCATGCTGGTTATGCGAGCATGTGCGAGAGAAGCGAGGGCCATCACCAACGCCAGCAGCTAGCAGCGCCTAGCACTGGCACGCAGCAGCAGCACGAGCATCGCCCAGCGCCAGCACGCATCGCCTTGCTGGGGATGCGAAGCTGCTGGTTGGGCTGGGCTAGCTGGCACTGCTAGCTGGCGTGCTAGCTGGCAGCTGCCCAGCAGCCCCTTGCTTAAGGCGGTTTTGTGAGGGGTGGGGACCAGGGCTTGGGCAAAGCCTTGGGGAGCAAGGCAATGGTCCCCCCACCTCTTCATGGTCCTCACCTAACCTTCTCTCCCCCCTTGACAATTGTTGCATTGTGATTGAATTTAATTATCAATTTATTTTGGAAATAAATTAATAATCAAATTATTCATTCTCCCACATTGGTTGGGGAATGAAGTTCAGGGGTGCATTTCCCTATAAATACCAAAGGCATGGTATTGGGAAATACACAACCTTGAGTGGAATTAAAAAGGCAACTCTTGAAATCAGAGTAAACCTTTGATTCGTAAAACTCATAGTTTTGTTTTGTCCGGGGGTCTTGACTAACCTTCAAGACTTGGGACGCTTGACTCGGGTCGAGGGTAGGATCTGTCGGAGATCTCGTAGTTTCGGGATTTTGAAGTAAGAGCTCTTCGGGAGCGAAGCACGCAACAAAGGTATAATTCTTGTTCTTAGTCTTGCTTGATTAAGTTTATTATGCTTGTTAATTGCTTTAATTAATGGGTGGGTCTTGGGGAGTTTCCTTCCGCGTAGTGTCGGGTCACTACGAAACCCTACAATTAATTCATTGGTTTAATTTTGAATTGAATTCGTACTTTGATTATCTAGATTTTTATCCAACTTTTTCACTTTTCCTTACCCTATCCAAGCTTTATTTACCTATGTTGTCTCAACCCTTTTGACTTAATCCTAATTGATTTGGAATTTCTTTTTTAGGAATTTCAAATTAATTAATTATAAACTTGTGCTTTCCTCATTTCTCTTTTTCATTTTTTGTTTTTGGGGGAGAAAGTTGGATACCCTTCAATGATAATAAATTGACGGAATTTTTACGCAAAATTTGTCACAAAATCACAAACCCATATGCAAATAAAGATAGTATAAAAATTAAATAGATAGATAAAGTCTAAATAAATAGAGTCTAGATAGATAAAGTTTAATATATACATATGTACAAAGTGTCAACAAAATGTATCATACATCATGAGCAAAGTTCAAAGATAGTTCGGTAAAAGAAAATAATGCAAGAAAAAGCTAGGATGCTGGAGGACGAGGATCCCGAGAAATGCCCATCACAACATTGAAAAACGCCGACCGAGGAGTCAACACCTGAGCAGAGTCAGCATTGCCCGTCGTGATGATCACGATCGTAAGGCCAGCCCACTAAGTGAACTGCGGATCTCCTTGAGGCTCGTGCTACTGGAAACTCCCACTAGACAAGGGAGTAGGCTCAGGCTACTACGACGATGAACCAACCTCGTACGTCCCACCACCAAATTGAGAAGATGGACCGGCCGCAAACGCGTTCTGAACCTCGTAAGGCCGTACCACCGGTTGTACCGTAACCAGGTGGGCGCATATCCATCGATGAGGACCCATGACTAGGTTTTCCACCATCATCGTCCTCCACCTGCCAGGCACCTCCCGCCTGCCTGGGATCTCCAACAAGGTGCGCTGACGCCTCTCTCCCTCTCTCCAGCCCTCTAGCCTTAAACAAGTACGTGACCGAAGACCAGGATGCAACAAGGTCAAAATAATGCAAGCTAGTAATCAAAAAGAAAAATAGATGAACAAGTAAAAAATGCATAAACATACCGGCGCAACAACCTTTGTACGTCGACATGACGCCCGATGGCTCCACCTCGCCAGCTGATATCGACAAGCATCAACAACAACTGTCGTACGCGACACCACCTCTCGAGAGGACTGCAATAATCAGATAAGATCAGAAAACATGGTGATATATGCATAGAATGAAGGAAAAGACAAAAACTCACCCATCTCTAAGAGCGGGGGATGGAGCGCTCCAACAATCGCCACTCCTCCGGGGCTGGAGGAATCATCTCCTCAATGGGACCGTGGACCCCCTGATAGGGAATGGACGTACGCGGGGGTTCGAACTCCTTAGGCTTTCTCTGCTCCAGTAAAATGATCCAATGATTGGGCACCGTTAGGGGCTACAGAAAAGATGAAATGGCTGATAAAGATCTACAAACCTCCTTATAGTAAGGTGGACGATCTAGACGAGGGAGCAGCTCCTCCTCATAAGAGCGGTCTAAGTATATATGCCTCCGAAAGTCCTCGCCTATGGCACCGTCCATATCATGCAACCGGAGTCTCTCCTAGCTTATCATGTGAGAAGGAGGATCCGCAGGGACTAGAGGAATATCTAAGGAGTGTTGAATAGCCACTCTATCACCTATGTACCACACCACCTGGTAGGTACCCCAAAAGAAACGCCTCTCAGCTGTGTATTGAAAGGCTTGTCGAAAATCAAGACGATGCGCTTAAAGTTATAAGTTAGGAACTCATGATAAAATCTAGATAATGGAGAAATAAGGAATGTCCTTACGTCAAGGATAACAACTCTGACAGTAGCTGCAGAAGTCAGGCCAGCACGGTGGTCCTGCCAACTGGCAGCTACCAAGAGTCCTCTAGCCTAAGGCCTTGTTAGGTTTCGTAGTGTCCGACACTACGAGGAATGAAACCCCCCAAAATCTGCACACAAATTAAAGTAACAAAACATGCATATCAATTAATTAACAATCACATAAATATTTAACAAGGAGAGAGAAAGACGATCTTACTCTTGACGCTTGCTTTGCTCTTTCTAAGAGCTCGTACTTGAAAGTGTTAGCTCTATAAATGTGTAAGCCTCCAACGGTTCTAACCCTCGAGACCCGATCCGATCGGTCCCTACCCCAAAGGTTTGTCGGGGCTAAACAAAGAAAACTTAGTGTATTAAAATTAAGGTATTCTCTTCTTGGAGATCCCTTAAAATTCACAACTCAAGTGTCCCTTCCCAATCCCAAATGATGGGTATTTATAGGGAAGGGAGCCTTGAATTCCAATGTCCCATCAATGTGGGAGAATTAGTGAAAATGTACTTTATTCAATTTATTTTAATTCAAAACTGAAATTGAAAATGCAAGTGAATCAACAAACGCCAATTTTCAAGAGGTGAGCAAGCGGGATAGGTGAGGACCATAAGGGGGGGACCAAACTCCCCTTGCTCCCCAAGCAACCCACCAAAACCAGTCCCCTCTTGACCATGTGCTGGAACACGCAAAAGCTGGCTAGCAGCCTTCCTTAGCTGCCAAGGCTGCCTCGCTGGCGCCTAGCACCATGGCTGGGCTTGCCAGCCAGCCCGCATATGCGTACGCACATCAAGCAAGCCATCACGCCATGTGGGCTGCTGCTGCTACTACGTTGCGTATGCTGGGCGCTGCTAGCTCGGCAACAATTGCGAGCAGCTCGACACGCATGCCACGCTTGCTAGCAGTTTGCTACTTGGTGCATCCCTCGCTAGCGATGCCCAACGTGCTACGCTAGCACCTGGTGCGTTGCTTGCGAAGGGTGATGCTCGCCCTTGCGCGCTAGCTGCTTGATGCCTTCGCCAAGGCCTCGACTATCCCAGCCAAGCATGCTGGAACTAGCGAGCATGCGACTAGGCGCACCAACCCCACAAGCATGCTCAGCCAGGAAGCCTAGTACGCAGATGCATGCTTGGCTTGCGGCATAGCCATGCGATGCGGTTGGTGCTCTATGCTAGTCTAGCACTTGCATGGCTAGGCCAATGCGAGGCTACGACTTAGCTTGAAATTGTCGTTTGCTTGATTTCTTGTCTCGTCGAATTCTAAATTCGACTCGACTTATGACACTCGGTTTTGAGGCTCTAAGCTCGATATCCGACGTCTTTATTTGTATACTCTAATGACTCATCTAATCCTTCGGATTAATTCGACGCCTCAGATCGGTTACGATTGGGGTGTGACCCGAAGGATTCAGTCAAGATTAAGCTGTAATATTAATTATACATTAATATTGCTGATCAGAAGCGGCCTCCACCTAGGCATTACGATCACTTGACCTCACTGAATAATTAGCTTTCTAATAATTATGAACCCTCTATCGGAATAATACACTTGTTGGAAGGACACCATTCCTTTCAGGCCTCGCTAGGGCTAGCGAAGGAATATACTCGTAGAGCCAAACCTACGAAAAGTCGAGAAATCATCAAGATTTGAGATGAAATCACCAGATTATAGGAAAATATACCTCTACGACCTTCCAAAAGCCAAAAACAGAGATCCTCGCTTTGCAATGCTGCCAGCGGCATCTTAGCTGTAACCCTAGAAGGAGGTAAGGGTAACCAATACTGTCCAGTCGTATGTACTGACCCCCTGAAGGTCGCATAGCGTAGGCAGATAGCGCAGCAAAGCACGGCTTCCCCTGTCAAGAATGAAGGTCCCCGAAAGGAGAATAAGAACAAAAATGCGAACTCGAAGTTCAAACGAATTAAGGTTGATGAAAGAGTTGAAAGATCAGAGAGTGAATTTGTGATGAGATAGAGTAAGGGATTCTTTGAACGTTTTTATAGCTTTTCCAAGCGTTGGAAATTTAGTTAAATTGGACCGTTTGATTTCGTTCAAACACAAAACGATACAAATGGTTTGTTAGATTCTGGTAAAAAGAAATTGGTTTAAAATTGGGAATTGAGAAACGCAACCTTAAACGAAGCGTTTTAAGGCTTAATTTGTTAATTGGGGAATCAAGTGATTAGAGTAAGAGATTACCAGATTACCCTTTGACATGGTTTATCAAATAACACTGTTGATAAATTTTTGTAAGGTAATTGCTAGGTAATTTCTAAAAAATCACACATAATATAAAGTGATCAGAGCATTTATTTCAACTTATAAATATAGGTCAAGATCATTAAATCACTCTTCACTTAAAACATACAAAGTGTATCTTCTCTCTTAAGTAATTTTTAGAGAAGCTAGCTTCAACAGATTTTCCAAACCTCTTTCTCACTTTAGTTATGGAAAGTCTAACTTCTAGTACTTCCAAGTCTTATCCAAAAGGGGAAATAGGGTTTGATTTAGATCTTAACAAACTACGTATTGAGTTCCCTAAGATAGATAAGCAGTTCTCAGAAGATGAAGGCAGTTAAGAGCTTGAAGGATTGCTAGTAGAGAAATGGAACAAGATGGAGAAGGAGGCAGAAAAGGCAAAAGAAGTAGAGTACCAGAGCCAAGTGAGGGTAGGCAATGTATGCCTTAGCTTTTATACTGAATTGGTTCTAAGGGATGAACCATTAGGAAGAAGTAGTGGAGCCATAGGCGCCAGAGAGACGAAGGTGAGCACATGAAGAAAAGGCAACAAAAGAAAGTAAGGAAATCACCACCTAGAAATTTGGGAAGGATGATGATAACATAGCTAGGAGATTGCTTTGGATTATCTTCTAATATGTATGAACTAGCGCCTACAAGCCCCAAAAGCCTCCATTATACTTGGATTGATCAAGGCTAGGGTTTGCTTGGTTTGATTTCTTTTGTCACAATGAGCTAACTTTCGATGAAAGAGTAAAGGACTCAAACATGACGTGTTACATGTTCTTAGTTTCTACTAAAAATAAGTATCTAAGCATGTTTTTTATCATGTCTTAACTATGTTATGTCAAATTTATTTTGTTCAAACTTGGAATTGCCTTTAAGTATATACTTAATGAAAATATATTTATATTTTGGTCAATGATCAGGCGATACAGTTTGATTTTTCCTGTATGTTGATGCCTACACAAATATATTATTAATTTTTCAAAATTAAAATATATGGGTATTAATCATAATCACTTTCATAACTTAGCAAGTATAAGACAACAATATTTATTGTCATTTAATTGAAAAGACACTTCTAATTACCAATAAAATTAAATGATCAATAATTATTATTAACTTGGAAGTAGAAGTTACCAAGGAAGTTCTGTGACAGTTTATTGAAATACATCCCCAAAAGTTAGAATTTGGGAAGTTTTAATAAAACGACGTCAAAAATGTGGAAGGATACGTGGTTTTACCACGATGTATTGAAGTTACAAAGTATCTCAACCGTCAAGAGTGACGCAAAAGTGATTATAAATACTTGTAGCCACTTTATTCAATTTCCTTCTTCATTAACACAAGTTTAACTCTATCTCTCTTCCTTTCTCTCACAAGAAATTTAATTGCCAGAATTCTCCACCTACTCCCAAACACTTGAATATCTAATTTTTCATAGTAATGGAAGACCTTTTAGAACCCATGCATCTAAATGTTGTACATTGATCCTAATGGTGAAATCCATAGGACAGAGGTATTTTACATTAACAATGTTCTCCATGGTTCAATAGAGTACCTAAGCAAATGTCCAAAACACCATCTAGCTATGGAAGTGCGATCCAAGTGGAGAAGAAATTACAGCCATAGAAAGAGAAATTGTATTAACTGAAGGATCAATAAGCAATAGGACGAAAGGTATGCGATCCATGAAGATAATGAAGGCCGGCCTTAGCGCTTTTCCATTGGGTGAAAACGGGGATATCCTGAGAAATTTTATCCTCCCTAGTCTGCAAGGATTGGGGTAGGGAAATTACTGCAATTTTCCCTCCCTTTTAGAGAAATTTTAAAGTCAATGGTATTTAAGGAAAGTCAAAATACTAGTTTGAATAGGAAAGGGATCACCAAAAAGTGAAGATAGAACACAAAAGACCGCAAAGAATTGTGCAATCATTGGAAATTCCTAGATGGAAATGGGATTGTATTTCAATGGACTTTGTGACTTGCCTCCCAAAGTCAAAGAATGGAAATTACACTATTTGGGTAGTGGTGGATAGACTTACAAAATCTACAGTGTTTATACCAATGAAGGAGACTTAGAAGATGGAGCAAATTGCAAAAGCTTACATCAAAAATGTGTTGAGATTATAGGTGTCTGACAGAGATTCTAGGTTTCTTTCAAGGTTCTAGAAGAGTGTGCAGGAAAACTTTTTTACAACAGTTAAGATGAGTACAACATATCACCCTGCCACAGGTGGGAAAACTGAGAGTACCATTCAAACCTTGGAAGATATGTTAAGGGTTTGTGTTATAGATTTCCAAGGGGGATGGGAAGATAGCTTGGACTTAATTGAACTTTCCTATAATAATAGCTATTATGCAAGCATTGGCATGGCTTCATTTGAGGCATTATAAGGAAGGAAGTGTCGCAGTCCGATCTGTTGGAACGACATAAGTGAAACAATGATTTTAGGGCCTCAAATGATCAAGGATACAGTTAAGCAGGTAACTGAGATTTTAGTGGCGCAAGATCGCCAAAAGAGCTACGCGGATTTAAAGCGTAGAGAGGAGGAATTTGAGGTTGGTGATAAAGTATTGTTAAAGGTGTCACCAATGAAAGGTGTAATGAATTTTGGAAAGAAAGGAAAGCTTAGCCCAAAGTATATTAGTCCATATGAAGTATTGCAAAGGATAGGCAAAGTAGCTTATAGGTTGGCGTTACTTATGGAGCTAAGTAAAGTGCACGATGTATTTCATGTATCTCAGTTAAGAAGGTATATCTCTAATAAGTCACATGTGCTACAACCTGAAACCATTGAGTTAGATCAAAGCTTAACTTATGAGGAAAGACCTGTCAAGATCTTTGACAGTAAAGTGCGTAGTACACGCAATAAGGATGTTAAGATTGTTAAAGTGATATGGTCTAACTAAGAGTATGAAGAAACAACTTGGGAAGCTAAGGATGAGATGAAAAAGAAATATCCCGAGTTTTTTAAGGTATGGTGAGTTTCGGGGACGTAACTTGTTTTCTTTAAGGAGGGTAGAATGCGGTAGAATTTCGCGCTTTTTCCCTATGTTTTCAGTTATTTTTGTGCTTTTTGCACATTTTTAACGGTTATTTCGAGTAATTTTCATTCCAAAGAGACATTAAAGGCAAAAGTACGACAAAAGAGTACATCAACATTATACAAAGTGAGGAAAAAGTTTGAATTTCGTTACCCAACTTTCGTAATGAAACTTCTTTTAAGGGGGGTAGACTGTAATACGTATTTTAACTTAAATAAGTATTTCTTAGAGTATTTAAATAATTCGAAATGAATTATTTATAGTGTTTCATTAATTAACAAAAAAATATTTTAATTAAATTTTTTTTTAATTATTTAACAATCTTGAAAATATTTTATTTCATGATTTGGAAACTTTGGAGCATATAATTTTATAAAAGGAAATGTTTAAAGTCAATGGTACTTAAGGAAAGTCAAAAGACTAGTTTGAATAGGAAAGGGATCATTAAGAGTAGTAAAGGAATATTAAATCGGAGGTTTATTGAGAAAAGGTATAAATACCCATCATATGAGCAAAATCAAATTTTACCCAAGGTGGAGAATACCGAAAGTTAAACTCCCTCTCCTCTTATTTTCTTTTCCCCTTAATTTTTCCCATTCCCCTTTATTTTCATTTTTGTTTCAATCACCACCCAAACATACACCACCACCGGCCGGCTACACCACAGCCACCACCGGCCAGCTGCCACCACCAGCGAGCGCCGGCATTAGTAGCACCGACCGGTAGGCGCGGCAGCAGCCTTGCCGCGATGGTTTTGTGCGCACACCTTAAAAATAATAAAAAAAAAATTCGTTCTTTTTGAATTTTAATTAAATCAACACTTAATCTAATAATTGTTTTTCGGTTTGTGATGATTTTTATGATGTTTGATTTTAAGTATAATGTATATAAATTTTTAGATTTGGTTTTGAATTAAAAAGCCCCAAATTATAAACCCTAGGTTTCTAAGTTTACGTATATTAATGAAAATTGTTTATGGGTGATTTAAATTATTGAAATAAGTGTTTTAAAACACAATTACAGCAATCTTAGATTATTTAATAAAGCTGGAATTTTTATATATAAGCTATAATTATGTTCCTTGAAAGTATTTTTAATTACCCATTAATTGGGAATAAAAGTGAGGGTTTTAAATTAAAATTTTAGCTTTTTTTAGAGGGTTTATGAGTGATTTAAACAGTGTATATATCGCTGGAAAATTTGTGTGGTATAGGTAATAAAGCCTCTTTGTAATTTTGGTTTGTAGGAAGTTTCCAAGTGAGTGATTTTATTTAGTCATGGCGATTTTGAGATCATATTCAAGGTACGTTCACATACATGGTAATTATTTGAATATATAGAAGCATGCTAGGTTTGTTTAATTAATTCCAAGTAGTATCATGATAGGTGTTGGTTGGAATTTGTTGTTTGGATTGATGTTGGTGATTGATTTGTGATGTATGAATTATATATGATGGATTAATGATTGGAATTAATTATATTATCATGTTGAATATGAACTACACTTTTATTATTGGCATGATTGAGACACTAGTAGAAAAAATAAAATAGGCACCGCACTTTTCGCACCGGTTCTTGAAAATCGGTGGGAAAAGAAATGGGCGGGATTGGAAAAAAGACTTTTCACACCGGTTCTAACCAAACCGGTGAGAAAAGTATGTTTTTCGCACCGGTACTACCAAAACCGGTGGGATAAGTGAGTAATTCGGACCGGTTCATTTCAAACCGGTGGGAAAACTGTTATTAAAAAAAAACCACTTATATTCTTCTTTCTTTCTCTTTCAATTCCTCGATCTTTCCTCCTCTCTCGTATTAGCTACCTCTCTCTCCTCACCCTCTCCTCCATTAAAACGAATCTCTTTGTACTCCTTCCTCTCTCTGTACTCCTTCATATCTTTCTCCCTGTACTCCTTCCTCTCTCCGTCCTCCATTTAAGCGTTTCTCGATGTACTCCTTCCCCTCTCTTTCCTCCATTTAAGCGTACTCGAAATTCTCCATTGAAGGGGCTTCTGAGCTTTCTCTCCTCCATTGAAGCAGTCTCTAAGGTTAGATGCTTCTTTTTCTTTAATCATCTAATATTAATTTGACAATCTAGTGTTAATCGTGTATTTAATTGTTAGTATATACTCAATTTAGGGTTATTCGAAGTTGGATAATTGAACTATTGGTTATAGAAAGTCGAAGAATTTAACGTAATTTTTGGAGTCTAGTTTGATGATTGAGTCAATTTTGGTTGCTTATTTGTGAATTGTAGTTTATTTATTTTATTTTATAGGAAAAACACAAATTCACAAATTCCGGGGGTAAGGGAATGGTTTCAGGGGTAGGGGTTTCGAGTCTACGGCGGTTTAGAGTTAGGGAAAGGGGTGGGGGTTTCGGGTGGACAAACAGTACAGTCGTCAAAACCACTTCGTCAGTGAGTTTTCTTCTCTTCTTCTAAATCGCAGCTTTTTTTTTTTATTCAACATTAATTTCAGTTTTTTTAATTTATCTAATTCCTGATATTTTGTTTGTGTGGTTTGATTTTTTTTTTCATTGGGTAGGTTAAACAAATTATCAAAAATGTATTTGCAATTCTACATCAACGATAATGGCGACAAAGTCTACACTACCAAGATTCATTCTATCTCTCTTTCTTTCCTTTTTTTTTTAATTAGCTCAAATCGTTTAAAATTTTAATTTTTTGTTTAATTTGCATATAATTTCATTGGGTGCTTTTTATTTTAAATAGTATGGGTAAATTAATATTAGTGCTTTGATGATATGTTGCTTGTTGTAGTGAAAGATTTGATGAAAAATGAAGCATGGATTGAATATAATATGATAATATCACATTATTATTGGAACACCCTTGTTGGATTGATTAATTAATTTTATGAAATTCTAATTTTAGGGTTCATAATTCGAAGTAATGATTTAATTTCATGTGGTATTGCAGAAGGAATCGCCTGTTGGTAAAGCCACAGAATCAGCTCACCCAGGTAAAATTGTAGCTACCACCTTAAACACATTGCATTTGTTTAAATTGAACAATTTGTGTTGTTGTTATTGTTGTTGTTGGTATGTGCTAGTAAACCCTTTTTGAAGAAGGTGAAACGGAATTTGATTGAATTTTGTTGATGATTAAGTTTTTGTCGTTGCATTTGTGTAGCCTTATGAGGCTTATTTCGATTGTTATGCTAAAAATGTTATGGTTTCATAATTGTTAATGGAATTCAAGGTTGATTTCGAGTTGTTGTGCATTCATGGATGATTACTGTCATGGTTTTCCGATTGTTAAAACTTTTGGTTTGGTATTGCTTCGACTTGCTAATAGGAATATTTTCAGTAGTTGGTTGGTCTGATTGGTCTTTGAAAACTTAAGTCGTTATTACTTTTTGTCCATCTGAATTTGTAATTACTCAACTATGACTGGAGTACAAGGGAGATTGGTTTTTTATTTTTGCATTTGTACGATTCTTCTCTTATGTAGGGTGATCGTTGAAACCCTTGAATTCTGTTAGCTGTAACGAGATAGTAAATCTTTTTCACATTTTTTATTCTCAGGAGAATAGGAAATAAAACATATAGGAGATATGGTTCTTCGTCAACTTCAACTGAGCATTATGTCGTTAGGTATGATACTATGATCTCAAATATTATGACTGAAATATGGTTTTTTTTTTAAATAATGTTTCGTGGCTTTCTTGATATAATGCAGTAAAGATTTGCAGTTATTCTTATTTTAATTTTACCTATCTAGGTCTGAGTAAGCATTTAATTTGAAGGATGTAAACCTCCGCAAGATCAATGCTTCCCCACAACGTGATACTAAGCTTACCAAATCAGATATCAAGGAGAGGATTAATAGGCTTTCTCAACTTTTATCAAATAAGGTCAGCATCATAATTACACCACAAACATAAAACTTCAAATGCTTAGTTGCACTTGTACTAGACTCTTAGTCGTGGAGACTTTTCTATTGTGCTGTGCTCTAGATTACTTATTGGCCTGGTTGATTATGAAGTCAATAGAGAACTGGTAAATGTGTATCTTTGACATGAAATGGAACTGTTTGCAAACTTGACCTACCTATCTTTGGCTGCATAATTCTTGACAGCTGTTATAAATTGTTGTTAGGAACTTCAATATTCGAGAGGCTATACAGCTTCTCTTCGAGGAAATGTTGATTTTGATCATAAGACCAGACACTCTAACATGAGAGAAGGTAATTCAGCTTTTCCAGGAGTGGACAGTTCTTGCATTATCAACGTTGAGGCTATTGCTGAAGCTGATGGTGCAAAGCATGATCAGAAGACGGGTAAAGGTAAATCTATCAAAGATTTAGCTGAGTGTATAGTCGAGCTGAGACTAATAAGGAGATTCATAATGAAGAGACAAGTGGATCAGAGAAAATTACTACAAGAGGACAGAACCCCAATGATAAAGTTGGTGATGTTGAAAATACTACGCCAAATGAGCATTTCCATAGAAGTGTGGTTGGAGGTGTTCAACAAGATGAAACAGTTGAAAGTGTACATGGAGAAGAAAGGCAAGTAAGTAAACGTAAGAGAAATATAATGAACGATATACAAATATCTTTAATTGAAAGGGTGCTGCAGGATGAACCTGATATCCATAAGTACATAGCTTCTTTACAATTATGGGCTAACAGATTAAGTTCACATGTAAGAGAATTTAATCAATGTTGTTGTTAATAAATATTTGATGTTATTATGCTTTGATAGATGGTTTATATATGTGATTCGTATCTTTGGTCCTTGCAGGGTTCAGAAATCACATCTTTACAGTTAAAAAATTGGTGAGCCAACTTTCCCTTGAGGTTTATTACATTATCAACTACATTATTTATTTCTGATTAAAACTTAGAGATGTCTGTTTTCTCTTCAGTTTTCTATCCTGCGTTGTTCAGCTAGTTTAATAAGATGATGCCCCTCCTTACCTAGCCTGTTTCCACTCTTAATATTAGAAAAGCATTGAAGGTTCAGTTCTAAATTTCTGAAACCAACAGTCAATTGTTTGCACGAGTGCTGTTTCAGAGCCATCAACTGACTTCTATGCCTTGTGATGTTGAACTAATACTATTGTTTTCAACCGATAATTTGCTCAACATGTATATACAGTTACGCGGTTTGCAGGTAGGGGAAGGGTGCCAATATATGACCTGATCCGCTAGGTCTGATGCTCAAGTACAAGCAATATATCTGTCTTCTTGGTCAGCTTAAACTTTTATGAAAGTTTTAATGGTGATTTTGCTTTTTCAGGAGTAAAGGTCGCTGCACTCGACTAATGCTATGATCGGAATGCTTCTAATGCTAGCTTAATTAGTCTGCCTGAGAGCCTTTTGCATGTCAATGTTGTTTGTACTTATGTAACATTGTATGTTATTTATTTTTTTGACGAAAATTGTAATATTACAGCCTTTTATAATGAAAATATGTAACTTTATATATATGTTAGTGTTTATATATAAATTTAAGTGAAAAAAAATGCAAAAAAAAAAAAAAATTATTTTTTTGGGGCACTTTTAGCACCGGTTTTGGAATGCTAAAAGTTTTTTTAAAATTTTTTTGGGACTTTTCGCACCGGTTCAAATCAAGAACCGGTGCGAAAAGTGAGGTTTTTTGCACCGGTTCTCACTTTTTGAACCGGTGCAAAATCTATGGGGTTTTAGCACCCCCCCAAATCCAATCCGGTTCAAAACCGGTGCGAAATGGGGGGTTTGAACCGGTGGGGAATTCGTATTTTCGCCTAGTGAGAGCATGTTTAATTAAACTAAATGTTTAATTTGGTTTGGAATATGAAAAGGAAATTTTGTTATATTTCACATAATTTTTATTGATGCTATAAGCATGAGAAAAAAGCTATTTAAGTGTCTATGTACACGAGGATTAAGTTATATTTTGGTGCCTAAGTCCACTTAAGGTGTTCTAAATAGCGAGGGAAAGGATTTGTGGTGCTTTATGCGCTTAAGGTGTTATTTAACACCGAGGTAGTTTAAAAAGGATTCAACACTAAATTTATGTGGTCACTAATTATTCAAGAATTAAATTGGTATGTTTGATTGCTTGAATGAATTATAATGTTTGATTGTGTTATGGTTTGAGAGTCATCACCAAGTATAATAATATGTAAAGCAACGTAAAGTGAAAGAAATTACGCACCAACGTAAAGTGAAAGAATTAAATTGGTATGTTTGATTGCTTGAACGTATATACCTTGAGTATGAACATATGGGGGGTGTTATGTGACTTTATATTTGACAATAACTTCTACTGGGAGTATAGGACAATGTATATTCCTTTTTTATTTTGCGCAGGAATTCCGCCACTTACGAGTGGTTCTTTTACACTGACACGGTTAGCTCCCGTGTTAGTACCCCTTTATTGGGGCAGGTTAGGGGGAAACTCGTTCGATGCGTAATCAAATTAAATGGACATTGGTATTTGTCTAGTTAAGTGTTGAATGTCTTGTATGCTTGTTTGCAGGTGCAACAAGGTAAATTGTGTGATGATAGGATGAAAGCATGATAGTGTGTTTTATTACGCTTACGTACTCAGCATTGCTGATTGTGTATTGTATATTTGTTTGGCCTTGTCTTTACGTTGGCCCTGTGATGACCCATTTCTAATGACGAGTAGCTAGTGGGGACAAGTAGAGAAAAGTTTTTAAAGTGATGAAGCATTTTTATGATGGGCATGAGTGAAGTGCGAATCATGCTTAGTTTCAATAGGAATATGATGTGTTTATTTGCTTTTAATATTATCTATTTTATCATGCTCATGAGACTAACATAAAGGTTTTCAGCATTGTTTGGTTTTAAGGGCCTATAATGGTTTCAAGCTATTAGATGATTTTGTTTGACTTCACTTTCGCTTAATTGGTTTGACTTTTAAGTTGACTTGTTTTGGATAGTTTTTAAAGAAAGTCTTCTGTTGTGTGTCTTTGATAATTGCCTTAGCTGTTTTCACGGTGGCGGTAATATCTTAGATTTTTCTATTTCGTATTTTAAAAAGGGTAAAATAGGTACTCTAAAGGTAAGGAATTTCTAGGGTGTTACAAAGTGGTATCTTCTTATCTCTTTCTAGGGACACGCACTTCTAACCGCGGCACTAACACTGAACCGAGCTCTGTCAAAAAATGTCGAAAAGACTCCATATGAGTTACGGACGAAGAAACCTCCAAGGTTGTCTTTTCTTTAGATTTGGGGTTGCAAAGCATATGTCAATAAATTAATTTATGACAAACTTCACCCTAAATCAGAAAAGTGTTTCTTTTCGGGATATACAAAAGAAACTAAGGGGTATTACTTCTACAACAAATCCAAGAACAAAGTGTTTGTTGCTCGTGATTTTGCCTTTTTGGAGAAGGAGCACCTTTCCAAAATGACAAGTGGGAAAAAAATCAAGCTCGATGAAGATCCAGAGGACGAGTAACAAAGTCAAACTAACAAAACCTTGGTGTCCTCTTTCATGTTTTGTAGGAACCATTGTGTTTGATAAGGAGAAGATTGTGGCTAAATATGCGTTACGCGACCTTGGAGATAGCACACAAAGGCGCGTAGCCCTGTGAGAAGGCGCACTCAGAAGAAAGGAGAAAGGCACATACAGAAAGTTTTGCGCGCCTTCTGCGCGACCTAGGAGAGGACGCACGTCCATACTGCACGGGCGCGCAGCCTTGTGTGTGGCCGCACACAGGGAACAAATAGAAAAATAGAGGCAAGGCAGGGAGTTTGTCCGGGGAGCTACGCGGCTACAAAGAAGGAGCGCAGATCAACTGCGCATGCGCGCATGAATGTTGTGCGGGTGCATCTTTCTGGTTTTATTTTCCGTATCCCGAAAGTTACGGGCGCGCAGGTGAGGCGCGCAGTTGCGCACCACTGGATTTCAGTTTGTTAAACCGCATTGTTGCGGGCGCACAAAGGCTAGAGAAGGCGTGCAACTGGTCGACTTATTTTTTTAAAACATTCCTATAAATAGCTTATACTTTCTGCTGCTGGCTGCCTAGCACTACCTATCACACGCACATGCATCTCTCTCGCAGCATCTCCCTCGCATCCCATTGCTAGCGCAGCCAGCATGCGTACTGTTAGCGAGCCACGCATGCTGGCCCCCTTCCTTCGCACCATCCACGCTGCTACCACCGTCATGCCACCCTTCTTTGGCACAACTTGCACGGGACATTCCCAATCACTATGAGTGATTGGATAAATAATTCCCGCATCAAGAAGTTTAGAAACTTCCTTTCGCATAACCTCTTGCATGGAAGGATTGAGTTTCCTTTGCCTTTGCCTAATCGGTCTAGCATCTCCCTCTTGATCAATTTTATGCATGAATAAGGATGGACTTATACCCTTGAGGTCATCAATGGTATAATCCAAAGCCTTCTTGTGTTTCTTCAAGAAATTGATCAAGAGGGAGGTTTGCTCTTCTATTAGATTGGAATTGATGATTACGGGGAAAGCATTATTGGAGTCAAGAAATGCGTACCTCAAGCCCTAAGGTAGAGGTTTCAACTCCACCTTTGGTGCTTCCTTACCTTGAAGAACATCTTGCTTGTCATTCACATGATGGAGATCAAGTGGTGATGTGTTACTTTCTAGAATTGATTCTTCAACCTTCTCATTGAGCATTGCTTCATATGCTAGCACTTCCTCTTGTGGACCTATCTTAGGCACATTCAACAAGGCATTCTCAAGAGTATCATTTGTAACATGCATATAAGAGCGAGAAAATTCATTAAGCACAGTATCAAGCACATCAATTTTAAAGCATTCACCACTTGAGGAGGGTTATTGCATGACATTGTTCAAGTTAAATTCAATGGAGTTATTGTTAATTTTTAGGGTCATCTTCCCCTCCTTTACATCAATGATTGCTCTAGAGGTAGCTAGGAATGGTCTACCCAAAATTATAGGAATCCTATCATCCTCATCCATCTCTAGCACATAAAAGTCCACGGAAAATGTGAACTTTCCTACCCTAAGGGGAATGTCCTCAACCTTACCCACAGGAAACTTAGTAGAGCGGTCCGCTAGTTAGAGAGTAACATTTATGGGGGAGAGGGTTCCTACACTAAGCTTTTGGTAGACAGAATAGGGCATGAGGCTTACACTCGCTCCTAAATCACACAAAGCTTTTTCAAACTCAACACCATTAATGGAACAAGGGATGGAGAAACTACTCGGATCTTTCAATTTGGTGGGAAGTTTGTTGGAAAGAATGGCACTACAATTAGCGGTTAGGTTCACTATTTCAAACTCCCTTCTCCCACACAAAAGGTATTTCAAAAATTTGGAGTAGTGGGGAATTTGTTTCATAGCATCAACAAAAGGAAGGGAAACATGCAAATAATTAATGACATCCAAGCACTTTCCAAATTGAGCATCAAGCTTAGATCTCACAAATCTTGAGGGGTAGGGCAATTTCTCCTCTCTTGGTTGCTTGTTCAAGGGTAAAGCTGTTGTTTCTTTTGAGGATTATTTCTCAAGGGAATCATCAGCCCTCTTATCCTTTTTCCTCACATCCTCAACCTCTTTTTCTCCACTCAAAGGCTCAATCACCAAGGGGGTTTCATCATCACTACTTAACTTAACTTCCTCATGAGACTTCTTGTCAACCAATGGGTCACTCCCCACCACTTTTCCACTCCTAGTTGTCACGACAAACATGGGTTTCGGGTTGACTCCTTTACTAGGAAGGGATGCAGAAGAAGAAGATGAATTAGAAGAACTAGATACAAGTTGAACAGTTTGAGTTTCAAGCATTTTCATGTGAGTATTGGTTCACTTTTGACCCTCTTCACGTATTTTTATTAAAGCATCTAGTTTAGCCATTATGGAATCATTTGGTGGAGCCTGAAGTTGAATGGGTTGTCAAGGTGGGGGAAGTTGGGGTTGATGGAAACCCAGAGGATTATTATTTTGGGCATAATGAGAAGCATAATGAGCCCTATTGCCTCCGGTGCCTTGGTTGGAAACATTTCTTTGTTGATTGCTTCCTATGATACTTTGATAATTAAAACTTTGATTTTGATGGTCATAGTATCGAGAGTTGTGTTGTTAGTTTTGATTACCATAACCTCTTTGGTTAGGGTAGCCTCTTCCATTGGGATTGGAAGGGCCTCCCCCACCATGGTATTGGTTATCATAGCCACCAACACTTTGGTTCAAACCATAGTTCCAATTCTGATTCCAATTCCCCATTTGATAGGGGTTTGGCCTCATATTCCCTATAATCCCCATACGTGGGGCAAAGTTCATAGCATTAAAATCTTCCACATTATCATCATGTTCTTGGGGAGGGGGTTGAGTTTCACAAGAACAAACACATTGAGATGTATCATGATCATAGGTACCACAATTAACACAAAACAAAGATCCATGAGGCATTGTATTGTAAGGAGAAGGTGAAGGAGCATTCATACCATTGCCTCCCTTGGTAGAAGGGGAGGAAAAAAATTTGGGTTTGGACATTCATGAGCTCTTCCATTTTCTTCGCCATCTTGGTCATTTGATTGGAAAGATTTGTGATGGCATTAGCTTGCTCCAATGAATGTACCGTTCCCTAGCTTGAGGTAGCTTCACCCTCCCCTTCATACTAATCTTCATAGTTTTGAACTCTATGATGCATTCAACTTCTTCCTCTCTTTTGTTCACTACTGGGCCACCTACATGGGCATCCAAACTTGTCTTTCTTTGAGGTGAAAGTCCACCATAGAAGGTTTGAAGCACTTGGTAGTTAGGAATACCATGATAGGGACATAGTCTTTGAAGTTCCTTGTACCTATCCCAAGCTTCACACAAAGACTCTCCACCCCTTTGATGGAACCCTTGAATTTTAGAACGCGCGAGCCTCAACGGTCTTTTTGTGATTATAGAACCGTCTTAAGAAAGCGGTGGTGATTTCATTCCAAGTTGTGAGAGAACCGGGAGGGAAATCCTTCTTGAGCCAATGCTCGGCCAAACCCGTGAGAGAAAAGGGAAACATCTTAAGGCGGATGTACTCTTGAGAAACACCATTTTCCTTTATGGTATCACAATACTTGAGAAATTCCTCGAGATGCTCATATGGATTCTCGAATTTCCCACCCGAAAATTGCCTCTTCTCGGTCATAGAAATGAAAGTAGGCTTAAGTGGTGGGGGCTAGAATCCAACATTGAGGTGTGTCCATGATCTCCCATGTTGTGAGGTTGCACACTCTTGAACTCAAAGGTTGAGAAATGATTAATTTCCAAACTTGATGAAGAACTAGGATTACCTTCTTCTTCACTTGATGGTGAGGAAGTTGGAGTTAGAGAATCTCTCATTACCTCTCTTGTAGGGGTATGGGAGTTTCTACTCCTAGCTCTTGCTTCTCTTCTCAGCAAGGATAAAGAACGTTCTCACTCAGGATCAATGGGAACTAAAGATCTTGATCGAGTTCGTCCCTTGTTCATACAACAAAGCTAAGAAGAAGGTAAGCACTGACAAGTAACACAAACAACTGAATAAAAGGTGAGATATCTCAACAAGGTAATGAAATAGTAATGGAAGTCGTCTCCCCGACAACAACGCCAATTTGATCAAGGATATTTTAGGCCGTTGAAACTAAAACACCTCTAATCAAACACAAAATTTATAAACCTAAACCTAAGCACTAAACACAACTCTAGTGGTAAGTCAAGGGTCGATCCTAGGGAGAAGCTAAAACACCACGTTCACTACCAACAATTAAGTTATCTCGGAAAGGGGACAAAGTTGTCTAAAGATACTAAAAAAAAGAACACATGAACTAGAAGCAATGAAATTAAATCACAAAGGGGAATGGATAGATGTAGGATCCATTTGAACAAACATAGACATAAAATTGAATTGATTATTACAAACTAAGCATGTTTGAATATCGATGTAAGGTCCAATCTTGCCACCTATCGAGGTCAATTGGTTTCTCCTAACATAGCTTCTATGCTATCGCATTAGAACCATATATTAGAAGGTGCAATCAAGTACAAACCGATAACAATGAATCTAACAAGGTCCGCTATCACATCATCAAGCATCAATTCACCCTCAATTCACAAACAACATGCACTTTGCAAGACAATTGAAGTAGATAAAACACACAAAGACTTTAATCACAATCACACCAAATTCAAGGTCTAAAACATGATCAATCTTCAACTACATCATCCCCACACCCTTAGCAAGGAAACTGCTCACTAATCATGGGAATTAACAAGCTAATTATCAAATCAACAAGCAAAAGCATGATTATCAAGTAATTAATGAAACAAAAGCAAAATCAATTAACAAAAGTAAAGAGAAACGAGTAAGAGAATGCTCATTGATTGAAGATGAATGTCTACAAATAAGATGATCTTCCTCTTCAAGATCTAAGCATCAACAATGGTGAAAATTTCACTTTCTTTCTCTACAAAGCTAGGCTAAGAGCGTTTCTCTCCCTAGATTAAGCTATTAAAACCAGAAAATTAAGCTAATCAAAATTTCCTCCTCAAAAAGCACCATGCATCCCTCGCACACGCATCAGCCAGTTCCTAGCACTGTTATGCTTGGTGCGAGGCACGCACACACGCACCAGCCCACACGCATCATTGCTGCTGCTGTGCGAGGCTACTGTGCGAGGATGCGAGGCACACACGCAAGCCCTTGGCATTGCGATGGTGCCTGGCCTTGAGCTTGCGTGCTGCGATGGCCTGCCACATGCACCCAGGCACCCAAGCTAGCACGTTGCTAGCTGCGATGGGTTGCCTGGTGCTTGTGGAGCTTGCGATAGCTGCCATGCGCACCCAGGCACCCATGCTAGCATGCTTCTAGCTTGCGATGGGCTGCCATGGCACGCCTAGGGTGCGATAGTGCCTAGCATACCATGGTGCGCCTAGCACACACATGGTGCGCCTATGCATGCGATGAGCTAGCCTAGCCTAGCTACGGCTACGCTCATATTTGTTGCTTGTGATTTTGTGTTGCTCGGTCTCGACGCCCTAGGCTCGATTTCCGACGTATGTATTCGTACAACTTTGTCGACTCATTAAATCCTTTCGGATTAATTCGTCGTCTCGGATCGGTGATTCGATTGGGTTCGACCCGAAGTAATTCATATGGAGTCTTTTCAACAGCTTTTGACGGAGCTCTATTCAGTGTTAGTGCTGCAGTTTGTAGCGCATGTCCCCAGAAAGAGATAGGGAGTTCACTAAGACCAATCATTGATCGAACCATGTCTAACAAGGTTCGATTCCTCCGTTCGGACACTCCGTTCCATTGAGGAGTTCCGGGAGGTGTCAACTCTGAAAGAATACCATTTTCTTTCAAGTGATCGTCAAATTCAAGGCTCAAATATTCGCCACCTCGATCTGATCGAAGTGCGTTAATTTTCTTGCCAAGTTTATTTTCAACTTCTTTCTGAAATTCTTTGAATTTCTCAAAGGATTCAGATTTATTCGACATTAAGTAGATATAGGCATATCTACTATAATCGCCGGTGAAAGTGATGAAATATCGGTAACCTTGTCTTGCGGGTGTACTCATTGGTCAACATACATCCGCGTGTATTAGACCTAATAAGTCACTTGCCCTTTCTCCCAACTTGGAGAATGACTATTTTATCATCTTGCCTAATAAGCATCCTTCGCAATGACTCTAAGTCGAATGAGTCAAGAACACCTTCTTGAAGAAGTTTCTTAATGTGCTTGATGTTAATATGGCCAAGACAACAATGCCACAAGTAGGTTTGATTCGACTCGATGGTCTTAGTTCATTTGGTATCAATCCTATTGTCTTTGTGTAAAGCATGCAATTTAATTTGAACATAAGTTTGCAAGACAATTTTGAAATAACTATTGTCAAAATTTTACAAGCAAAATGATTAGGTGTCCAACACCATGGATCAAAATATTGTTCAAAAGGCATGATAAAACTAGGATTAGTTTTAATTACATCTCGAAGACAATATAGTGCATGCAAGCACGACCGAAAAAACCATCTTCGTCGTCTTCTTGCTCTTACACCAACACTTGATAAGCTTTCTCACTTGGTTCCTGAAAAGGCAGCATAAAGTGAGTCATACTTGGTATCCAATACCTATGATAAGCTTAATTCACAAGTGTTTAGGAAGATACCTAAGGTAGTCGGAATGTTCCCCTCTTCCTTGAAGAGCATGCATTCTCTCTTGTAGTGGCCTTGCATGCCACAATGGAAGCATCTCATCTTTGCCTTGACCTTCTTGAACTCCTTCTTCTTTGCTCTCAAGGGCCTTTTGGTCATTCCATAGGCAGTGGCTTGGCTAAGAAGTTACACCACCTCCTTGAGGGAGTGTGTCTCCTTTCCCGCAGCGATATGCACTCTAAGTGCATCATAGCCCGAGTGGAGTGAAGCAAGCAAGATATGCCTCGCCATCTCATCTTCCAATGGGATTCCGAGAAGCTGCATGTGTTTGAAGAGTCTAGTCATTCAAAGCACATGAGGTCGGAGGGGCATGTCAGGTCTCAATTTGGCATTGTAGACCTTTGTCCAAAGCCGGCGCCTTTCCTTAGCAAGACATCCCACGTTTGGTGGATTTATCCTCATGTTTAAAATTGACCTAGTCAAGTCAAACACGAGGCCATCAAAGTCGCCATTGTCACTCTTGGTGACTCTTACATTGACAACGTCCTCAAGTGCTTTCAGGAACATGTTCGGGAGATAGGAGGTAAGACTTTCCTTCCAATCTTCCGGGATGGAATTTTTCATAAGTCGTGAGACCCTTTTGCAATTGGAAGACCATTCTTCATGAGCCTCATCGGTCATGATTCCTTTGGCAAAGAAGCTTGGAATGGGAGTATCAAGAGTATACTCTAAGGAACAATTTCGGAGAGTTCTCCTGAGTTCCTCCTCCCATTCCTTGAAGTTGACTAAGTTTAAAGAAAGGGCCAACTCTCGGGGAGTTCTGGGCACATATGGTTGTTGTATGAGTTACTTGCAGAAAAAGTTCTACAGTTGAAAGAATTTGAAGTGAAAAACCATTCATTAATCAATAAGTTGAAATTTAAAACGTTCATGCATATTTTCAATCTTATTGAGCATTTTATCCATGCAATTATAAAAATGTCCCTTTTAGGCGAGAATAAAATGATTACGAGATCCCAAAGATCAAGAAATGGCTAAGAATTCTTTGGCTTGTCTTAATCATTAAATATCTTAAGGTAAGCAATCCAATCGCTAATAGCTCCAAGCTACTCTCGGTTTGATAAAATGTCGCATCTAATGTATCCTTGACATTTTATCTCCTTTGCCACGACATCTAAGGACTCCTTACTGATATCGTTGAGCTTAACTAAGACAACTTGTATAGCTAGTATACCTTACGTTCCTAGGGAAGTAGTGATGTCTCGCTTTGGCGTAGTCCATCACGTACGCGCATTAGTTCGGTAAGTGTTGTTCTTGGAACGACAAATTTTAGCTCAATATTATTAAGGGACCTAGGGTTTCTATGTTGGTTGATTTAAGTGAACTTAACTAATCGTCGCAACATATAGAAATCCTAGCAATCATATATAACAACAATGTGTATAAAGCATAAAATAGATGCATTTGGAAACTAGCATGACCCCTTGAAATCTTCAATTTCCATGGGTCTTCATTTTGGCTCGTCTTCATCGAAACGCCGTCTTGAGACATCTTGGCCAAAAATAAAATAAAGCTAGCTAGAACAGATTAACCTAATAGTACAAAAATACTTAAGGGTACGCAGTTCGTATTTAGATTTACAAATATACATAACGAAACGCAGTCCGTATTTTCTATCCTAGTCGGGCCCCACTAGTTTCCATTTTAAATAACCTTTTTTGAAAAACAATCTTCCATTCACCCATTCACTATTTGTGAATGGCCGATGCAATTTTACGAAATACGTAATTAAACACGCAAAAATAGTAACTAACTTAGGTGGTTAATCCGATTCACGCGCCTAATTAAAACTAGTTAAAGTTGTTTAATCCATTATTTCTAAACGCAAAACGCTCACGCAATTAATTAAGCTCCCACTAAATTTCGCTCCCACTAAATTTCGCTCCCAATAAACGCTCACGAATTAACCCATAATTTGTCAAAATTTTGCAAAATCGAAAATCGAGGTTTTTAACCTTGTTAAAATAATTATTTAAAATTATTAAAACGGAAAGATTTTTGCAAAATTACATAGCTCAAAACTAAGCAACGAAGCCTCACCCAAGCATGGTGCATTGCGCACCATGGCTGCTAGGCAGTAGTGGGCTGGCTGGCTGGGGCTTGCTGCCTCGCTGCCCAGCAGCAGCACAAGCTTTCCAGCAGCCTACGCCA
Source organism: Chenopodium quinoa (assembly GCF_001683475.1). Taxonomy (NCBI): domain Eukaryota; kingdom Viridiplantae; phylum Streptophyta; class Magnoliopsida; order Caryophyllales; family Amaranthaceae; genus Chenopodium; species Chenopodium quinoa. Next base: position 3,846,521 of record NW_018742951.1, read on the forward strand.
CACAGCACCAGCACCATCAAGGGATGGGCTGGCGCTTGGTGCTAGCGTGCTGCGCCTAGCACAACATACTACGCTGGCCAGCACCACGCATGCCTGCTCACATGCTGGCGCCTGGCAGCAAGTGCGGCTGGCTGGTGCTTGCTACCACGCTGCCCAGCAGCGCCCCTAGCACCCAGCAACCAAAGCCACTGCCCAAGCCCAGCCTTAGCACCCCTCGCCACACAGCCACGCAACATTGATGCTCAGCCATGCGCACCATAGGCAACCTACATGGCCCGGCTAGCCTTGGTGACGCTTGCGGTTTTTCATCGATTTGCAGGCATTTCACTCTGAATTTTAATTCTGATTTATGTGTGGCATAAATTAATTCTAAATTACATTTTAGAATCAATTTAAGGAAAATTAAAATAAAATAAGTCTAACTCAAATAAATTTAATTTTATTGGTGCACAAGCCTAAATTATCCAAATAATTTAATTTGAACAAAATTAGGTCTTTCTTAATGCTTGAAATAAAATGAGCTATGCCCATAATTAATCTTGCCAATATGTAAATTAATAATGGATTTGACAAATAGGAGTTTGAAAAATAAACTAATTATCTAATGAAATTTTTTCCAACTTTCATACTTGTGTAAAATACCAAGATTACATCTTTCAATATGAAGATTAATCTAATTTTACTCACAAGTATTTGAACTTGATGGATTTTAATCAACCAAACATGAAAAATCCAAACTTTGTTCAACATGGAATTTAGGGTTAGGGTTCCAATCATTTAAACCTTTAAAGATTAGAACTTTAACATTATAGGAACTTAAAATTACAAGATAACAACAAGCTTTCACATTTTATTGCAATTTATTTGCAAAATTTGTGAAAAACAAGTTTATGTGAAAAATGGTATATCAACTTCAGCACTAATAAAAACTTCATTATTATGCTTAAGGATATTTTAAAACAAGTAGATTAGTGATGCAAATGTGCATTTAATCTAACCTTGTAATGCTTGCATTAATCAAGGCTTAAAAAGAATTAAAATTTTCGTTGAAAAACGAAAAACCCCAGAAAAAATGGGTTTCTGGTTCGAATTTGGCTTCTGGACAGTTCTCGAAGAGGGTTGAATCTGTTCCAAAATGTCGATTCCACCCAAAAATCACTATTTTTGAGCCAAAATCTAGGTTCGACAGCCAAATCGAGAATAAAATTGAGTTTTAAAATTAATTAAAACGAACATCTAATCTAATTAGAAGAACATGAACCAGAAAAATAAATTCTTTTAAAACACCTTAATTAAAAAATTAATTGCAAAAATTAAAAGGAGCGTGGCTCCGATACCGCTGTAGGGTTTCGTAGTGACCCGACACTACGCGGAAGGAAACCCCCAAAGACCCGCCCCTTAATTAAAGCAATTAACAAGCATAATAAACTTAATCAAACAAGATTAAGAACAAGAATTATACCTTTGTTGCGTGCTTCGCTCCCGAAGAGCTCTTACTTCAAAATCCCGAAACTACGAGATCTCCGGCGGATCGTACCCTCGACCCAACCCGAGCGTCCTAAGTCTTGAAGGTTAGTCAAACCCGGACAAAACAAAACTATGAGTTTTACGAATCAAAGGTTTACTCTAATTATAAGAGTTACCTTTTTAATTCCACTCAAGGTTGTGTATTTCCCAATACCATGCCTTTGGTATTTATAGGGAAATGCACCCTTGATTTCCAATCTCCCATCAATGTGGGAGAGTTGGTAAAATCAACAATTTATTTCCAATCTCCCATCACATTGCGACAAGTGGAACAATCACATGCTTGAGTGATGGCCAAGGCTAGGAAGGGGGGGACCATTTGCCTTGCTCCCCAAGGCCTTGATTTGGTGCCCACATCCATGCACAAAACCGGGTCAAGGAGGGCTAGCTGGCTGCCAGCTAGCACTGCCTTGCTGCCCAGCACCCCAGCTAAACAGTGCGTGCTGGTGCCGGGCTGTGCTGGTGTTGTATGCTGACGCTGGTACGTGCTAATGCCATGCGCTAGTGCGTGCTGGTGCTATGCGCTGGTGCGTGCTGGTGCTGGCCCCAGCATTCCCATGCACTGCCTCGCACACTCACACACCCCCACACTACGCGCACTCACGCATCCAGCCCCATGCTTGCAATTCCTAGCATGCGTGCTGCCAGCGAGCCACGCATGCTGGGCTTGATGCTGCTTGCTAGCTCTTCCTCGCATACACTCGCACAGCCACACGCACCAGCCTCGGCCATGCACCACCCACTATGCATGCATCAGCCTCGGTCATGCACCACGCATTATGCATGCATCAGCCTTGGCCATGCACCACACACCACGCATGCGCCAGTGCCTAGCACTAGCTTTGCTTGGTGCGTGTGGTCCTTCCATGCGCGCCTAGCATTGTGCTAGGGCTGCGACGGCACCCATCCATCCTAGGGCACGCATGGTGCGCCTAGCGATGCTGTATGGGCTGTGATGGTGCGTGATGAGCTGCGATGGTGCGCCTAGCACACCTAGTGTGCTTAGGCTTGCGCCTAGCCATGCTAGGTGCATGCTAGCTCGAACTAGCCTAGCATCCACATGGTTAGACCATTATGGTGCTACGGCTACGCTCGTACTTGTCGCTTGTGATTTTGCGACGCTCGGTCTCAACGCCCTATGCTGGATATCCGACATCGTATTCGTAAAACTCTGTCGACTCATTAAATCCTTTTGGATTAATTCGTCGTCTCGGATCGGTGATTCGATCGGGTTCGATCCGAAGGGTTCAGTTAAGATTAAGCTGTAATGTCAATTGTACCTCGATATTACTGATCAGAAGCGGCCTCCACCTAGGCGTTCCGATCACTTGATCTTACTGAAGAATTAACTCTGTAATAATTCCGAACCCTCTATCGGAAGAATACACTTGTTGGAAGGACACCATTCCTTTCACTGGCCGAATAAACTACACTTTGCTCTTTGTGGTTATAGAACATCCATACAAACTTTAATAGGAGTAACTCTATATTCTTTAGTTTTCGGCATTGTAATACCCGAATTTTTAAAACTTGATTTATTATATTCTAATTATAATATTATGAGCCTAATTAAGTTTAGTCTTTATTTTTCATAAACATGAATATTTTTGTCTTATTTTTATTTTAACGATGCAATATAATATTTATTTTAGAAGCTAATTTTACGAAGGGAAAGTAATTTATTTTTAAAAATTATTTCCGGTCAAGTAATATTTTTATGTTCTGTTAAATGTTTAAAGATTTGCATCAAAATCTATATTTTTATCCAAGATAGTCAAATGACCAATATGCCCTTGCTCGCAAAATGACAAAACCTGCCTCTTCATTTCACTTCCTATCTTCACGGCTAAGCAATGAACTAGCTTAGTCTAATTTCGCTTCCTTGCCATTTGTTGATCAAAACTTATGATTATCTTTAGCGAACTTGATCTTTATCTTCTCGTTCTTTCAATGTCCTAGCAGCAAGTATAAGTATATCCGTAAAGTTCGACGGCTAAATTAAGAAACATCACCACCATGGCCGCAATCACCGTACCTTTTTCCTGCTCCAGGCCGTTGTTGCCACCCCTCTTCTTACTGTCGACCAAGCCCACGCACTCTTCTTCTTCCTCCCTTCGTGGCATGTTTGGTGAAACCGAGAATAGTCTTTGAGACTACTCTGTACACATGAAACCAAAGTGAGCTTATTTTATTTGCTCTTGTTTTGGGTATTGTTGACTTTTATTATTGGAAAGCTACTCTTGTTTTCTTAATTAATGATTATGTAGTACTAGCTTTCTAAAATTTCTTGTTGATGCAAGCTAAGTATCATATACTTACGTGATACCTATTTCTTAAATGAGTTTTGTTACTTTTCATACTAAAATAATTAAAGTATTTATAGTTTTTATTCATTTTGCTACTAATATGAATAGTAGAAGTATCTATTTTAGAAGTAGTGTTTATTTTACTCTAAATGAAGTAATACTTGTTTTATTCTCTGAAAATAAGTTTATACTTGTTTTATCAAAGGTTTTGAATTAATAAGTAACTAAGGAGTAATTATTATTATTGGGTATGGTTGAGGTGTCATGGCAATGAGGAATAAATGAAGGAGGCTAAGAGTTGGAATGATGATTATTGGAGAATGAGTGAGATGATTTGATTAAGGATAATAAAATGAGGTAACTATTATGTCTAGCAAATGCATTTAGTCTTGTATGTGTGACAATTAAGTCTTGTAATTGTGAGTGCACGTGTGCAATTTAATGACATGTTAATATATCATCTGTATGCTTGTATGATATGTTTGGTATTTTGTGATTTAAAAGCATGTTTATTGACATGATATATGATCTTTTATAAGAAATGTAAAATCTGGTATGATGGAGCAATGGCTCCCCTTAGGACATTGGCCCATTCCTGATATGGAGCATTGGCTCCCCTTGTAAGGAGCAATGGCTCCCCCTGTAATAAGCACTGACTTCCTTTGTAAGGAGCAATGACTCCTCCTGTAAGAAGCACTGGCTTCCCCTGTAACGAGCAATAACTCCCCCTGTAAGAAGCAATGGCTTCTCCTGTAAGCAGCACTGGCTCCCCGTGATAGTAGGAGACGTTCTACCCTTGTTAAATGTTTAACGAATACAATGATTTTCTTTAAGTTGTATGAATGAATGATTATGAACCATGTCAATGTACTATGAATTTGTATGAGGTATAAAGTTGTTCGGAAATGATTTAATATGATATGATGTTACTTTTGTCGGCATTGGAAAATGAACTAAACCAGGTAAATGGGTGAGTCATAGGTGAAGGAAAGTATGTTAATGAAATGGGGAACTGTAACCCCACACACGAATGAAAGTTATGTTATGTCCAAAACCTGTACTTACTGATGATCCTAAGTAAAGAGAATGATCCTTGCCGACACAAGTTTAAAGATAATGATAATAGATTATTTCTGAACAACTCTGTATATATGATATGTGCTCAAATGATTTTGAAAGAAAAACTGTTTTACGGGCTAGAGTAATGTTACTGAGTTTTCCACTCATTTTTGGAATTTCCTATGTTTTCTATATTTATGGATAATTACAAGAATGATGATGACGGAGCTCAAGTTAGTCAAAGGCAAAGTGATTAAAGGAATTTATATTATTGAGTAACTGCGGAATCAGAACCAAGAGTTTATGTATTATGGATAATGTTCTATCAAGAGAGAGATTATATTTTATTATAGTAAGATAGATTGGAGTTGTATTATTTATTAAATGTTTTCATTAAGGAGTATGTTTATTTGTGGGCCCATAACCCACAGGTTATGAGATTAATGATTATGATTATTTCCGCTGCGAATGACGAGTTAAGTATGGTTTAGTAACTCCAATTAAAGTTACGAGAAGTCGGGGCGTTACAGGCATGGATGCAGTTCAACCAATTATACTGGAAATACCATCCCTACGCATCGTACTCGAAAGTAAGCTACCGGAACCCGAATGGATACAAGCAAGGTATGAAGAGCTTTTTTCCCTCGATGAACGGCGATTAAAAGCTTTGTATCATGTACAAGTCTACCAACAACGCATTGCGCAAAATTTTAACAAACGGGTACGTCCCCGTAATATCAAAGAAGGTGACTTTGTACTAAAAGAGGTCAGAGGTCCTCCAACTGATCCACGAGGGAAATTAAAACCCTATTGGATAGGACCATATTGTGTAATAGAAATTTTATCAGGAAGGGCAGTTAGATTAATGGATATTGGTTGCGACGAAATTCGTCAATTAATAAATATTGATCGTCTCAAAATTCCTCACACTAGGGGGGGGGGGTAAATAAGATATGAAAAAAAAAATTTCCACTCGTTTTAAACTGTGGTAAAAAAAACAAAAACAAAAAAAGAAGCGAAACACTCGCAGCACAGGTGCCGTGCGTAACTCACAAAGTTGCGCTAGGCTGTTGCACACAACTAAATTAGTTGCGCGCAGTAAGCACATGCACCTCCCATTGTTGTGCGCGCCAACTGATGACGAACTACGAACCTTAAGTTTTACGCTTGAAGAAAATCAACTATGGTTTGTACTAATGATAAAATAAAAGGAGTATTCAATATTCATATATATATGGAAAAAAAAAATTAAACTTTGATTTAAATTATTGAACAAAGTTTGATTAATTTTTCATTTATTCCTACAAGTAACATCAAAGAAAAAAAAAATAATAAATTGTTGTTGCACAAGAACTACGTGAGACCTGATTTCGTGATACGAATACGTAGACAACTTTTGATTCGGTCAAATAAAACAATAAATTCAATAAAAGAGCTCTTTTAATTCAAAAACATAAATGCGTTCAAAAGTACGTCATAGAACTTAGATAGTAATAGTAAAAAAAAAAATAAAAAAAAATTCTAGTAGTGATTACACTTTATTCAAAAAATACTCCGAATAATATTGAGTAACACACTAAGGTTTTACTATATTCTCACTCGTAATAGTCGAAGGAGGAGTAGTATCCATTGTAGTGTTCTCAGTAGCCTTAGAACTTTCGCCTTCCCCTTTCTTCTTGACCCACACAATGTTCTTAAATTTGGGATAGGAGCCCTTTTTACCTTTTTCCCCTTCTCTTTAGAGTTTGAAGGAGCTTTTTTTCGAGGATTTGAGGATGGATCTTTATTTTTATTCCTTGTTGCTCAGGTTAGGGAGCAACCTTCCTCTTGGGTTCTCTTGGACGAGCCTTAGGAGATGAGGAAAAGTCCAAGTTTCTCCTCACTCCTTTGTTTTGGCCATTAGTAGGAGTAGTGGTGGCCGATTGCACTAAAGGCTTAAGTGGATTGCGAGCTAAAGTGGCTTGATTTTGTTGACGAGCCTCATTCAATTCTCCCTTGTCGGCAGCATTCATCGAAGCTTTGTAAAACGAAGATAAATCTATGCTTGCGGTGGGATTTTGCACTACTCACTTAGGGAGGCTAGTCCAATACTCAATCCAACGGGGAATTCTTTTAGCCTTGAAATTCACGTCCTTGGGAGCATCACAATCTTATGGAGGGATAAGTTGTTTCATCTCGTATTGTCTGATAACCCTATAAGGAAATATGTAAGTAGTACTAGAAAGCTAAGGCCCAAGAGGCAGATATAGGGACAATTAGAACTATTCCCAACTATACTACTTATGTTCCACCAAGTAATCATAGAGCGTATGTTAGGAACCCCATGACAGAAAAAAGCTGTCTGTTCTTCTTCATTCTTATGCTTGTAAAAAATACGACGACCAGGGAACGATCTCACTCCATTAGCCTCTAGATTTTTTGGCTGATCAACAATTTGCATGCGCTCCATGAGCCAAATCTTAAAAAAGGAAAAAAAAAAACTAAAGTTAGATTGTGAATACTGCAATAGTAGGTGGCGCGCGCAATAGGAAGAGTCGTGCGCACCATCCGCGCGCAACTGTGAAGATTGCGCTAGGCATACCAGCGCAATTTCCAGAGTTGCGCCCACTGACGAGTACGTTAAAAAAAAAAACAAAAACAAAAACAAAAAACGTACGTGTAAAAGGAGTGGACTTTCGGTGAAACAATTCTCGTTTGGATCTCCTCTAAGCCGATTCAAGCAAAGCACAGTTTCTGCCAAGGTCAGTGGAAAGGTTGAATGACACCCTCCTATTTTCTCTACTATGGACACCATTGAATAATCTCCACCTCTTTGCTTGTCCTAAGTAAACAGTTGACAACAAGAAAAAAACATAAAGCACAAATTTAAAAACGTTGTTTAGTCAAATTGTTTCGAGGAGTTACAAAATGTTCGATGAATTGAATTAAATTCACGCCATGCTCCGTATCATTGTCATTCAAGCCAAAAATTTCGCTGAAAGCAGGTTTGGAATCTAACAAGTTAGGGGCATATGTCACAGGGAGAGTATTTTCAGGGAAGCCTAGCGAGTTCATTATTTCATCCCCTTTGAAGAGGAAAAGATGATGGTTAGACTTCCAATGGTTAACAACGGCATGAAGAAAATCAAAATTAATGTTGAGTTGCATATAACTTAGTAGGGCATGTAGATGGTATATTTTAAAAGTTAGCTTATCCTCACTAGAAAGGGAAGTGACCCATTTTTTCAATCGTTGCTCAAAAGTTTTGACCATTGTAATATTAAAAAAAAAAAGAAAAAAAAAAGAAAAGAGAGTGCAATATACAGCCTTTTAAGCAATACTAATTATTGTTGTCGAATGAATATTAGATGATCAAAAGCCTAGACGTAACCGCGTTTAAATAGACCAAAACGATCCAATTTTTGGCAAAATACGCTCAAAGGAAACTTCAGCCGCAGGTGCCGCGCGTAACTTAAGCAGTTGCGCTCGACATTCGTGCGCAACTAATTCACCTGCGCGCAACGCCCGTGCACAACCCACAAAGTTGCACGTGCCTAGTCTGTTGCAGCGAATTTTTTGATTATTTCCGTATTTCGCTTAATGAATATTAGAAATTTTATTACGACTTTATGATTAACTCACACGCTTGCCTTTTTTATTACTTATTTTCTCCCTCTTTCCTTTCTTATTTTTTACTTTTATTCTTTTTTATTTTTATTTTTATTTTTATTCTTTTCTTTTTTCTTTTTTCTTTCTTCCTTCTTCTTTTGTTTTGTTTTGTTTTCCTTATTCTTTTCCTTTTCTTTTCATTTCCTTATTTCTTTCCCCGCTTTCTTTTACTTTCTTTTTTTTCCGTTGTTTTTTTGAGGGGGGTAAGTCGGGAACCCTTTCCCTCCTTGAAAATTTTTGCAAATTTTTTGCGCAAATATTTATGGAAAATAAAATGCGATAAAAGACACGTGGAGATATATACAAAATACGTTGTATGTACAAAAATCGTATGTATAAAAAAATATTAATGTATATATACATTTTTCATAAATAAACAAAAATATACATAATGGAATCAGGATGCTCGGCGACTCCTGGAAGGCTACTGCACATCCTGCAAAATCCAAATAAAAGATTAATACACATTCATGTAATAACTTTGATGAAATAAAAAAAAGAAGAAGATAAAAGTTAACGCAATCATCTGATGATCACGACATGACAAACCCACGAGGGCCCTCTGATAAGCAGCTCAGAAAGCTCCCTCACCATGTTGTTCATGGTCTCCCGCGGAACCTGTTCCAAAAAAAGGAAAGTTATAAAAACGTGTATGATAGATAAAAACTAAAGTACATATGCGTAACAAAACATACTGACTCAACTGTCTCTAGGACGAACGGTATGTCCTCAATCTCCGCTCCCTGAAGGATCTCATGAATCACCAATCCAAAAGCATCGGTGTATGAGATCTCTGCCACGGGAGGCACCCAACCACCTAGCTCGACCCTCTACAAAAAATATTAAGCAAAAAAAAAAACAGACATGGGGTCGATATCCGAACGTCGAAAAAATATAATAAAATCTAGAGAAAGATAGACTAACCAGAATGAAAGCTGGAAAAGGGGTCAGCCTGGATGCAAAAAATGTCTGGTAAGAAGCTCCAGGCAGCACCAACTGCTCCGTAGGATAACCAAGGATTGCGTGAGCTTGATCCTCGGTAGACAGCAGATCTGGATCAGAGGGTCCACATAAACCAAAGGCTCCTTGGACGGAAATTGCCAAATGACACACTCGCCTAAAAACCACGCGTTTGTCTGGTGAAACAAGGAGAGTACCAGATAGAGCGCCTGGAAATGGCAGCGAAAACACAGCGAAAACCCCTATGACCAAGCCCCAAGGGCGGAGGTCGACCTACAGAACACAACTTCATGTCAAAAATGATGACGACTAAAACAAAAAAAAAAATGGACATATGTTGTTGAAACTATACTCACCGACAGACGAATCGCCGAAAGAATCCTCTAGCGAAAGTAGCCGGTTGCAGTAGCTAGTTTCTTCCTTATTATGACCAAATGATGGTCAATAGGGAAACGAGTCGGCCCAAGTGTCCTGGGGGCTAAGAAAGGCAAGTACTAGTACCCTCATGCCTAAAAAAGCAAACAAAATGTGATCAACTTAAGAGAACAGTGGAAGAAAATTAGAAAATATATAAAAGAAACGAACACACACCTCGAGAATACGGCCATGCCATGAAATGGAGATCTGGGGCACCTCAGTAGTTGACGTGGAATCCATCTCCCAAGTCGCCTTGCCCATAGCAGTAAGCATACGGGCATACGATAGCTCCGCCCAGCTCAGGTTACCCACTTGCCCCAGCTCACTAAGGCAAATAAGTAACCCGATGGCAAAACGCTCTTCCCGATCACTCAGAATAGTGATAGAAAGAACGTGAGCATTGTATACCCGAGCCAGCTAATCAGGAATACAATGTCGGTCGACCTCATCAGCTGACAACTCATCGGCTAGAACCGAGTACGAACAAGACTGCGCATACACGTGGAGGGTCGCCGCGAGACAATCCTCCACGAGGTCACGCAGTCTCTCGTTTGACCCTTCATGTTCTCCAAAACCACGGGCTCACCTTCGAAAGGAAAACCCGTGATCATGGAGAAGTCGTAAGGGGTAATTGTCATCTCTCCCCACGGGAAGTGAAAAGTGTTGGTGGAATCCCACCAAAACTTCAACAACCCGCGAAGAAAAGTCAGTGATGCGGGTTGACTCGATAGATCCCGAAGAGCTACTAGCTGGGGACTGACCCCTGAAAGCTCTATCACCTCCCTCACTACCTTGGGTTATCTCTCAAACCGACCTCTTAGGTCACCTGAGCCATACAGGCGCATGCTAGGATCACTTTAAAAAAGGAAATTTGATTATGACGGGTTTGAAAAGAAGTAGAAAAAATAAAGTTAGAAAAATAAAAACGCGAAGAAACTCACTATGCTGCGCCAACCCCGAATCAAAACATGGTGATTCAAGTCCCATTTAAGGACCTGCGGGTCCCAGTTGGGAGAAGCCTCCTAAACCACCTCCTCGTGACGACGTCGCTGAGCACCAATGTGCCGCTCCTGGCCTTCCTCACGAGCATGTGTCACCCTCTTTTGAGGGCAACCGCCTCGTTAGGAACTTGTCCTCCTAAGACCTCCTTGACGTCAACAAACGGGGGAGAGTCCATGCTACCATCGATGGAATTTTAAGAAATTACATGATTGAATATATTCTCTAAGTCCTAAAAGAAACGTAAGGACGAATCTTAGACCTATTTCGGTAGCATAACAGCTGCAAAAAGGGAAAAACACTAAGTCGAATACAACCCAATACTTCGGGGCTACGACACCTGCAATTGAACTTAGTAAATGGGGGTTCAAATGCCCACAGAGCCAACCTATACCAGTTTAACTAACTATTCTAAAGATTATTTCTATAAATCTTGGAAATTAGTAGTTCATAGGTGAATAACAATCATCCAAATATAGTTTTCGTCAACCAAACAATTATTTTAAAGTTTGAAAAAGGAAAAAAACAGACAAAACATGCATTTTGCGCCATTTCTTGAAATCAAAATTTTTAAAATATAGTTGATGAGCATAATTGTAGGCATATATAACACTATAATTCATCTTATAAACAATAAGTATAACCAAATGAGCAATCAAGAACAGCAAAATTCGAACTAAAAAGTGAAAAACAAACTTGAATAGAAACATGCTCATACAAGGTTCAATACTAAGCCATTTTTCATTAAATTTGTTGCAAAACACTACTTAAACATAGCATAACAACATGGAACAAACAATTTCAATAATTATGGACCGAATCGAAAACCCCCAAATTTGAAATTTAGGGTTCTTCAGTTCGATTATTCCCAATTTCGCCCAAAAAGTGAGCGAAAACAACAAAATACGTACATCAGATTTTTGGCAAATGTGAATAGGATACGAGATCTACTCCTTTAGCTTCAAAAAAAAAAAAGCAAAAATTAAGGTTTTAAGTGAGAAAAAGAAGCAAAAATGGTGACGGAAGAAGAAGAAAGAGCGAAATGAACATCGTGCTCAGCGATTTTCTTTTTAATGACTTAAGTGTTGCGCGCAACTCTATAAGTTGCGCTTGAAAAGTGCAACTCAAACACTTGCGCGCGCCGGGCCAACGCGACTTACTAAGTTGCACACGGATACTGGTCACTTAGAAGACCGGTATCCAGAATTTGATCCGTGTTAAATTTTTTCTAATGATTTTGTGCGTTGTTAGACGTAATAACGCGCGAATTATCAAATTTTTTTTAATCGAATGGCATTTTGTAGTTTATCTTCTTCTTTGATAGTTTTTTGCATCATCCTGCATGCGCACTGTGCTTTGTGCCTACCCTAAGCATACATTTTGGATGTTTTTCGGAAAAGCGTGTATAAAATATCCCATAGTGGTGCTTTACGTAAAAGCTCCCATATATAGTTTGGCATTTTCCTGTACTGCCCTTTTAGAAATGTCATGTTTTTCGTATTTTTGGCGCCCATAACAAAAATACTGCATATTGTACAGTGTAAAATTGTACGGCGTATGTGCTATGTAAAATTGCACTAGTAATGTGATCTGCCTCCCGTAAAAAACGGTATAACTTTTGTTTTTGTTAAAGGTGTTAGCTTAAACGAGTTAACAGGCGCGCTGAACCATCGGGGACAAACTCCCCCTGTTAGAAGCAAATACGGTTAGCCAGAAAGTTATCTAGCTTTACCGGACAGTTAGGGTGTTCGTCCACCCCCTGTATAAAGAGTGGCCCCTACTAAAGCCGCACCCATTTAGACACGTGCCCCTAGTTCTAGGACACGTGTTTTCATTTTGTGGAAAAAATTCCTGAGAGAGTCACCGATTTTCTTCTCACTCACTGGATTTGGATCTGTGCCTCCGGTCTTGAGACATGTATTTCCATCTTGTGGACATAGAGTATCTGTTTTGGTAGCGTATGTCAAGCTTTTATTCAAGTGTTAGGCTACGAATTCCGAATTATCATCTTTTACTTTCTTAAAATCATGGACTAGAGTTCCAATGACTAATGGAGGGACTTTAGACCACTGATGACATACTGAGAGGGTATCATCCCCTTTTCATCTTTTTAAAACCCGATACCTTCTCATGACATGACATCACCCAGGACATCCTTTACTTATAAAAGCATTCTACATTAGCAAAGGGTCAATCTAGATTGTTTATTGCACTAAAACCAGAAAATACCTTTTCTAGTCTTAGCAGCTACTTGTCTTCAACACTTAGAGGATCGAGAACAGTTTTGACATTCTTAACACTATTGAAAGATTCCTCATCCTTATGGAACTTCGCAGAATGAGTCTCGAATTTATTTCCCTGGGTACTTTGATTATCGTCTATTATAAACTCGATTAAAATGGGGGCTAACTGTTGACATCTACTTTAGGTCCCTTGTTTCGATTGGAAGTGCTATGACGATAAATAATTCCATCTTTGTGCTAGATTGGAGTAAGGAATACTTATGGCCTAAACACATAAAATTAACTAGCTTAACCCAAACGAAATGAACCAAAGCTTGTTCATACTTAGCCCGATAAGAAATTAGGCCTAATCCCGAGATTAAACTAATTTAGAAGCGCCTAGTTTAAAATCTAGGGCTACTGTAGGAAAAACCACGCACAACTCAAGTAGTTGCACTACCTTGGCGCGCATAACTCCTAGAGATGTGCTTGCGGAAGATTCAGAATTTCAAAAATATACTGAATAAAATATTACCATAAAGCCACGCGTAAGACCATAGGTTGCGCTACCGGACCAAATCACTTGCACGCAGTAGCCTTGCACAACCTCAAGAGTTGCGCGCGCCACCTGCTTTGGAAGAATGTACAAAACCCTAAACTCACCCATTCCCTATAAATAGAGGTTCAATAAGAACTTTGAGCACACATAAATTAGCTTAAAAAGTCAGTAGTAAGTTTGTGAATTTATGCAATATTCATCCCGTTGTCCTAAACACTCACCCTTTAATTGTTTTGTTCTTACGGTGGAGGTTCCCGAACAAGAAGGAGTTCATAAGTGTTTTAAACGAACTAGCAAGGAAAAGTGGTAAATTCTCGAGCACTTAGATAAATCACATTACTTTTTACGTTGTAATTCCCGAGCACTTAGTCCTAAATAACCATAATCAATTAATTAGTGTTGTTTGATCACTTTAAATAAAATTTAGTTAATTAATTTCACAAAGAGTTCTTGCGGTAATATAGACTAGAACTTAATAAATTAATTGATTGTTTTATAACCTAAGTCAAGGTGAATCTTGTTTATTTATTGTTCGTTTCACGAATTTGGAATAAATAAGAATAACGACAATCGTTGCAATGTAAACTTTATGTGATTAACGCATGTAAATAAAATCAACTAACTTAGTTTTAGGTATCACGTTGCATGTGTTGTTTGGTGATGAAATTGTGAAAAAGGTAGAGCTAGTAGAGGCCGCACTTTGGCTAGAATAGTGATTCCCCTGAAGGAAAAGTTGTAAACCAACCCCTGGCTCTAAGGTATTGAACCCAACCTTTTATTTGATTTTGGCTTAGTACCCAATTGTTGTTTGGGTGTAATTCTATAAATGTAGTATGGCGAGGCGAACCTTTACCAAGGATGCACTTAGTCAACTTTGACTAAAGTTCATTTCAAAACTTTTTCTCAGTATCATGTGGTGAAAGATCAAAATGAAATGCAGGTCCTATGGAGGCTGTGCCGTTCAAAATGTTTTCCATAGCGGTTGAAGACAAAATGTGCTAAAGCAAGTCAGATCTATAGTTCTGAGGGTACTTGTGTATTGTAGACACCTAAAAATGTCTCCCCAAAACCAAACCCGATGATGAACAACCTTTCACCGCCATTATTGGTCGGGTTGCGTATGGATTCTGTAGATTGCTTAAAATAATAACCTTAGCCCAACATTTCATTTATTTCACCTAAACCAATCCAATTCCTAGCTCATTTCCCCAACCATAACTTATTTCCTCTTTTCGTGACCACAGTCCAAAAACGAGCAAATATGATTTTTCTGCCTCATGATTTTGATCCAAATATTATTTTTTTGGATAGGTCTTGAAATACGCTTTCCACCGGTATATCATAAGCCCAATTCTGATTTAAAACGAAGAAGATATGAGAAAATCACTAAAACTCTTCCCAAAACCGACACCCTTGTACTAAAACGGCCATATCTTAAATATACAAAATATTTTGACCCGATTCTAATAGGGTTGGAAAGTAGACTTGAAGATATTTCCAAAAATAAATTATATGCTTTATTCCGAGTTATGGATCAAAAGTTATTGAAGTTTTAAAAACGTGTAAAAACTAGAAAATACCGCGCCATGGTGAAAATACCGTGACACGGCAGACAATGCCATGCCACCGCAATTCCTTTGACCGGTTTTATATTTTTACGCGTTTTGGCTTTTAGAAATGATTAATTTTGATGTCGTGCCACAAGAGATATACTGTACCATGGCAAAAATGCCGTGACGCGACAATTTATTCTTCTGCGGCGCCTCATTTTTAGGGTTTTGGACCTCACCTTTCTCATTATCCTTATAAGTACGGAGCTAATTTCACAGTTTCGGCACCAAGACACATTCTAATTTCTCTCTCTCTCACACACATTCTAAGCCTTCAACCTATTCTCCTAATTATTATTCTTTCACTATTCCTTCCCTAAGCACTCCAAGGAGTCCATACAACACCTGAAGTTCCATACTTAAACTAAGGCGTGAAAGGTAGAACCAATTGAGGGTGTGCAACAAATCAAATCTAATACTAATTTAATTTAATTTCAATTAGATTTAATTTCCTTGAAGTTACTAACGTGTTTATCATTTTATAGTTGTAAGCAAACGCAATCAAAATAAGGAATCATGTTCCTTTTGTTCTATTATATTTCTAACGATTTTTGTTATGTTTGTCATATACTAATCTTTATTATGGTTAAATTGCTTCCCATGTTATTGTTATTCTATTATGTTTATTGATCACCATATTGCATGTTTAAAGGGAATATGTAATTGAATATAACGATTAATAAGATGATTTGGACTACCGGTTAAGGATCCTTTTTAATCTTGTTGTTTAATCGAAGTGATCACGATATTTAGAATTATATGTTACATTAACATTCAACCAATTTAGCGTAATAATAGTTTGAAGCAAATTGAATCTTTGTTTGAAAGCCTTGGAGATCGCAGGAATTACTTTACACAATAAGAATCGAGTACATAAAGGCCAATACGGGTGAATGTGACTCCATAACTCACTTCGTACCATCATCCCCGATCCTCCTCCTTTCGTGGTTTCGAACCATATGGAGTTAGTAATCTCATTTATTATGAATGGGGTGTAACTGTCAGGGATTAATCGTTGTTGCCTTTCGTTGTCCCTTATCGTGGTTGCTTGATAATGATCCGTGAACGGTTTAAAAGTTCCTTAAAAACTTGTTGGCGGCTCCCTACTTTGCTTTGTCCCTAATTATGATGTCCCTAATCGTATGTCGATTCCCACTTCCTATGAGTGCCAAGCATATTTACACATGCTTAAGTTGCCGCTTTTCGAGTGACGCCTACAATTTGGCGACTCCACTGGGGAGGACTCTTGGTTATTTATCGATTTGTGTGATTAGTACTTAATTGAGATGAGGGGATGAGACTTGAAAGATTCTTGAATATTGTATTCCAGCGATTAAATTGGCTTTGTCACATATGCATATGCATTTTAGCTTACCTATTTTTCCACAATAGTACGTGTTCTACGTATGTCGCTAGCCCGGGGGATTTAAGCTCTATCGACCCGAAAACGCTCATGGAAATAAGGGTTCATTCGAGTTTTTAAATCCACCCAAACCATGGAGTTGAGTTCGATTTCATCACGAACTCGCGGAGCTGCCCATTGGCTGCCTCGCTAACGCGTCCAAACTCTTTACCATGGTACCCTTTTGACACTCAAATAAGCTTTACGATATCGAACATAGAACTAGACTTTAGGTTTCAAACTTTATTGCATCATGTGTGACAATGTGCTTATATTAGCATATTTTTATTGATTTTTTTTATTATTTTATTTTCTTATCTAACCCTCCTTTTTTATCAGAGTCGGGTCAGTTCTTTTTTTCTTTTTTTTATTTTATTTGAGTCAACCCGGAATTTTATTCCTGTATCATGCACAGGAGTTAACTTTTTTTCTCATAGCCGGAGTTCTAGAAAGAGTTATGTGTCGTGCCACCTATGGATATGTAGCCTCGAGTTTTAACTTTCATTAGGAGTTAGTTTTGTCCCAATCAGAGTCAATGATCAAAAGTTATGACCGAAATATTACAACCTTTCATGTTTAGGAGTTCTTTTTAGCGTCCAAGCTTTTTTTTTTTTTTTTTAATTTTATTTCTTTTCATGTCAATTTAGACTTAGGCAATCTTCTATGTCTCTTAGTCCTCTAATCCGTGTCAACTAGTATAACATAGGATTGTAGAATATTTATTTATTTATTTATTCCCATGAATCCTAACTCTTCTAGAATTCCAGTCCTCTTCAATTCCTAGCTTCTTGTGATTATTGTGCTAACCTTAACATGTGTTCTTTGTCTTTGATTGTGGTTTATCTTATTTATGACTAACGATTGTCAATGGACCATTTTCACATAGTAAATAGCATAAATATTAAAATTAGACAAAATTAATAAAGTTAGTTTGTCTTTTAGTCCTTCGTGCTATTTGGTCGTCCTTGGGTCCTTTGTTTTTTCACAATGTCCTCATGCCTAGCCATACGATCATATCAGAGTCTTAATAAACTCACCTAATCACACTTGTTGAGTCGTTGCACACACTTTGTCTTTGAGTCATGCACCATATTGTTTATGATCGTATACTAGGTTCATGCATATCATGTGTCATTTCCTGTCATAATAAAAAATGAGTGGAGTTTTTTTTATTTATTATAAAAATCTCCTCTCTCCCCCTTTCTTTCCTATTTTGAGCATGAGTCAAACCATTAAGTGAATTTGTTTGGTTTCATAGTACTTGGTCAAGAAGCATGGGTAGAATGGTACGGCTCGGCTCACTACCACAACAACCTCTTAAACCTAAGAGTGTGCAAGGAAACCTACATTGTTTCCACAAAGCTCATCTCTACCATCTCCAGTTCACTTTCATTTCACTCCAATGGCTAGCAAAGAAGATGTCGATCAAATCAATAAACCCATTGTTGCACTCAGTTCTATGATACAAACCCTTAGTACTAAGGTCACCACAATGGAACAAAACAATTCCACTATTGCTACAGTTGACAAGCTGAAGGAAAAAGTGAGAATAATTTCTAAAGATTTCACCTACATGGAACAACCTCCCACTACTTTGGTTGTGATAGACAAGCTTCCTGAAAAGTTCTCCACTACTAACATACCAAAGTTCAAAACTACTGACAATCTAATATTTCATTTGAAGGCTTTCTCTACAACTATCACTACGCGACAAAAGGTCTTTGGCACCGGTTCAAACCCCCCTTTGCGCACCGGTTTTGAACCGTTCCAGATTTGAGGGATGCTAAACCTCTGAAAATTTGGTACTGGTTCAAAACCGGTGCCTATTTAAAGATTTGGCTCCGGTTAACCGGTGCTAAATACCCTCTTGGGCACCGGTTAACCGGTGCCAATTACCCATGGCGCGCTTTTTTTTATTTTTTTATTTCAATACTATAGGCACCGGTTTGAAGCCTAAACTGGCACCTTTAACTGTGTTTTTTTCTTTTTTTTTTCGGCGATAAATAATAATAATATTAATAATAATAATAATAATAATAATAATAATAATAATAATAATAATAATAATAATAATAATAATAATAATAATAATAATAATAATAATAATAATAATAATAATAATAATAATAATAATAATAATAATAATAATAATAATAATGAGAACCTATACATCCTGCATTAATTCTACCATTATTATATAACAATAACAATAATAATAATAATTATTAGTTAATAATGCCAAAGCAATACTATTTACAAAGAGTACTAATTTAAAAAAGTGTCATAAGTACAAACAATACTAATCTAAAATGTAGTTAACAAGTTCAAATAGAAATGATATTTACAAGTTAAATGTGATGAAGGACGCCAACATGTCTCGAACTTCATTAAGTTCTTTGATCGTCAATGGACCTCCCTTTTGTAACTTGCAAAACTTGGAATAATAAATAAGTATGTTAGAATTAATTACTTAGGTTATGCATGTAAAAATACATTTACAAGTTCAGATAGGCAAAAAATTATTACTTAGGCATATTTGACAACTAGGATGCCTATTTCCTACATTTCTTATCAAATAAAGTCATTCTTTCTCATAACATGTCATTATTACTTAGTTATAGGCGGCTAAGGCTTGAAATCACAAGAAAGGAGCAATTTAAGTGTTTTAGGGTTCATTTTCATCCAAATTCGCCCAAGTTAGGCCTATTTGACTACTAGGATGCCTATTTCCTACATTTCTTGTCAAATGAACTCATTCTTTCTCATAACATGTCATTATTACTTAGTTATAGGTGGCTAAGGCTTGAAATCAAAAGAAAGGAGCAATTTAAGTGTTTTAGGGTTCATTTTCATCCAAATTGGCCCAAGTAAGGCCTATTTGACTACTATTTCTTACATTTCTTATCAAATCACATGTTACGAGCAAATAAACTAAGTTAATGGCATACCCCATTAAGGTGTAGTGTGTCTGTACAACGACTCACTATGTCAAACATGAATCTCATCACGTATAGGCCACAATCAACTCCGTTATCTTGTTGTGCGCACTAACATAGGAACAAAGTACATGAATCAAACATGCATATATATAGCAAATTAGTAACATTTTACGCATTGTTTAGTACGAAAATCACAATATCATGTGGCATTACCATCGGTGATTTTCATGTGGGACCTCTAGGAGCTCAAAAATTTATCTTCTTCATAATACTATAGAAAAGTAAGGTCAAATTTGATTAGTATGACTAATAAATGAGTTAGGTAATGATAATCAACACTAGGTAGCTTTATTTACTTTTGCAGTATGGACTTCACGAGGAGCTTTTTTGGATGAAGCAATCGAGTTGAATTAAAAAGGAAGATTGTGTTACTGGAAACACAAATCACCAGCAGGGTCCAATGCAAACTACATAAATTCACAATAGACAAACAAATCAATTATTAGACATGTACAACATATAATTAGGGGAAACAAATGAATTTGACATGGTTATACGTACTCCTCATAACATGGAGCCAATATGATCTTGTCTCCCGCACGCACTGATTCCTTGATACTCCGTTCAACATTGTACAACACGTCAGGGTGGTTGCCTAAGATTCTAGTAGCGGAGATCTGCTCGGGGCATAACCACCCAACTAGACACGGAAGAATCAATGTTACGTAAGTGCTCCTGTAGTGCTCTGCATGCACGATAATAGAATATTAATGGAAAAATAAACGATAATCACCACTAATCTGAATAACATACTTTGAGCGGCATTGAATTACCTCATGAATGTTTGAATGAGGGAAATGTTAAGCATTGATCCACTTAGAAATTCCTTCACATCTTCTTTGCTGAACCATGCAATTGCATCGTCATCATAGTGGAATAATGCCTTAGGTAATGCAACTTGAACGGGAGTGTCACTAGGCAACATACTAACATGGTTATGTAGATAAGTTAAATCTTTAGAGAGCGATGATTGAAGGACTGAGTCTACAACAAATGGAGTAGCTTGCATAGCTGAACCTCTCAAAGAGTTCTTCTTCGACGCTTTTTCACACTCAGACCGTTGTTCACTCCTCTTCTTTGGCACCTGTTGATCAATGCTTTTAGGCTGCTCCATCCTCCTTCTCTTCGAAGTTTGGCTTTACTTTGAAATCTGATAAAGTAAATCACGCAATTGGTTAGAAAATAAATCCATCCAACTCTTGGGAAGACAACCGAGCATAGTGTGAAGAGTGAACCCAAAATCTTACCTCGTTGATCAACCTTACCAATCACATGGCCATTGCACAAAGCTACCTTTGGCTTTCCAGAGTGTAGTAATCCTATCCTCCTCTATGGGCACCGGTACTCGGATGTACTCGAACCCCGCAACCACAGAATTGTTCCCGACCGAGTAATGTTGTGGCCTAAGCGGTCGCGAATGGACCGTACCACTAGTCGGTTGTGCACTAGCATACGCAACCAACTGCAAAGGTCCACTGTTTGATAGCCCCGGGTGTAGAAGTGCACAACGGGTCTCTTCCTACACCAATTTGGAAGATCACTTATAATTAAGAACCAAACATATGACAAGTGGCCAAGCATCCACCAATAATCAAACAAAACCGAAAACAAAACAAGCGAAGGCAAAAAACTTTCCTAGTTAACACCACAACACCGAACTCACCTACACAAATAAGCAAACATAAACTGAAATCACACTCAAACAGCAAACAGCAAACAGCAACACATACATCAGAGCGAAGCAGCTAGCAACACAGAAAACAGCAACACAACAGCCAGCAACATAGAAAACAGCAACACACTCAAACAGCAAACAACAACACAACAGCCAGTAAACACAGACACAACAACATAACAACAGCAACACTCAAACAGAAAACAACAACATAGTAGCCTGCAAACAGCAAGACAGAAACAACAACACATCAACAGTAACACAGAAACAGCAGCACAAAAACAGCAACACAACAACAATAATACAGCAACAGCAGAACAGATGCAGCAAGATAGGAACAACAGCACAAAAACAGCAGCGCAGAAACAGCAACACAACAACAGTAGCACAGAAACAGCTAGACAGAAATAACAACACAGCAACAGCAGCATAGAAACATCAAGACAGAAACAGCAGCACAGAACAGAAACACAGCAACAACAGCACAGAAACAGCAAGACAGAAACAGCAGCACAACGACAACAACACGGAAACAGCAGCAGCGTAGCAACAACAACAAAAATAGCACAACAGCAAGTAGCACAGCAAATTAGAAGCAGACAGCAGACAACAGTAGGCAGATACAGACAGCAGCAGACTGTAGCAGACAGCAGTAGCAGATGCAAGCAGCATACAGAAGCAGTAGATAGAAGCAGGTAGACACATGCACACAGCAGACAGACAGGGGCAGACACAGCAAGCAGAGGCAGACACAATAGACAATAACAAAACGAAAACAACAAGCCTAATAGAAACGAAGAAACATTGAGCTATCTTAATAAGTCGTTTAAAACAAGCCAATTTAGAGCTGACTACCCTTGTGAGAGATTAGTTTAAAATTATAATGCAATTAACAATCATTTTTTCTCTATATTTATCGAGCTATCTTATCAAGTCAACGCTTACAAAGAACTAAACAAATTACCTGTAACTCTAAAAAGGTGTTGGATTATAAAGCTCCCTCGAGTCCGCATGTGTAGGAGTACGAACCTGCAATAGTAAGTTAATAATGCCACGTTAGATCTCACGTAACTCAATATGCCAACACTAATAGATATGAAACTACCTCATCATCGTCTCCATGTATCTCATCTTCTCCTTGTCCTTGTGGGTGACTACATGAGTCGACCGGTGTAGTCGGGGGGAAAGGCAAGCCCGGCAAGTTCAGTTGCTTCGCCCAAGCATTGAATTCTTCTCGCATCTCGTTGCGCACTTGTTCCTTAATTGATGCCACCGTGGCATCTAAGTCATGTGGTGAATTCACACTTGCTCGGGATCTTCCTGATTTGGTATATTTTGGACCCATCACCTTTTCCCATCCTAGCAAGGTCCCTCCCGCACCTAATACCCGTCCTGGATGGTAGGGCTTTCCCAACGCCAAGGTGAAAGGGTCCTTCTCTACTGTTGGGACGAGCTTGCCTTCAACCAGTTCTTCAGTATACTCAAGCTGTAGCAAAATAAAAAGGCAACATGAATATAGTTAATGTTTTTGTAAAGTGATATTTATGCTAAAGCTTCATAAAGTTCACTATTTCATAGTTGCTTACGAGTTTATCTGCCATTTCTTTGGTTTCCGGAGCGTTGATGACCCATTTTCTGGTTTTCTTGTCACGCGAATGCAGAGAACAAATGATCGCCAGCACGACTCACCAACGTAATGGTCGTGGAATAAGAGGCTTCTTTGGAGGACCCTAGAAGCGCTGTGGGGTATACTCCCTCCTTCACCCACGTTTCCCTCCATTCACCAAATGTCTTACACCCCATACGATGGGTGTATTTTTTCTACAATGCATTTTTTGAATTTTGCTCCCTCAGTTCCTTCATAATTAGACATGTTAGTATCATTACTTAAAAAAGAGTTAATATATTATACAATTGTCATCAGATTTACTTAAACTTACAATTTCTTCCTTTTTACTCTTTTGAAGACCGAAAGCTTCCCAATCATCCTTCGATACGCTTGGCCATTTTTGCCATGGGAGTTGCTCTTCCTCGATGACTTCATCATCATTGCCACCTCCTTTCTTGTTCTTTGGTTTTCTCACCCTTGACTTTGTGATCCACGTACGAACTAAGAGGGTCTTGAAGCCTCTGCCAGTAAAGATTCAAACACCCTTCGCTTGGCGGCATCATTAGGAATGTTAAACACACTCTACAAGCACAAATAAAAGCGATTATTAGTTTCCCCTTTTAAATAACAATAAAGTGAAGGTATTTATAATTGTGTGCAAACAAAACACTTGCCCTTGTATCATTCCAAAAATTGTCAATCAAGACCGGAGATACTTCCCGCAAACCAAGAGTAATCGGGATTTTGCGCGCACAAATCCCAATGCGAACAGCATATTGACGATGCCATTTTCCTGTAAGTTGGCCTGCCTTGTCAAACTCCAGGGCCATGGGACCGACGGGTTTCTTGAAACTTGTCGTCGGACCCCTCGCCTTTTTCTTAGCCGGTGCCTTCACCCTCTCTCCACTTTGTCCTTGGCTTTGAGTTTGGGAAGTAGGATTCTCACCAACCGTCTCAGAAACTGCATTGTCCATAGGAGGCACTTGTTCAGATGAAATCTCAAATTCATAAAGCCTACGCTCCAACTCATCCTAAGCCTGATCTTCTGCCTCACCCAAATCAGGCTCCTTGTTCACATCATACAGCTCATCATCATCCTCCGATAAATCATCATCATCATCCTCTACATCGGAAGTGTACAACACCAAGACTGGAATCCGGACGTCTGTACCTACAAAACAACGGAGATTCCGGTTGGGGGAGTTCCACCTCCAACGATGAAGTTAGAACAGGTATGGAGTCTGTAATAAATGCGTAAGTTAAAATTCCTCTCGGATTACGAGATGGAGATTAAATGATCTGCAATTAATATGCTCGATTTTTTGGAATTAAATGTGAATTGTTTAATAATAATAATAATAATAATAATAATAATAATAATAATAATAATAGTAATAATAATAATAATAATAATAATAATAATAATAATAATAACAATAATAACAATAATAATAACAATAATAATAATAATAATAATAATAATAATAAAGTTGCATGATCTATCTAGGGTTTAATCTTAGATACTCATAACAAAATTAATCAGCTTCAAGCAGAGATTCAGAAGGAAAACCTGAGCAATTAAACAAAATCTATGTAAAAATACATACACACATGTTCAAACTTCATGCAAAGATGTAGAAGTGATATTCTACTCTAAGACTATGTACACACAAACACAGATAACAACGATACTAAAGATAGAGAAATTAGACCAAGCACCCAACTCAGCCAATAGAAAAAAAACAAAGACAAGCCCTAGATATAGAGCACGAATTCAATGGAAGAGAGATATGGAGAGAGAAGGAGGTTCATGCAGCTGCTTCAATGGAGTGAGAGAGCTCAAAAACGGCTGCAATGGAGAAGGTGGGAATTCGGAGGTGGTGGCCTGGAAGAAAAGGTGAGAACGAGGGAAAAAATTGAGTTGAAAAAACAGGGGGAAAGAAAAGAAGAAGAAGAAGAAATAAGAGAAGCCCGGGTATTTTTTTTTTTTAAATGTGCACCAGTTTGAACCGAACCGGTGCCAAATCCCTTTCTCCCCCCCCCTTTTATTTCTCTTTTTAAGTGGCACCTGTTTGAACCGGTGCTAAAAGTATAAATCCCCATCAGTTTAATGGGAACCAGTGCCAAAAGTATGTATTCCTAATCCCGCCCATTTCATTCCCACCGGTTTTCAAAAAGTGGTGCCAAAAGTGCGGTGCCGATTTGCTTTTTTCTACTAGTGTATGGCTCCTAAAGGATTAAAGATGCCATTCTTCCCTATGGCGTTTCCTCTCTCTTTGGAGCATGCTTTCCAACAATGGTTTTATTCTCTAGATTCCAAGTATACTGCAACTTGGGTAGATGTCACTGAAAGTTTCATGAATCATTACAAGTGTTATTTAAGTGATGACTTCTAAACGTGAGCTCTCCATCCTCGAACATAAGGAAAATGAAGGGTTCACCACCTCTTTGAGTAGGTGGAGAGAAAGTGGAGAGAAACAGCTGCACAAATGGTTTAGCCACCAAAAGAGAAGGAGATGGTTTGTCTTTTATCCTTTATCTTAATCATAAGTACATGCCACATCTCAGATTCTTGCAATTGAATACTTTCAAAGTTGTATACGATGGCATTAACATTAAAGACAAACTAATAAAGACTTCTAGTAGTAGTAACAATAATAACACTTGGAAAAACAAGAAGAATGACCTTCCTTGTTCCTGGTCTTTTAAGCCTAAAAATACTACTAACAATGTAAGCAAGTATGATCCCAATGAAGTGCTAGCTCTTGATGCTCCAATTGCCAAGAAAAAGAGAGCTGACACTCCTTTAGGAATGACTAATAATGCTGCTTTTGATTGCCTTTACGGTCAAGGCTTGATTACACCTATTGGACCATTCCCTAGGCCAAAACCTAAAGAAAGGAGTTCCAAATGGAACCCTAATGCTCATTGCAAGTTACACCAAGGAAGGGGTCACCCCATTAAATAGTGTTGGAATCTAAAAGATTCTATTCAAGATTTGGTTGATACAAACAAATTTCCTTTCCCACCAGGTGGCAAAAAGTAAATAAATAGCGTTGAAGACGAAGTGCAAGATAAGCCTTTGTGCGAGATTTCATGATTTCTATTTTTCTTTCTACCCTATTTTCCCCATTCATGTCTAGCATAGGTTTTCCATTCTAGGTTTCTATATGATTTATGTGTTGTGTTCCCTTTTTCCATCAATAAAATGAGCATTTTACCTTTACATTTTGGTCTTATCACTTTTCATTCAAAAAAAATAAAATAAAATCAATTGCCGAACCAAACACAAGGTATACCAATGATTCGAGGCACCGTTTTTCAACCTTACTATTAAGTGACATAGAAAACAGGCTATACACAATCAGCGCACTTGTCTGGTAGGACTAGTGGGAGATTTAAAGGAATGGTGTCCTTCGAATAAGTGTAATATTTCGATAAAGGGTTCAGAATTAATTAGAAAGCTAATTATTCAGTGAGGTCAAGCGATCGAAATGCTTAGCTGGAGGCCGCTTCCAATCAGTAATATTAACGAATAATTAATATTACAAGTTAATCATGACTGAACCCTTCGGGTTACACCCAATCGTGTAACCGAACCGAAGCGACGAATAATCCGAAAGATTAAATAAATCGATAGAGATTTTACAAACCGAGCGTCGTACATTGAGTCGATTTTAGGAATCAATGAAGATGAGAAAAATAATCAAATGACGTATCGTTCTAAAATTACAAAGATAGCATCAGCCCTCCTCGGATCGAAGGCAAGCAGCTAGGGGTCGCAAGCACCCAAGCACCAAGCCACCGTAGCCATCGCAAGGCCCAGCTAGGCTGGCCGTTGCGTGCGGGATGGCTGGGCAGCCTAGTGCGCCTGCACAGTGAGGCCAGCAGCAAGGCTAGCGCTTGCGTGCTGCTGCTATGGCCACACCGCTGCTGCTGGGCCTACGCTGCTGCTTGCGTTAGGCGCATGGATTGCTTGCGGTATGCGTGGGCTTACGGCTATGGGCCAACAGGCTTAGCCTTGTGGCGCAAGGCTGCTAGCAGGGCCGACTTTGATGCCCAAGGCCGAGTAGCTCCCTAGATAACCGAAGTGGGTGGGGGCAGCCCTTGCCTTGTTTTCCAAGATCAAGATGGTCCTCCCACCTACTCCCTATTTTTGTTATGACACTTGTCATTTAATTATTATTTCATGGGTTTTAATTTAATTTACATTTAACTTAAATCTTATTTTTGCTTTTTACCACCTATCCCACATTGAAAGTTGATAGGAATTCTTGGGGACTTTCCCTATAAATACCCATCATTGGGTATTGGGAATTTCACTTGAGTTGGTGAACTCTAAGGGATCTCCAAAGGCGAGAAAACCTTTGTTCGTATACTCTAAGTTATTTTGGTTTAGCCCTGACTAAGTTTCGGGGTAGGGACGGTTACAGTTTTATAGCAAGGGTGTGAGCCGTTGGAGGTTCTCGCATTTGTGGAACTTGAAGCTTTCAAGTCCGAGCTCAACAATTAAGCGAAGCACGCTACTAGGTTGAGCATTCTTTCTCTCTCTTCTCTTATGTTTATGTTTATTTGCATGATTTTATTTATGTTGTAATTAATATGCATGCGATTCGATTATCGGGTTTTGTTTCCACATGGTTTCGAACACCATAAAACCCAACAGTTAAGCAAGTCAAAAAGACTAAGGTGGATATGAATGTTTGGAAGCTTTTAACTTCATTTTATGAGCATAGAGTTGCAGTAATGGATGCTCTAGTAAAGGTGGGAATAGATTCTGAGACTACTCCTGGGGGTTTATCCAGCTTCCTCGCAAGTGACCTCCCTAGTCCAAATAACTTGATCACCTTTTCTGATAAAGACTTACCGCCAAAAGGTGATAAGCATAACAAAGCCTTGAACCTCACAATGGTATGCAAGAGGATGAATTTGCCAATGACCCTCGTAGACAATGGTTCAGCAATCAATGTATGCCCACTTCGCACCGACAGAATGTTGGGAGTAAAGGATGAAGATTTGACTCCATCCACACAATGCATAAGGGCTTATGATAACACTCATCGTCAAGCCCTTAGAACCATAACTATGAGCGTCATTACAAAGGTCATCGAACATAGAACTACTTTTCAGGTAGTAGACATCAAGGCCTCTTTCAACCTATTATTAGGACGCCCTTGGCTCCACGACCTTAAGGCCATCCCTTCATCTCTCCACCAACAAGTAAAGGCTATAATTGGAGGAATTCCTTTCACAATTTATGCATTCCCTATGAGAATCAAACCAATTATCCATGTGGAGCACGATGAATATGACAAAGATTTGTGGGGCTTCAACACCGAAGAGGTCTCTTTTATCGAGGAAGAGAAAAGACCCCTCTTGACTATAAACCCCAGTCAAATCTCATCATTAATGCTATTCTTAAAATATAAGGACACTTTCCTAGAATGACTCTAGGGAAAAAGAAAGAAGTAGCTAAATGCATGAGGCTACCTAGCCTCCCTACCGGGGATACTTTTGGAGTTAGATTCAACCCAACTCCAGAGGACCTCAAGCGAGCCTTGGAAAAGTCCAATGCACGAAGAAGAATCTGCACCCAAAAAGGTGCAATACCATTAGATCCATATCCCCTTACTTTGAAGGGGAAATTTATAAAGGAGGGAGAAGATTACCCATGCTACGAATTCCCTAAACTCTTGCTAGGAATTAATGGGATACGCTAGCCTAGGTTTGAAATCTTCTTGGATTGCAACTCTCTAGATGAGATTCTTGTTCCTACCTATAAGAAATAAGCACCCCCATGCTTTGACTTCAATGTCATGGGTCTCCTCTAGGGGTATGAGAAAAATGAACCTGAGCGTGTCAACGACATCTCGACGCTCATACAAACTACCTTACAAAGAAAAAAACTATGACCCTTCTAAGCTCATCACTCCAACGGAAGGACTACTTTAGGGATGGCGCAGGACCATGAGAGTGACTATGCCAAGTGAAATAAAAATATCTATATCCACGGGAGAAGGCCACATTTTTTATGAGTCTGGGTCATTTGAGTCTAAGTCTGAGTCTGAGCCTGTGTTTGAGTCTTCTATCATCAAGTCCTCCAAGTCTCTTGTAGTTGCACCCCCTACTATTAAACCTAGCTTAGCATCTACCCCTAAAATAGTTAGTAGCCAGGTCCTTGCAGAGCTTTCTCTTTTTGATGTAATGGTTCAAGAATTTAATAATATGACTTCTATCGCTTACTCCTCGTGTTATTCCCTTACCCAAGTTGACGAGAAAATGACAAAGAAATAATTAAAGCAATGGAAGCAATTAAGAATAAAGCGATAGTAATTGAAGAAACTGAAATTTTTAATATCTTAAAAGATCCTAACATTAAAAGAGAAGTTAAAATTGGCTTAATACTAAATCAAGATGAAAGAATTGAGTTAATAAATCTACTTGCTGAGTTTATTAATGTCTTTGCTTGGTCATATGAAGATATTGATGGGTATAAATAGAGAAATTACTAAACATACTATACCACTAATTCCGGGAATGGAACCTATAAAAAAAAAGTTACGTCAAATAAAACTCGACGTGGCACTTAAATTAGAAGAAGAAATTTAAAAACAAATAACTGAAGGTTTCATCAAGGTTTCCAAGTATCCAGAATGGGTCGCTTATGTGGTACTAGTTCCCAAGAAGGATGGTAGAGTAAGTATGTGTATCGACTATAGTGATCTCAACAAGGCTAGCCCAAAGGAAGATTTCCCTCTACCACACATCAACAATCTAGTAGATAAAACAACCAATCACGCACTTCTCTCATTTATGGAGGGGTGCGCAGGTTACAACCAAATTCTCATGGAAGAAGAAGACATGGAAAATACTAACTTCATAACACCATGAGGCACTTACTGCTACACAATGATGCCATTCGGATTGAAAAACACGGATGCCACATACCCAATAGCAGCAACTGCCTCACTCCATGACATGATGCATAAAGAAGTCGAGGTGTGTGTGGACGATATGATTGTAAAATCTAACGATCACCCTAGCCATCAAATAACCTTGAGAAAATTCTTTGAAAGGCTTTGTAAGTAAAACATGAGGCTAAATCCATCCAAGTGTGCATTTGGGGTTTGTTACATCAGGAAAACTCCTAGGCTATGTCATTAGCTTTAGAGGAATTGAAATAGACCCCACCAAAATCAAGGCTATCATGTCCATGCCACCTCCCAAGACTGAGAAGCAAATTCGAGGATTCATTAGCCGGTTGCAATACATAAGTAGGTTCATATCAAAACTCACCATGGTGTGTGAACCAATACTCAAGAAACTCAAGAAGAATGTGCTATTTATATGGGACGATGAGAGTAAAGAAGCCTTTGATAAGATCAAAGCATACCTTGCAAATCCTCGTGTACTAGCACAAACACTACCAAATATTGCTCTTCGTCTATACATAATAGTCACCAAAGAAAAAATGGGGGCTATGTTCACACAAGAAGTGGAAGGCAAGGAGGATGTCATGTACTACCTAAGTAAAAAGATGATTGAATATGAGGTTCGCTACACACCACTTGAAAAGTTGTACCACGAAGTTAAGGCATTACAGGCTCGTTCATACAGTCCATGTGGTATCTCGAATGGATCCTCTCAAATATGTCTTTGAGATATCCACGCTTAATGGAAGAATATCAAGATGGATAGTCAACTTAGCTCAATTCAACCTAAGGTTCATGCCTCAAAAGTCCATTAAGGGGTCCACAATTTCTGATTTCCTAGCAAACTTCCCGATTGAAGACTCAACACCAGTACAAGAAAATGACTTTCCAGATGAAGATTTAATGGTCACTGAGGATGAAACTTGGACACTATACTTTGACGGTGCATCTAACCAAAAAGTATGTGGCGTAGAAGTTTTATTAGTGTCACCCAAGGAAGAGAATGTCCGAAATTTCAATAAAGCTTTACTTCGACGTTAGCAACAATGATGCAGAGTATGAAGCATGTGTGGTAGGCCTCGAAACGACATTAGCACTGGGAGTTAAGAAATTTAGAATATTTGGAGATTTGTCCTTTATCATCAATCAAATTTCTAAGAGGTGGAAGGTAAGGAGTGAAAGTCTAGCTCCATATCATACCTACTTGGAAACCTTCACTGATTAACTTGAAAAGGTAGAATACACATGCCTACCAAGAGAGGAAAACCAATTTCTGATGCCTTGGCAAGACTAGCCTCGATGGTTAGAATTCCTAAGGAAATTGAGCAAATGCCTTTAACCATAGAGAAAAGGCATAAGCCTGTCTATGTTCAAGCTATTGAGGATGAAGAATAACCATGGTATATAGACATTCTCAATTATATCACCGAAGGGGAATATCCACCTTATGCTGAAAAAAGAGCAAAACGTGCTTTGAGACTTGTAGCTTCATAGTTTGTACTCATAAATGGTGAACTTAACAAAAGGGTACCTAAAGGTAGAGCTCTCCTATGCGTAGGCAAAAAAGAAGCTCAAAAGGCAATGAGAATTATCTACAAAGGAGAATGTGGAACACATTTGAATGGTACAATGCTAGTCTAGAAGATTAAGCGCCAAGGCTATTATTGGACTACTATGAAAAGAGATTGCCATCAATATGTGAAAAATGTGCAAAATGCCAAATATATGCCAATTTGCAACATGTTCCACCTTTTGTTCTTTACACTTACACTTCACCATCGCCATTCCCAACTTGGGGATTAGATATCATTGGAAAGATCACTCCCCTTGGAATAGGAGGTCATGAATACGTTCTCGTTGCCATAGATTATTTACCCAAGTGGGTTGAAACGACATCTTACGCAAAACTCACCGCGAAGCATGTGGCACTCTTCATCGAATGGAACATCATATGTATATATGGAGTCCCACATGAAAAGATAAGTGACAATGGAACTCACTTCCAAGCAGAGTGTGAAGACCTACTTAAAAAGTATGATATTCAACATCATCACTCTTCTCCCTATAGACCTCAAGCAAATTGTGCAGTAGAAGCATCTAATAAAAATCTAAAGACAATCATTGAAAAGATGACGGAAAATTACAAAGATTGGCCTGACAATTTCAATTTTGCTCTTTGGGGTTATCGCATGTCAATCTGCTCATCCACAGGAACTACGCCATTGTCCTTTGTCTATGGAATGGACGTTGTACAACCTGTAGTGCTATAAATATCTTCCTTACGCATAGCATTAGAAAGTAAACTTGATGAGGTCGAATGGACAAGAGCTCGATATGAAGAGCTAGTTCTATTCGATGAAAAGCGGTTGGAAGGCTTGCATCATGTCCAATTCTACCAAAACCGTATGGCTAGACACTTCAATAGAAATGTCAAGAAAATAAACATCAAGGAAGGATACTTGGTGTTGAAAACACTTAGAAAGAATGTTCTGGATCCAAGTGGTAAATTTAGGCCTAATTGGTCTGGACCATACACCATCAAAACCATCCTATTTGGAGGCGCAACTAAGTTAACAAATATGGATGGCAATGAATTTTCGAATATGATAAATCATGACCAACTCAAGAAGTTTTACCTATAATTCAACGAGTTATGTACTTAAGAAAGCTAGGTTTTGCCTGATTCCTTAATAAGGATACGTAGGAAACCATTCCGTACGATGCAACCACTTTAAAATTTCAAAATCCTGCATTTAAACACAGAATTGCTTCAACATTGCAACAAATTAGGCTTCAACACGCCGCGTCAAAGTCATCGCGCCACGTTAGAGACATCGCGCCATGCTAAATCTGTCGCGCCGTGATGGACTAATCGCGCCGCAATGAAATTGGTTTTCCTCCGAAGCAAGCTGCGATTAAATGTGACAGTTTCAAATAATTTCGGAAATTTTATGACTTTCGAACTCGGATTATTTTTGAAATAGCTCAAGTTGTTTTCATTGCTTAAAACATTTATTTTTGATAAAGGATAATTATGAAAATGAAGTTAATTTAATTGAAAGCTAAAAATTACATTACTAATTGTAGACACCTGACTGTGTCTCCCCAAAAACCAAACCCAGTTTTGAGTACCTTTAACGTCTTTGATTATCAACTTAGGTTAAAAGTTTATGAGTCTCGTGAATTTCCCTTTAGCCTTAACCATTTCTAACCTTTCCTTGAATGTTTTAAAACAAAATCATTCATTTCTTGTCATCTTTATAAAACATCAAAACCAGCCTATTTTGGTCCATAATCCTGGTCCAATTATTTTGTAGTTTGAGGGCTTTGAAAATAGTTTTCCAACGATATATTATAAGCCCAAATTCGACTTATAACGATGAAAATTATGGCCAAAATACCAAACAAACCCGAACCAAGCCTTACCTACAGCCCAATGATCAGTTGGAGGGTCCATTAACCTTAACCTCAATCCTAAACCAATTAGGATTTATTACTATCTTCTAGAATCTTGTAGAAGGCTTTTTTATTTTTTATTTTTTATTTTTTTTTTATTTTTTATTTTTTTATCCTAAATCCATTAGGATTTATTTTGAGCTTCTAGAATCCTCTAGAAGTTAATAATTGATCCTATTTTCGAAAAGATAAAGATTTAAGAATTATACATCGGATAAAAGATCTGTTTTTCAATGATCCTAATCCTGGTTAAATTAGAATACGTATAGAAATTTGAGTAACCCAATTCGATTGGAAATCAGATTCCGTACGAATCCTATCTTTCCAAAACCATCACTAAGTGACAACACTATTGCGTCGCGACAAGTCTGTCGCACCACGATGGACTTGTCGCGCCGTTAAATAGTGGTCCGTTAAACAAAGCTATCGTGCCGCGATGAGAAGCATTTTACTCCGAGTCGGATTCTGACTCATTTTTTATCCTTGGACCCTCTTTTATCCTGATAAATAGTGGTCATTTCACCCCGTTTTCAATCACCAACAATCATCATCTAATCCTTTCTCTAATACTTTCTCTCTCTCTCTCTTGTTTCATTTCTTAGTGTAGCCTAAACACGTCCTAATACACATCCTTGATACTTTTACTAAATCAAACACCATACCTCTTTCACGATCTACGAATACTCCTGGCCAATCTCGAAGCTGCCTTCGACTTCGACGTGAAAGGTTGATTGTTCTGAGGGTTTGGTCCCAAATCTATATTTCAATTATTATTTGATTTAATTGATTGATTTAATCTTTCTTGAAGTTTACTAACCTGTGTATTGTCTTGATAGAAAGAGATACGAGGCACTAAAGTAAGTAATTCGATTACTTAATTATTCCTTTGATATAAAAATCATGCTTAGAATTTTATATTAATTCCTAGTATCATGTTAGGATGTTGATTTTGATTTCTAGTATCATGTTAGGATGTCTTTATGATTTTAATTATTAGTGACATGTTAGGGTTTGTTATTAATCCGTTTAGTATCATGCCTAGGATCTTACTATTAATAATGTTTTGATCATGTTTTGTTAATAATAGTAGGATGATGATCGTTGTGTCAATTATTACTTTGCTTGATTATTCATGATTTATTGTTATTTCTTGATCATGCCCCATCTTGCGGGTTTAAAGGGAATTTGTACATGAAATCACGCCTAATAAGATAATTGATACTTTGTTTTAGGCAAATATGATTTTAATTCAAGTGATCATCAATGAAAGATTTGATTGTGCATTAATAATCAACCAACGTAGATAAAATATGCTTAGGATTTATTTGATGTACGTATGTTGATCGAAAAGCGCATATGAAAATCATAAGGAATTAAGTAGAGGCCAATTAAGGGCGAGTTAAATCTCTTTTAGGTAGGATTCGTACCATCATCCCCGAACATCTTGTCATGGTTCCGGACCACAATGGGGTGTAACCTTCACGCCCGTGAACGGTTTACAAGTTCCTAAAAATTGTTTGTGACTCATCTATTTCTAGCTTCCTTTACTTGGACGGCCGCCATGCCTAAAAGCATGAGCACATCGGGGCTCAAAAGTTTGAGTTTGAAAAATTCCCTATAGTTTTTGGCGACTCCACTAGGGAGGATTTCTAATTTTAATTCCTAAAATTTATTTTGGCAATTGATTTAGAATGAGTGGATGAGACTTGAATGATTTTCGATATTTATTGTGCGTAATTTTGATTAATATTGTGGCATAAGCATAAAATGGTTCGCATTGGAAAGAACATCTGTAATGCGTAAAAAACATAGGATTTTTACACGTAGGAAAAGCTGGAAATATCTTTCACAACTAAAATTGAATAAACACTTCGAAAACCGGAAAAAAATATCGAATTCCAGAATTGTCGCGTCGCGCTGGAACTGTCGCAAAACAGCAGCGACTGTTGCCAAACGAAAGCTTTATTGCGATGTGATAGAGCCGTCGACGCGCGACAGTCTCTTTTTTCTCGCTCGAGTTCTCGCAACATTGCGCCAGTTTTTTTCTTTCGTGTTTTGACGACTTTACTTCCAAATTGTGTTTTTCTGACTTTTCTAAACCCATATGTGTTATACATATGGTCTTAGCCCCTGGGAATTCACGCTCCATCCACCCTAATGAACGCTCCGTGCAACAATGGGTGCATCCGAGTTTGTGAATTCACCAAATCATGGAAGCAAGTTTAACTTGCAGGGTCCCATCCATCATGCCAACCCTTTTAAGTTAAGGCTTCCGCACAATGAATCCGGACTCATAACCATGGACCCTCTTTGACACCATAATCTTTGCCTTTAGAGAACTAGAGCCATGGTTAGGTGCAAACTCATTGCATCATGTTGTGACTACTTGACTACTTGTGCATTCTTACTTGTGATTAAACCAACCTTTTGTGTTGCCTTATTTCTAGTAAATAAAGTCTTAAAAAATTAACCAAGGACTAAAAAGGACTTTGCTTAATTCATTAGTTAACTAATTCAAACCCATAAAGTCTAAACATACTCGACCTAGTAGTCCATAAGCTTTAACCTTTGAAAGGATCACCGAAAAACAAAATAGATTGACGTTCCTTTATTTATGAACTTAGTTGTCGCTAAATGAGACAAGCGATGTTATATTTGTTTTCCATTGCTGAACTTAGCAACGGATTTTTATTTCTGTCGCTGGTTTTAGCGACGGATTATTTTTATCTGCCGCTGGTATTAGCAACGGAAAAAAAAATTCGTCGCTCATATCAGCAAAAGAAAAAAAAATCTGTCCCTAAATTTAGCAACGGAAAAAAATATTTTGTATCTAAAAGTAGATGCTATTCGATTCGACCTCACTCGAGTCAACCCAACTCGGCTTTGCATGAAAGTCTCCTTGAATCCCTAATCTTAAGAATCACAATAGGTGGGACTCGAACCCGTGACCTCAAAGTCACAAAGTGAAACTATTACCAACTATACCAAATATTATTTGTTCACTTCTACACACATAGTTGATAATAAGTGAAAGAAATATTAGAGACGAAATTTAAAATCCGTCTCTAGTTTAGAAAAAGATTTTCAAATTCGTCTCTAGTTTAGAGATTGATTTTAGTTTACATAATTCGTCTCTAAAGTAATATTTTATATAATTCGTTTCGAAAATAATTTAGAGACGGAATTAAAAATCCGTCGCTCATATTAGCAACGGAAAAAAAATCCGTCTCTAATTTAGCAACGGGAAAAAAAAATCCGAATCTAATTTAGCAATGAAAAAAAATCCGTTTCAAATTTAGCAACGAATAAAAATCCGTTTCTAATTTCGTGACGAATTTTCAATTCCATTTCTTATTTAGAGACGGTTTTTTTAATTCCGTTTCTAAGTTAATTTAGAGATGGATTTTTTAATTCTGTCTCTAATTTAGAAACGGATTGAATTTCGTCACTAGAATTCTTTTTCTATATGGACATTTTTTTGTAGTGTTTTCCGAGTCTTCATGTCGAATCTAATTACCATAATTAACTGATTTAATGTATAAACAAGGTCTTAACTTAGACTTTGCTTGAGTCCAATCATATACTTAGTCCCATGGTCATCACACAATTTTTGCACATATCACTTTCACTCATGAGTCATGGCACACACTTTGTACCTACTTTTTTCACACCATGACCATGTCTTAAGTCCATGCATGAGTCATCCTTTCTATCATTTGAATTAAGGGTCCATTATATTCCCGGATTTTTCCATATCATTCCACAAATAAATTCTTTCCCTTTACATCACATTCCATACATTACATACCTCACACTTTCCACATTCACATACTTTCCTCTTAAATGCTTCCCCCTTACATATTATTTACCTCATACACTATGATCTTTTCCCATCTATTCATGTTGAATCGAGTTTGAGTTAAGTAGTTGACAAGTACTCTGTTTTGATAGACTAGTTCGATCAAAGAGAAAGATAAGAATGACATCAAGTCAAGAAGATTTTGAGAAACTTCAAGAAACTGTGAATGGACTTGCTGAAATGCTCAAGGGACTCACCACTCGAGTCGAAGACCCTAACAAGTAAAAACCAATTGAGACAATCAAGCGTATGGAGGATAGCTTGAGTCAAATCTCCAATGACTACAAGTATTTTGGTATAAGTTCTAAGGGGGTCTCAATGGACAAAGATCTTCTTCTACAGAAGTTCTCAGCCAATGACATCCCTATATTTAAAGCTACTGACAACCCTTACGTCCACTTGAGGGCTTTTCAGACTATGATGGAGATCAAGGGGATTGACAAGAAGGTTTTCCCCTCGCTCTTCTCTCTCTCTCCTTGGAACCAGTATGCCAACAATGGTTCTTTTCCATAGGTACTGAGAAAATTGCTACTAGGGAAACTATTACGCCTGTCTTCATTGATAGATACAAGTGTAATATTCAAGAAGAAACCGATCATAAAGAACTTGAAATTCTTAAACAAAAAGAGAATGAAGGTTTTACTGCATTTTATAATAGATAGAAGGAAACTTCTGCTAGAATGATTGCAATTCCAAGTGAAAAGGAATTTGTAAGTGATGAGTGTCATTTGTGGCACTCAAATGGCATTATTTTGGGATGATTTTAGCTGTTTTAATAGCTTTCTTTATTCTTTTCCCCTTAGTTTTAGTCTTTTATTCTCTAGTTAGTTTCATTCTAGTCTTTTCTACCTGTTTCTTGTATTTTCGTGGATTTTATCAACCTTTCCCTTTTACTTGTTATTATTTCCTTACTTTGAGGGCTACGGTGAAGTCCAAGGCCCTTCATGGTGATTCCTCAGGTTAGAAGATGCTCAAAGTGCAAGGTGGAAGCTCTCATATAGCTCACAAATCAAGGGATAGCTTACTTGCGCCCTTATGCTGCGCTCAAATGAAAATATGGTGTTGAACCCACCGTAAACTCATTTTGGGACAGCCATACACAATGTCAATCAAGAGGGGCGCACCTCTTGCATTGAAGAACGCATGGAGGAAGTCCCCTGTTCTAGTGGCGCGGGTGGCAAGGTGATGGCACGGGCGCGCCACCTGAGCCCCCT
This sequence comes from Chenopodium quinoa, assembly GCF_001683475.1. Taxonomy (NCBI): domain Eukaryota; kingdom Viridiplantae; phylum Streptophyta; class Magnoliopsida; order Caryophyllales; family Amaranthaceae; genus Chenopodium; species Chenopodium quinoa. The sequence goes on from NW_018742951.1 coordinate 3,884,974, forward strand.
ATTCCGTACCCCATGTTTCGCAACCATACATTATGGAGAGAGGGCGCGCCTGTACGGGTATCTTTTGGACGTCGACAACGACAACAACGTCAAGGCTCCAACCAAGATTTGGAGGCTTTGCAAGCACAAATGACGAGCTTGCAACTTGGCTTGGAAGGCATGTTTAAACAAGATTTGTTGCTATGCACACACAAATGAAGAGCATGGAAATTGGCATGCGAGGGCTCATGGAGATGCAACAAGGTATGTTTCACCAACCACAAGCTTTATTTGATGCGAGCGTCAACCGGGGCGAAATCACCCCCGCGGTTAATTATCAAAAAATTTTGCCACAACACGATCTCGTACCATCTTTGAGGGGTGATGGTAAGCCTACATATCCATTTTGGCAAGGTCCGCAAGGACCTAGTGTTGAGTTGCGCTATTTTTCGGATGAGCACGATAACTATGGTTACGGTGTGCCCGGTGGGAACAACTATAGGGGTGATCCTAACTACCCCTATGTCGATCCTATTCACCCCGCCCCCCTTGAGTGGCCCCCGCAATATAATCCCTTGACCTTTCGGCAACAAGACAACTTTCGAGGTCATTATGGTTGATCAGCTGGTTATATCGGGGGATGGGATCCTTATGGACCCCCGTCTGGCTTCTCCTATTGATAGGGAGGATGATGATGGTGGGGCCGGTCCTAGTGGCCAATAGTCCCCTATTTGTTCTTTTTTCCTCAATCCTTTTATTGATTGATACTTTATTTTGTATGATGGGATGTTGAGATGTTTTCATTCTAGCTTAGGGGATTTCTTGTTCATTTGCAGGGCGGGTGTGTGTGTGTGTTTTTAGCATGTTTGTTGTCCATATGCTTGTTGTGTTTGTTTTACATGATGCTTCTCCTTTGCCATTGATGCTTTTGTCGGTTGTTGTTATGATGATGATGATGCGTTGATAATATGATGGTTTTTGGTGATTTTTCTCGTTGATGATTTTTGTTAATTTTTTATGATGATTTTGCTCCCTTTAAATCCAAACCCATGAATCCAAATCCCTCAAATCCAAATTCTTTCTAAACTAGTGTATAGTTTTATTTTGTCGTTTTTGTTTTGAAGTTACTAACATTTTTCTTTGTGTATAGTCTATTTTCTTTCTCACATTGTCACATAGATCTTGCTATGCTTCTTGGAGCAACAAGGAGGTGTAAGCTTCTCTTCGCTTCCTTTATAAGTCTAGCTTGAATCGTTTGGTAAGATCTTTGTATTTCGTTTGCCACATATATCTTTCTTGTTTACTTAGATTAGGAATAGTTTAGGAAGAGTTGGCGGTTCGAGGATGTTTGCTATTAACACCGTAAGGGTGTCTGAGGTCATTGGCGTTGTAGTCGAATGACCACTTGTTTGTCGATTGGGATCTAAATGATTTTGCATGCATCTTTTTGCTTTTCTTTTACTTTTCCTTTTGTTTTCTTTTTCTTATCCTATTCTTTTTCTTTCCTCTTTTCATTTCTTTCCTCTTTTTATTCCCTTTTGAATATAAAAATTCCATCAAGATTTTTGTTTGAGGCGTTGTTTTGTTTTGCTTGTTACATTCGGTTATGAATTGGACATAATACCATTTGGACTTATATTTTTGAATGAATGACTTCCTATATGGTAATGGTATGCACGGTTTGAAAATATGCTTGGTTGACTCTTGGATAGAGTACGCTAAGATAGTGTGTTTAGAACTTTTGGGACCTCGAAGCCCTAGTCTACTGATATACGTGTTTTATACAATGGTTTTCCCCGGTTTTACTTAGTAATTTTATATGGTTTTGAGCTCTACGGAGCCATTTCTTGCTAACAATCTCTTCTTTAGTGTATTCGATTGTTTTAGTAAGCTTTTCAGGAATATGAAGCGTTTCTAGGCAATTGGACGTGTTTTTAGTAGATTCGGAAGAGTTGATAGCCAAGAACTGCAATTTATGTGGAGTGCCCGACCGGGCATGGCTTGCCCGGGCAGACCGGGCAATGAAGAGTTCACAGGAAGAAGCCCAATTCTGAACGGTGCAACGCGCGCCCGATCGGGCAGGCTTCGCCCGGTCAGACCGGGCGATGAAGAAGTCAAGTTATGAAGATGCAATTCTGGAAACGTGTTACGCGCGCCCGACCGGGCGAGGCTCGCCCGGTCTGACCGGGCAAAGAAGGAAAACTGTCGTATTTTACGCAGCTTTCCTCCGCCCGATCGGGCGAGGTTTGCCCGGTCTGACCGGGCGATGTTCAAGATTGCGCGATTTCAGCTATTTCCGAATTTCTATCTTTTGGGGGTATAAATACCCTTTTGTAATTAACTTTTAAAGAGAGTTTTTCATTAGTTTTTCTCCTTAAGCCCTAGAAAACTCTCAAGAACCCTAGTTTTATTTCCTTTAAGCAATTTCAATCTTTTAATCCCAGATTAATCAATTGTTCATCAACAATTTGAGTTCTTTCAATTGGAGTAATTGGTATTTATCTTACTTCACTCTTTTCTGATATTCACTGTTCTCTAAATATGTTTTCTTTACTGTTTCTTGTTTTTGAACTTGATTTTGATTTTATTATGATGTGTGAGTAGTTTCCTTAATCCGGGATCTTGCTAAGCTCGATTATGATTGATGTATAAAGTAGATCTTTAAATTCCCCAATAATAATCCCAATTGACATGCTTAATTGATTGTGTTTATGCCAATACTAGATTAGGAATAATTAGTATTGTTATCATCCCTTTGTTCTTATTGCAACGGAAGTTGGGTATTAACGGGATTAGGTTATTCCAATTAAGGGTTTGAAGATCATCACGGAAGTAGATGATTGAATAATTAGGAATCTAGGCATGGTGTTTAATGTCCCTTATTCGCTTGATTCCACGGAAGTAGGCTTGATAGTTAATTTGGGAAGCCATTGATAACTTGGAAGAGACCTTTGGTATTATTATTAGGGATTGCTTTTCTTCTTGTCAATTGATTTATATATTGGGGGTAGATTTATTAGTTTATCAATCATAATCGTGGTAATGCTTGATCTTGGATGCTTTAGTTTATTGATTAATATTTCCTCTAGTTAATTGTGTTATTTAATATATTAGTTGATTATTATCATCCATTATTGATTGGTGACGTGCTTAGTGATTAATTGAGTCTGATTAATTGAATGAACCATAGTCTCTTGGGATTCGATCCTTACTTGCCCTACTACACAGTTAGAAGGAATAGTTAGGTTATTTTTGTTAGGTACGCGATAAGCCTATCAAATTTTGGCGCCGTTGCCGGGGACTAACGGTTTCATATTGATTTTCCGTGATTCGTTTTTACTAAGCGTTGTTTGTTGCTTCGGCTATTGCCTCCTGTGTTTTTGATGTTCTTTGCCTAGTTCTTTGTTGTATGCAAACACGTCGCTCAGGGTCAGACGACTTAGTGCCTCTCGATTCAGAAATTGAAGCGACTGCAAGAAGACGAAGAAGTAGAAGAAGAGCAGGTAACAGAAATATGGAAGACCAAGCAACAAAGTCTCTTTTGGAGTACGGTATCCCTGACACAACAACCGGACTCCTTTCTAGCATTGTTAGACCACCTATCACCGCTCAGAATTTTGAATTGAAACCGCAGTTTATTCAATTCATATCCAATGATTCATTTGCTGGCACACCTCTTGATTGCCCAGTGAATCATATAGATGGTTTCTTGGAAAAGTGTGACACTATGAAGCTGAATGGTGTTACAGATGATGCTCTTAGACTTCGCCTTTTTCCATTCTCATTACGGGATAGGGCGAAGGAATGGTTAAGAGATGAGGGTTCTGGTTCCTTTGATACATGGGATAAACTAGTAAAAGCTTTTCTGGTCAAGTTCTTGGGACAAGAAAAGACTGCAAGATTAAGGAACGAGCTATCCACTTTCAGGCAATCAGATGAAGAATCCTTATATGACGCATGGAGGAGATTCAAGAGATTACAGAGACAGTGCCTCATCATGGCATACCTGAATGGATGTTAATCCAAACCTTTTATAACGGTCTAACCCATGAATTCCGGATCTATATCGACGCCGCATCTGGAGGCTCCCTTTTAACTAAAAATCCAACCGAAGCAAAGGAGCTGGTTGAGAAGATGTCAGCCAATGACAACTATCACCCAGGCGGCCGAAATAGTGTCAAGAAAGGAGGTAAATTAGATGTTGATGCTCTAACTCTTTTAACTAGTTCTGTGCAGGCACTTTCAAGCAAGTTCGATAGATTACAAACTGGATCTTCTAATAATGTGCTAGAAACTTGTCAAATGTGTAATACTCAAGGTCACATCGCACCTAATTGCCCACGAAATTCGAATGAGGTATCAATTGAGGAAGCCAATGCCTTCTACAATTCCAACCCTAAAAGACCATACGATCCCCATTCTAATACTTATAATGAAGGTTGGAAGAATCACCCAAATTTCTCATACAAAAACACCCAGGCTCAGCAAAATCCACCTCCGCCCCCACCTCGAAACAACAATTATAATCCACCTGGTTTTCAACCAAGACCACCCCTAGTACAACAACCCATGCAACCTATGCAACCACTCCCTCAAAAATCCAATCTCGAACTAATGATGGAGAACTTCATCAACACCACAAATAATTCCATCCAACAGTTACAAGCCCAGAATAAGCTCATGGAAAATCAAATAAGCCAACTTGCTCATCAAGTCGGCCAATCTTCAAAAACACCAGGTACGTTTCCTGGCCAAACAGAGCAACCACAAAAGGGGCACATGAATGCTGTAATTTTAAGGAGTGGAAAACAGTTGGAAGACCTTCCCGTAAGGGAACCATCAACGATAGATATTGAGGGAATGAGTGAAAAACAGGGGATTTTGCAAAATTCTTCTTCGCCCGGTCAGACCGGGCAATGTCCGCCCGATCGGGCGCGAGAAGCAGTCGACGAAAAACAGGGGACTGTGCGAATTTCTTCTTCGCCCGGTCAGACCGGGCAAGGTCCGCCCGATCGGGCGCAAGAAGAAATTCCAGACAAACAGAAGAACATAAGCAGCTCTTCTTCGCCCGGTCAGACCGGGCAATCACTGCCCGACCGGGCGGGAGATCCAGACAGCCTAATTCCAAGGAATGATGTTCAAGAAAAGCCACGGGAACCGATCCCACCTCTCGCCCCATACATGCCAAGAGTCCCTTTCCCACAGAGGTTAGCCCAGGCTAAGTTAGAGAAAAAGTACGGTAAATTTCTAGACATCCTTAAGAAACTTCACATTAATATACCGTTCTTGGATGCAATTTCTGAAATGCCTTCTTATGCAAAGTTTTTGAAAGACATGCTATCTAACAAGAAGAAGCTTGCAGAGAATGCTACTGTTTCTCTAACTGCAGAATGTAGTGCCATTCTGCAAAACACTCTTCCTAAGAAACTAGGTGATCCAGGCAGCTATTCAATCCCAGTGAAGCTCGGAGATATAGAGATCAATAGAGCGCTATGCGATCTTGGTGCAAGTGTAAGCCTTATGCCGCTCTCCATCTGCGAAAAGCTTCAAATGGGTGAGCTAAAGCCTACAAGGATATCTCTGCAACTTGCAGACAGGTCAGTTAAATTTCCCCTCGGTATACTTGAAGATGTTCCATTGCGAGTTGGTAAATTCTTTATTCCATGTGATTTTGTTGTTATGGAAATGGAAGAAGATGCCCATGTCCCTATTATTCTTGGTAGACCATTCTTAGCTACTGCAGGTGCAATTATTGACATGAAGAATGGGAAAATAACATTTGAAGTAGGGGATGAGAAAATGGAGTATTCATTACTGAATGCTATGGGAAATCCGTCTATGGGTGAGACTATTTGTCAAGTGGATGTCCTCGATGATCTACAACAAGAACAACTTCCCCTGATCAAAAAGGAAGATGCTCTTGAAACGGTGTTGATAGGGAGTATCCATGATGAAGATTGGGAAGTAAGGGAGTACACGAGGCTACTAGAAGACGCAAAAGCTAATCCAATCATCGCTCCAGTCAAGGAAGTCCTTAGTACATCGAGTGTTGGGGAGAGTTCGACGCCTCCCGAGGTAGAGTTGAAACCCCTTCCATCTAATCTTAAATATGCATATCTTGGTCCTAAAAATACATACCCTGTTATTGTTAATGCTGAGCTTAATAACATTGAATTAGAGAAACTTCTCGCTGTTTTAAGAAAATATAGAAATGTTATTGGGTATACCATTGATGATATCAAGGGTATTAATCAAAACTCTCAAGAACCCTAGTTTTATTTCCTTTAAGCAATTTCAATCTTTTAATCCCAGATTAATCAATTGTTCATCAACAATTTGAGTTCTTTCAATTGGAGTAATTGGTATTTATCTTACTTCACTCTTTTCTGATATTCACTGTTCTCTAAATATGTTTTCTTTACTGTTTCTTGTTTTTGAACTTGATTTTGATTTTATTATGATGTGTGAGTAGTTTCCTTAATCCGGGATCTTGCTAAGCTCGATTATGATTGATGTATAAAGTAGATCTTTAAATTCCCCAATAATAATCCCAATTGACATGCTTAATTGATTGTGTTTATGCCAATACTAGATTAGGAATAATTAGTATTGTTATCATCCCTTTGTTCTTATTGCAACGGAAGTTGGGTATTAACGGGATTAGGTTATTCCAATTAAGGGTTTGAAGATCATCACGGAAGTAGATGATTGAATAATTAGGAATCTAGGCATGGTGTTTAATGTCCCTTATTCGCTTGATTCCACGGAAGTAGGCTTGATAGTTAATTTGGGAAGCCATTGATAACTTGGAAGAGACCTTTGGTATTATTATTAGGGATTGCTTTTCTTCTTGTCAATTGATTTATATATTGGGGGTAGATTTATTAGTTTATCAATCATAATCGTGGTAATGCTTGATCTTGGATGCTTTAGTTTATTGATTAATATTTCCTCTAGTTAATTGTGTTATTTAATATATTAGTTGATTATTATCATCCATTATTGATTGGTGACGTGCTTAGTGATTAATTGAGTCTGATTAATTGAATGAACCATAGTCTCTTGGGATTCGATCCTTACTTGCCCTACTACACAGTTAGAAGGAATAGTTAGGTTATTTTTGTTAGGTACGCGATAAGCCTATCAAATTTCGCCAAAATTTGATAGGCTTATCGCGTACCTAACAAAAATAACCTAACTATTCCTTCTAACTGTGTAGTAGGGCAAGTAAGGATCGAATCCCAAGAGACTATGGTTCATTCAATTAATCAGACTCAATTAATCACTAAGCACGTCACCAATCAATAATGGATGATAATAATCAACTAATATATTAAATAACACAATTAACTAGAGGAAATATTAATCAATAAACTAAAGCATCCAAGATCAAGCATTACCACGATTATGATTGATAAACTAATAAATCTACCCCCAATATATAAATCAATTGACAAGAAGAAAAGCAATCCCTAATAATAATACCAAAGGTCTCTTCCAAGTTATCAATGGCTTCCCAAATTAACTATCAAGCCTACTTCCGTGGAATCAAGCGAATAAGGGACATTAAACACCATGCCTAGATTCCTAATTATTCAATCATCTACTTCCGTGATGATCTTCAAACCCTTAATTGGAATAACCTAATCCCGTTAATACCCAACTTCCGTTGCAATAAGAACAAAGGGATGATAACAATACTAATTATTCCTAATCTAGTATTGGCATAAACACAATCAATTAAGCATGTCAATTGGGATTATTATTGGGGAATTTAAAGATCTACTTTATACATCAATCATAATCGAGCTTAGCAAGATCCCGGATTAAGGAAACTACTCACACATCATAATAAAATCAAAATCAAGTTCAAAAACAAGAAACAGTAAAGAAAACATATTTAGAGAACAGTGAATATCAGAAAAGAGTGAAGTAAGATAAATACCAATTACTCCAATTGAAAGAACTCAAATTGTTGATGAACAATTGATTAATCTGGGATTAAAAGATTGAAATTGCTTAAAGGAAATAAAACTAGGGTTCTTGAGCTACTACACAGTTAGAAGGAATAGTTAGGTTATTTTTGTTAGGTACGCGATAAGCCTATCATCTACTTGTTTGTGGTAAGAAGTTGTTGCTTCCTATAGTGGATTTGAAGCTAATAGTGAGTTATTGCTAAAACCATGTGAGGTTTCATTTTTCTAGACTTCTACCTATTTTGCATGAGAGACACATGGATCCTTAACTATCGTTTACTTTATCTACAACTTGACTTTTACCTCTCGAGATCGCGACTGAACCATTTTGGAATGACAAAGGCATCTTTTCGAGGTGGTAATTTTCCTTTTCTAGGATTAGATTTTATAGGGATATTCTCAACGGTAACCCCCAACTTCTGCTACGCACCAACGGTAACCCCCTCTTTTTAGATTATACAAAATGACCTTAGTTAAAAATTTCATCCCACTCATAACCTTATTTCATTAAATATTAACTATGGTTAAATTTACACTTTTTTAAAAAAAAGAAAAGTTAAAACAATTAATCCCAATCCCCCATTGATTCCGGCCAACCTCTCCTCCTTCCCCTCACATTCCATCCCACTCCCCAACCACCTCTTTGTCGCCCTCCCCCCAACCACCTCCTTGCTTGCCGCCCTCCCCCAAACACCTCCTTGCTGCCCACAGTCACCCTACCCCTTAACCAACCACCACCGTAACCCGTGTATGACAAAGGAAAAAGATGTACATTACAGCTTATATATATCAGAGATTCAAAGGAGAGCAAATTGGGGAAAACGCGAAACAACGAACCTAGGAGCAAGGTATGTCAATGGCGGTCTTCTTCCTTGATTTATTATAGCGATTTTCTGAAGATTTAGCTGCATATATATATATATATATATATATATCAGAGATTCAAAGGAGAGAAAATTGGGGAAAACGCGAAACAACGAACCTAGGAGGAAGGTATGTCAATGGCGGTCTTCTTCCTCGATTTATTATAGCAATTTTCTGATGATTTAGCTGCATAATTTGCTCGATTGAAATTGAGATTATCTAATCTTATTTTTTAAGAACGGTTTAATTTGATTGCTTAATTTTATTTTTTAAAAGGTTTAGGGTTTGTAATTCAATTCAATTAACGAGGATGAAGATGAATAAGAATGATACACTACCAGTAATAAAATCATCTAGTGATTTTGATTTTTTTTTTTAAAGTTAACCATAGTTAGTTTTTTCTTTAATAAATAACACTCATTAATGTCATATGTGAGATAAATTTCTTAATTAGGTTCATTTTGTATAATCCAATCCAAAAAAAGGGGGTTACCGTTGGTGCGTAGCAGAAGTTGGGGGTTACCGTTGAGAATTTCCCGATTTTATATTTTTTGTTTTGGGTTTACATTTGCCTTCTTGCTAACCATTTGAGCCTTATACCCTCTTTTCTAGCCATATTACTAGCTTTTGAGCCATTTGTTTCATTATTGTTTCCATCTTTGGTTTTTGTGAAGCAATTGGTCCATTGTTTGTTGGTGCTTATGGGAGTATGAGCAAGGTTATTTGGTTCTATTGCTCAGCAAGTATATGTTGTATATAAATTGTGTGAATAAAGGCGAATGCAAGTTCAAAAAGTCGTCCATAGTTAAAAGAGGTGAGGACAAAGCAATAAAATAAAATAAAGAGCAAAAGCAAATGCCTTAGAAAATAAAATAAAAAAAGCTCGGAAATATTTTGATATAAGTGTGATCCCCCTAGTTTAGAGCATTGAGGAAAATGCTCCATTTAAGCTTAGGGGGAAGCGTTCTTATGCTTTTTGTATATATGTTTGTGATTTTTTATTTAAATAAGCTTGGGGGTGTTGGAGTTTTTGTTTGGTGATTACTTGATTATGGTGTTGAGCATTAATCACCCTTTGCTTCACAATTTAGGTATACCACCAAATTTAAAATTTTAGCTTACCTTTACCCTTTTCGCCCAAACATTACAACCCTTTCCAAGACCTTTTGACCTTTATGGTTGAGTCACAAGTCAGTGGAGGGAGATGGGAGTCAAGCTTATGTAGTGGTTTGTATAGTCAAGATGTCGAGTAGCCTTAGAATCTCTTCTTTTCTGGTTCCTTCGAGGAATCATTAAGATGCTCGCTAGAGGTGGATTGGAAACTATTAGGGAGAACGCGACAAGATTGTTTGGGATGAAGGTGAATAGTGTCTTATTAGTTCACTATGCTTAGCATATTTTATGTTTCAATCAACCTCGGGTATCTTGGAACGTGCATTCCCTTATTTGTTTAGGATGTTGTGCATTCATTTGTATTTGGTCATTTGCAAAGGTCCATTTCAAAAAAGCATTTGTGTTCTTTTTCTTATTTTCTTTTATTTTTCCTTTTATGCTTTGCCTCGTTTTACTTTGAGAGTTAAGGGTTCAGCTGTTTAGAAACCCTTAAGAGACCTCACTCGTCCTCATTAACGACCTTGGGGTTTTAAGGGCTTGTTGTAGCTAAAAACAACCGTGATTCCTATGAAAGTGAGTAAGTGTATATTCTTGTCCCCTTCTTTTCCTTTTTCTTTACTTGAATAAATCTTTCATCCTACTCCTACTTTTTTTTTTTTTTTGCTCGAGGACAAGCAAAAGTTTAGCTTGGGGGAGTTTGATGAGTGCCAATTATGGCACTAAAATGGCATTATTTTGGGATGATTTTAGTTGTTTTAATAGCTTTCTTTATATTTTTTCCCTTAGTTTTAGTCTTTTATTCTCTAGTTGGTCTCATTCTAGTCTTTTCTACATTTTTCTTGTATTTTCGTGGATTTTATCATCTTTTCCCTTTTACTTGTTTTCCTTTCCTTATTTTTCAGGTATATGGTGAAGTCCAAGACCCTTCATGGTGATTCCTCGGGTTAAAAGATGCTAAAAGTGCAAGGTGGAAGCTCTCATATAGCTCACAAAGCAAGGGATAGCTTACTTCAAGACTTGATGCTTGCGCCCTTATGCTGCGCTCACATGAAAATATGGTGTTGAACCCACCATAAACTCATTTTGGGACTGCCATCCCCAATGTCAATCAAGAGGAGCGCACCTCTTGCATTGATGGATGCATGGAGGAGATCCCCTGTCCAGGGGCGTGGGTGGCAAGGTGATGGCGCGAGCGCGCATACTCCACAAGAGTGCACGCTACCTTAGCCCCCTATTTCGTACCTTATTTTTCACAATCGCGCATTCCGGAGAGAGGGTGCACCTGTAAGGGTTTCTTTTGGACGTCCACTTTATTTCTCCTTAGTTATTATAGAAAAAAAAGAATTCTCATTCATTCATTGGAGGAAGCTAGAGAGAGAAGTTTTGGAGTTAGTTTTCTAGTTCTTAGATTTTAAAGAGAGAAACTTGAGAGAATTGGATGATTTCTACTTTTGAATTCCTTCTAATTTGAATGCAAGCATAGTTTCTTTAATTTGATCAAAGTTATTAAGACTCTTCTTCTTCTTAATTCAATATTTTTGCATTTGATTTCGATTAATTGTAGCAATCTCAAGTTTATTTGATTCCTTATTGTTTGTTTTACAATGATATGATGATGATGATTTTGATGATTAATTAGTTTAGTTTGGTTCTTATATTTCAACATGCTTAGTGAGTAGATTCCTTGCTAGGGAGATGGTGAAGCATGCATGAATGATGGATTATTGCTAATTGATGGATAATGATTGATTGAATGTTGTGATAAAATTGGTTAATAGAATTGTGCATGTGGTTGAATTGTTAAGTAGTAGCTAACCTTGATTTTCAAGATAGATTGCATTGTGATTCCTAATGACACGAACCATTGATTTAGGGATTGCAAGTATTTATTGAATTTTATTTGTGATTCTTCTTGCTAGTCATTCATAGAGGAAACCTAGTTTAACTTCTAGCAGATTACCCTTTGAGTTCTCTTGATTGCAATTACTATCCTCCTTTACAACATTTGGTTGATTGATTTCCCCTGAATTGGCATAACCATCATGATTGTAACGTATATGGATCCTAATCCCTAGTGCTTTTGATATTGAATTCCCTCTTTAGTTTAGTGGTTTGAGACCACAGTTATTCTTATTAAACATCCTTCTTATTCTTCGAAATAGCTTAACCTTAGGCTATAGTAACTGATCGGTGGATAATAGGTCGTTACTACTACCTAGATCAAATATACAATTTTCATCTCCTAACCTAGCTCTATCAATTTTAATTTAGATAGTGGCAAGTTAGGGTTGAATCCCAAGGAAACGGGGATATTGCACAATCAATACGAAATCTAGGATAAATTGCAAGTAACAAAAAGGGGTATTATGGTTTGTTTTTTGAAGAGTTCTATGATCAAACTATCTACCAAAGGAGACTAAATTAAACCAACATTAAGAAGATCAAACTAGACACTTAAAAATGGAGATGAAGAGCAAGATTATAGAGGTAATAATGGCAAAAAGCACTAGGGAGAGGGGGTTCAATTCATGATCAACAAGACACTAATGAAAATCAATAAGGAAATATACCAAGGAGTTCAAACTCTACTCAAAGCAGTTCATTCTCATGCAACTACTCAAAGCAAGTTGATGAAATCAGTCAACCCTAAACTAGATCATTCTCATGCATCTAATCTAGTGCTAAAACATTGGGGTCATAGGTGAACACAATAACTCCAAGCATATTTAAGCACAAATCATCAACTCAAGGTAAAATCCAATCAACAATAAATAGGAACTCAAATAAACATGATTTTCACCCCCTTCCCTAGCTAAAAATCTAAGCTAGAGAAAGGAAAATAGCCATGACAACTAAGCTAACCATGTATTCAATATTAACGCAACCTAGCATGATTCTAAGTCAAAGAGAAATCAATGATACCAATAAAGCATGGAAATTTATGGAAGAAAGCAAAAATAAGAGCAATAGAACTGACAAAACTAACAACTAGAGAATAAAGAGGAAAGATTACTATTATAAAAGTTGAAAGATTACCCAATCATCAAAGTAGTTGCAACAATCAAGAAGAAAGCTTGAATATTTGATTACAAAGATTAAATCTTGAAGACTAAGTGTTTTCTCTCTCTAAAAGACATGCCTTTTTTCTCTCTCTACAAAGTGTTTTGATGGCAATGAAATAGTTGATGATTGAAAACTCTAGCCCAAGACTATTTATAGTCTTCTATTATAATGAGGAAAATGGGTAAGGGAGAGGGCTCTCCGAATATGCTGCCGCGCCCTCTCTAAGCTGGGTAAGAAGTTCGCCAGACCTAGAGCGTCGCGCCCGAGGCCCTGATTGCCGCGCCCGCGGCTGGCCATCTCCTAGCCATCTCCAGAATCTGCTTCATAGCTCAGCAACCCCCTGTCCGCGCCCGCGGCTAGTTGAAGCAGCGCGCCCTCTCCTTTGCAGCATCTCCTCTTCCCTTGATGAGCCTCCTTAGCAACTCTACTCCGTCTAGCAATCAAAAATTCACCCACGAGTGCTAGGAGCTATCAAAACACACAAATACAAGGTAAAAAGTAAAATAAAAGATAAAAGGAAATGGAAAACATGATAGGGATCTAAAGTAACTGATATAGGAGTTATAACGGTAAGAAAAGGTGCAAACAAGTGACAAAAAGGGGGAATTCGCTGGTGAAAGAGGTTGAAATGGTGGCATAAATGCCACTCATCAAAAATCCCCACACTTGCCTCTTGCTTTTCCTCAAGCAAAACCAAGAAAAGAAAAACGAAACAAACATTACAAAGACAAACATAACATGGCAAGGCTTAGAAAAGCAACATCAAATTTCAAGGTGGACAAATGCTTCATTCGGACTCAACCATGATAAACAAACGTCAAATAATACGAGCCCTTCTCAATTATATGATGTATGCACGCCTCAAGATGCTAATGGTTGCAAGAGTGAAGCCTAAGCTAAGCATAGAGAACTAGTGAGTCATTCTCCACCCTAGTCCCCTCTAAAACGGTCCGCGTTCTCCCCACTAGTTTCAAATCACCCCCCTAGATGGCTCCACATGATTCCACGAAGGAACCAGAAAAAGATTCATTTTGAGGAGGTAAGAGATCATCCCGACATCTCAGTTATGCACGCTCTCTCCATAGGGTTGAAAATCATCTCCCTCCACCGGTTGTTGACCACGCACTCCTAAAGTTTAAGGGTCCTTATTAGGGTTGTAATGACACGGCTCAAGGTAGAGGTAGGGGGAGCATTTGAAAAAGTGGTGGCAAGTCCTAAGTGAAGCAAGAGAATGGCCAACTCTCATAGACAAAACTCAAGAAACAACCACAACTCAAACGAACATCCTTCATTTCGATTTCAGCACATTATCAACCTTATTCAAATATATACAATTCTTTTTTTCTTTTTTTTTTGGCATCACTGTTCTTAAGCTTCTCGCATGCTCATATTGAAACTTACATTTCAAAACTTTGTTCCATACCAACTCTCCATTTAATTCACACTCATAATCACAACGCTCATTACATTACCGTCACATGCCAAATGCTTCACTAACTAAAAGGGTTGGTAAAACATAGGTCATTAGGCTTGTAATGCGGTTGAGACAAGAATGGGAAACATTAGGCTCAAAGTGGTTGGCAAAGAGGTTGATGCAAAATGGAAAATCGAATTTGTAACTAAATAAAAGAAAACATAAACAAAAATGAGAAATGGTGCCCTTTTCCTTCCCTAAAAGTGCTAGGTCACGATCTCGGGAGCTAGCAATCAACACAAGGATTTAAACATGCATAGTCGAGGATCCTTAAACGCCGCTTAACAAATTGATGTAGGCTTGAACAAATTGAACCTCACAAGGGATGGGAAAAGTAAGCAAATGCCAACTACAGGGCTTCAAATCCACTACATGGAGCAACTCCATCTTACCACATCCCATGAACTAAGGGTTCAAACGCCCTCACAAGTTCTTACCCTTGCTACCTTAGCTAAGGTTTTTCTAATTCAACCAAAGCAATCTCAAAACGTGCATCTCATCATAAAGTTAAGAAAAGACAAGCATTCTAGGGCGTATCATCACAGAGATAGAGTCCAAATGTAACAAGCCAATTCCAAAACACAACCATATCATCATGCCATAATCATGTTTGTCACACAAAAGAAAATGAAAACATAACAACAGAAGGAAGAGGTCAAAGAGGTTTACACATGAGGCATATAAATCCAAATAAATCCCGATCGACATATAAGTGATCGTTCGGTATCAATACCAATGATCCCAAGTTCCTTGGAACCGCATGCAAATATCCTCGAACCATTCAACTTCTTCCTAAACTAAATTCTAAACTAAATACAACACAAGAAAGAAAAGAGAAAGTAAAGGAGAGATCTCACCCATGTCTCTTGAAGAAAAGAATAGAGCAACCTTGAAATTTACCATTTCTCCATATGTTGCTTCCAAATTTCTTCTAAGCTACAGGTGAGTGAAAAGAAAACAAAAAAAACACTAGAGAGAGAAAAAATGTTAGTAAGAGAGAGAGAAAAATCTATGAACTCAAATATTTAGGTATAACCTACTACCCAACACATCATTATCATCATCAAATCATCATCATCATAAAGATAGACATCATCAACAACTAATAACAACACTGCTACCAAAAGCTTACCAACAACACCCAAACCCAAACCCCTAGACATTCCCCTAAGTCTTAGGTGCCTTCTCCCACACTTACCCAAAGTATTCCCTAACACTCCCTTTTGACTCAAACACCCCCCCCCCCCACACACACTAGATTAAAGCATCGTCTCCGATGCTTCACATGCACATGGAATAAAAGGGAGGGACAACAAAGGGAGGGAACAAACAGACCGAGGGGGAAACTAGTGGCTACTAGGGCCGACATCACCGTCATCCGCACTCCAACTATCGTAGGAGAAACCCGAGGGGGGGCCATGGGGGTCCCAACCTCCGGTGTAGCCGGGAGGCCACAGGTGTAGTTGGGGTGCGAACAACTGGTCATATGGATCGGGTTGAATTAGAGGTGAAGGGTGAGAGGGATCAACGTAGGGGTAGTTAGGGTCACCCCGATAATCACTCCCACCCGAAACCTGGTAGTCATAATGACCGGACTCGTTGGGGAAATCAAGTCTTGGCACATTAGTGTCCGAAGGACCCTGCCAATAGGGGTACGTGGGTTGGTTATCACCCCCAAGATGGCACGGGCCCTTGTTGGGCCAGCACATAAGGGTAATTAACTAGGGGAATGATATCCCCTCTACGTACACTAGCATCGTATAGTGTTGTTGTCGATGTCTTCCTTGCCTTTGTTGAAATTGTTGCTGTTGTTGTTATTGACTTAGAGGGACGACCCTCTCCTCGTTCTCGTCCTCCTCATGACCAAGACCTTATCCAGACCCTTCACCCATCTCCATCCTTGCACTTGGGAAGACACCTGAATCCTTCTTTACCCACCAAGGGTAATTAACCCCCTCCCTCGTGAAAAAATTGAACTCCGGCTTGGGGAGGAAGCAATGGTGCTCGTGGGAGACTAACAAACTCCAAGTCCTCCCTCTATCCTCCGTATCTATTATGAATTTCATTGTTTTCAGCTGCCCGAGATCGAGCCAGATATCACTTCCGTCACTCTTCCCCACGGGGGTGCAAGAATCCAACTTATCCATATAGCCCAATTTCTCGGTTATCCAAGTGATTATCCCACCAAAATGGATCTCCCCTTTCTTTGTACCCGAGAGGACACCTTCAATGCACTTAGTAAATGGAAACCCAAAGTTCATTCTATGCACCAACTCCGGATGCGCAGCTAGCCATAACATTCAGATTTCCTCGGTTGTAATCTTTCCCAAGTTCTGCTTATTAAAAACCATGTACCCGAGAATTCGATGTAAAAGTTTGATGGCTGGGTGCATGATTTGGCTGGCTAAGGAATACTTGGATTTAAAGGCGTCCATTCTTGAGATGACCTTCCACCAATGAAAGGGTTCATAAGCATGAAGGCCCTCATGCTTAGGGAAGAACATATCAGCGTCTGGGTTTAGGTCCAACAATTGGTTAAATTGGCGGAGGGTGAGGGTTTCTTTTTTGTTAAAGAGTTGGAAGGAGATGTCGAGGTCCTTATCCCCCGCGACATGACAATTAAAGGAGGCAAGGAACTCAAGAGTGGGCTCCTTGTAGGTTCGGTAGGCACTTGTCACAAATGAGCCTAACCGAAGATTGTTGAATAAGAACCAACAATCGTCGTCAATGCCTAGCTTCGTGGTGGAGGGTTGGTGGTAGCGTTTTGTGGGTCTCAATTTTCTATTTTGGAGGTTGTCATAGACGGGTTTGTGGTTTTTATTGTGGAATTTGAGGGGTGGTAAAGGTGGTGGAGTAGGTTGTTCATTTTGTTGGGGGTTTGTGGATGATGAACCTTGAGGTTCTTTCCCACTTTTTCTTTTCTTTGAACCGAAAACCATTTTCACCAATGCCAATATGCAATCCAATACCTCAACAATATGCCACAACAGTCACACCACAACAATTCTCCAACTTTAAGTAACCAAAACAATGAGCACACTTCCAAAATCACCAAGCACAACCCAAACCAAGCAATCTAATTCAGCAATCAACTAACAAGACAACAACTCAATAATTAAAAATGCTTAATAGGATGAATTAACACAAAATAGGCATGCAACCATAAAAAATTCCCTCATGAAAATCACAAGATACCAAATTATCTCAACCAAAGAAACTACATTCAAATTCAAAGTAAAGCTAGAGTAAGACAGAGATATATACCAACAATGAGTACCAAAGACTTCTCCAACTAGCCCTTTGAAGAACAAATCCGATCACACCTTCAAAAACACTTCAATGGTGGAAACAAGGATCGTTCAAGGAAGAACACCGAAATTTGGGGATTGAAGGGTAAAATTTCAGATATTGGTTAGGAAAATTTGGAAGAAAGTGAGGAAATTTGATGGAATTTGATGATTTGTGATGAGAATTTGAGGTAAAAGGAGTTAGGGTTTGAAGAGGAGTGAAGTTTAGAGAGAGAAAGGGGCAAAAAATATGATTTGGGGAAATAAGGGATTTTGGTTTTTGCTGAGAAAAAGCTATTGAAATTCGCAAACCCGCTATGCCGCGCCCGCTCCTTGGCATCTCCATGCCATCTTCAGTTTTTCAAATTTCTAAAGCGTAACTAGCCTCGCCCGCGGGTTAAAAGGTCGCGCCCGCGGTTGGAGATGCCGCGCCCTCTCCAAGGCATCTCCAAGGCATCTCTAGTTTACCTTTGATTTCTGTGATGACCCAGTCCCCACCCGCGGGCTTTAGGGTTGCGCCCGCGGGCTTTAGGGTCGCGCCCGCGGGCCTTTATAGAGCGCCCTCTCTAGGGCATCTCTATTTTCCTTTCATACTTTCTCCTCAAAACTTCCAACCTCAAGTTTGTAGACAAAAACCCAAAGATTTGAGTACCTACAAGACGAACAAGGCATTCATAATAAGATTCTAAAGTGAAATCACCCAAAATTGACTAAATAAAAGAGATTCAAAACAAAAAGATTTTGAGAACTCGGGTTGCCTCCCGAGAAGCGCTTCTTTATGAGGTCATTATCTTGCCCATAATAGCCATCATAAAAAAGGCGGCTTAGGATCCGATGGATCTAGCCTCATGCACTCAATTATGCCAACTTGATCATTGCAATGGTAGAGCTTCAAACGATGGCAGTTGACCATGAACTTGTTCCCTTCCGCCTCCAACTCAAAGGACCCGTAAGGATTAGTCCTCGAAATCATGAAAGGCCCCGACCACTTGGACTTTAGCTTTCCGAGAAACAATCTAAGCCTAGAGTTGAATAACAACACCTTGTCTCCAACCTTGAAGCTCTTGTTCCTTATATGTCGGTCATGCCATCTCTTAGTCCTCTCCTTGTAGAGCTTCAAGTTCTCGTAGGCGTCATATCGGAGCTCCTTAAGTTCATTGAGCTTAAGCAATCTCTTCTCACCCGCCAAGGACATATCCATGTTAATCTCCTTGATCGCCCACCAAGCCTTATATTCCAATTCAACTGGCAAATGACAAGCCTTCCCATAGACCAACCGGTAAGGGGTTGTGCCAATGGGGGTCTTGTTTGACGTCCTTAAGGCCCAAAGCGTGTCATCAAGCTTGAGACACCAATCTTTTCTAGACTTGTTCACCATCCTTTCCAGAAGGTTTTTGATCTCTCTATTGGACACCTCCACTTTCCCTTGAGTTTGAGGGTGGTAAGGTAGACCAACCTTGTGATGAACCCCATATCTCTTGAGAAGAGCTTTGAATTGTTTCTTGGAAAAATGAGAACCTCCATCACTGATTAGCACCCTAGAAACCCCAAATCGCGGGAATATGACCTTCTTAAGAAGCTTGAGCACAATCTTGTGGTCGTTGGTGGGGGAGGGTATAGCTTCAATCCATTTGGTTACATAGTCCACCACCACCAAGATATATAGGTTTCCACAAGAAGAGACAAAAGGCCCCATGAAGTCGACACCCCAAACATCGAATGGCTCCACCTCCAAAATGTTTTGTTGAGGCATCTCATCCCTTTTGGTTACACCACCACTTCTTTGGCATTTGTCACACCTTGAAACAAACTATTGGGCATCCTTGTGCATTGTTAGAGACCATAGAAGAGATTGAGAGATTTCGCCACCGTCTTTTCTACACCTCCATGTCCTCCACACGGCAATGATTGACAATGCTCAAGAACTCCTTCGATCTCATGGTCCGGAACACATTTCCGAAAAAGGCCATCTCCACATTGCTTGAACAAGTAAGGGTCATTCCAAAAATACCTCCTCACTTCCTTGAAAAATCTCTTCTTTTGTTGAGAGGAGAACTCCGGAGGAACGACTCCACAAGAGAGATAGTTGGCTATGTTCGCGTACCAAGGGCTAGACGTTGAAGCCATAGCCATGAGGGTTTCAAATTCCACCTCCTCATTGATTGGCACATCCTCCTTATTCTCAAAAGGAAGCCTAGACAAATGATCCGCTACATAGTTCTCCGCTCCCTTTTTATCCCTCATTTCCATGTCAAAGTCTTGGAGCAAAAGTACCTAACGGATGAGACACGGTTTTGCTTCCTTCTTGGTCATAAGGTAGTGGACCGCTATGTGATCGGTTACATAATCACCTTGGAACATATGAGATACGACCTAAACCTGTCCATGGAAAACATAACCGCAAGCATTTCCTTCTCCGTTGTTGTGTAATTCTTTAGAGCTTCATCAAGCGTTCTACTTGCATATTAGATGACATGAGATCTTCCTTCTTTCTTTTGCCTAAGAACCGCACCTACTGCAAAATCAGTCGCATCGCACATTAGCTCAAAAGGCAAGCTCCAATACGGAGCTTGCACAATAAGAAAAGAAATGAAGGCTTCCTTGAGTTTTTGGAATGCCTCAAGACAGGCATCATCAAAATTGAACACAACATCTTTCTTGAGTAATTCGGTCAAAGGTTTGGCGATTGATAAAAAATTCTTGATAAACCTTCGGTAAAAATCGGCATGCCCAAGAAAGGCTCTTACTCCCGTAACAGAAGTAGGAGGGGCAACTTAGCAATCACCGAAACTTTGGCCGAATCAACTTCAATGCCCTTTTTTGATACTTTATGGCCTAGAACAATACCTTCCTCGACCATAAAATGGCATTTCACCCAATTCAACACCTAACTCGTCTTTTGACACCTTTTCAAAACTTTTTCAAGATTGTAAAGACACGTGTCAAAAGACAAGCCACCAACACTAAAATCATCCATAAAAACTTCAATTTCATTTTCAAGCATTTTGGAAAAAATGGAAGTCATGCATCGTTGGAAAGTTGAGGGAGCATTGCATAACCCCACTACTAGAAAACAACTAATCAACGACGGAAAATATCCCTCGGAATATCTTGAAATTCCGTCGAAAATGCCGATTTTCGACGGGATTCCGTCGGAATACGCTGTTGGAACACGTTTTGTAGGTATTTCGCTATATTCCGTCGGAAATTCCGTCGTAACTGCCATTTCCGACGGGATTGGGGCTGTCGGAGTCCGGTTTGACCTTATGAAGAATTCTGTCGCAAGGTTCCGACGGAACTGTTTCCGTCGTTACACATTACCTTCCGACGGAATATTCCGTCGGAAACTACTATGCTGCCAACTGAATATTCCGTCGGAAACTAATTTTTAGAAATTTAAAAAAAAAAAAGTCGTGCCACCACCGGCACGGCGTATCACCAACCAGAACACCACCACCACCACGAAAAACTCACCCAAATCAGATTCACCAACCTCAACCTACTACCTACCCACCCACCTCCAACCACCTAGCCTAGATCCACCAAACACAACCTACCCACCCGCCCGCCGTAGCCACCCACCTCCAACCCACCCACACCACCCCCACCCACAACACCACCAACCCACCCTGACCACCTCCAACCCCACCCAAACCACCTCTAACCCCACCCAGACCACCCAGCACCGTACCCACCTAACACCATCCCACCCTCCACCACATAAAAAAAATGAAAAATAAAGCTGAAAAATGAGAAATATAAAACAAAAAAAAAAATTAAAAACAACCAACCACACACCACCACCCTCCACCACCATCTACAATTAAAAACAAAAAAATAAAAAAATAAAAAAAAAAACAAAAAACAGAAAAAAAAAAATCTGAATAATTTTTTTTTTGAAAACTAGATCTAAAAAAAACCAAATTAATTGAAAGAAAACGAAAACATACCTTTAACTCTACCGGAAAAACGTCGAATTTAGGATTTAAAGGTCAAATTCGACCATGAAAACTCTAGATCTAGAGTTTGCATGATCGAATTTGATCTAAAACACAATAATTATTTTGCTTGTTGACGAAAATCCGAGAAACCCATAACAATTTGTTGTCGAAAATTGAGGAAACAAAAAAAACAAGAGGAAAGAGAAGAAGGAGAAAGGAAAGAGAAAGGAAAGAAAAGAAGGGAAATGGAAAGAGAAGAAGGAGAAAAGGGATGGAGAAATGAAGGAGCACTGAAATAAGAAGAAGGAGAAGAGAGGAGAGAGAATAGGAGAAAAGAGGAGAGAGAAATAAGAATAAAAAGGGAGGGGATTCCGGTTTTTTTAAGTTAATGTTTTTTTCGGTTTTTTTTTTTTAAAAAAAAAAATCATAAATCCGTCGGAAGGGCTTTAAATTCCGTCTGAAAGTTCCGACGGAATTAAAATCCCTCGGAATTTTCCTACGGATTTTAAATCTGTAGTAAATTTATATGTTCCAACGGATTTTTTCCCTCGGAATTTATAGCTTCCGACGGAAATATGTAACGAGTGTTCGACCAGTGGCTCCCGTTCCAGTTGGTCCAAGGCACTAGGCTTTAAGATTCCCCTAAGGATCTACTTACTCGAACTACACAAGCAAGAGATAGAAACATCACACATACATAACTAGGTTTGAATTTTTTTATTTTTTTTTCTTCATTTTTTTTCCTTTTTTTTATCGATATATATGTGAATTGATTAACACATATACCCAGTCATTGGTACGCAGAGCCTTGTAGAAACTTTCACTTTATAGTACTATATCACCACTGAATATCAACAACCATTTTTACATCACACTTTAATATGCTCTACTAATTTCAGGAACATTAACCATTTGATGTGTAAGTAGAGGTCTATTTGTGATTTATTCATGGAAATAACAGGGATAGGCTTTTTGGTTGATGTGGCGTAGAAACTGTTTTAAATGCTTAAATCATTTTCAAAACATGAATTAGTTACAGTTTAAGAGAGAAACGACACAAACCCAGAGTGTACTTTATCAAGAATACTGGAGAATAAAAACACTTTTTTTTGTATTTTACTGCTATTAGCTCAAAATTCCAATATCTAAAAAAAAATCAGCAGCACCTCCCCTAAAAATGGTCATAGTCAAACAACATTCCGTTGCCATTTTCAAAAACCTAGCCTAACATCCCAACATCCAAAATAAAAAAATAAAAAAAACAATTGTCCCCCCCACTTAAACTTTTCATTGTCCTTAATGAAAAAGAAATGAAGAAAAAGAAGAAACTTAGCTGGTTAAGTGCAGAATATTTGTGATGCTGCTTCCCTGCTGCCTATAAATATTGATTTATCTTCGTACCCGACAGCTTCATTTTTTGAATAAGAGCTCAATACTATGTGCTAAGTTTTTCGTCTCTTCACTTCTTATGACCATTACTAGCTGAGTTTGTTGCTAAGACGCCAGAACTGGTGCTCCAGGTAGTAGGAGGTCTAGTCATTGGCTTAAAACTTGAATGGCTGCAGCAATGCACAAAAAAGAAAACTAGGCGGAATAGTTAGCATAGCATGTCTCAGACTCTTATGTAGTTTGTTCTTGTAACTTTTTTTGTTACTGATTATTATTCTTTTTTTTTAGAAAAATAGCTGAAATTACAGAAAAGAATAGCAAAAATAACAAAACTGAAAGCAATAAAAAAATTAAATTAGTGCAAGAACAAAAATAGCCTTGGGTTGCCTCCCAAGTAGCGTCTTTGGTTTACGTCGTTGGCTCGATGTACTTCCTCATATTCCTTAAAAACTCAGCTCATTTAGGGCATCAAAAAGCAATTGCTCAAGCCCTACATTGTTGACCATCTCATCTAATAACATCTCTACATTTTCAACTCCAAACTGTGCAAGATGATAAGAAACATGGTTAGTACCACCCGTTTCTTCAAGTGAACCTTGTTCATCAAAAACATTAATGTTAACAGCCTGACCATTATTTCCTAATGTGACACTGCCATTAGCTACATCTATTAATGCCTTTGCAGTCTTTAAAAATGGCCTTCCCCACAAAATTTCAGAAATATTCTCGATATTAATAACATAAAAATCGACAAGGAAAAACAGGTGTTTAACTTGAATCAAAATATTTTCCAAGCAACCATTGGGCGAAACACTATTTCCGTTAGCCATGTAAAGAATTTCATTTGTGCTCTTCAAAGGTCCTAATTCAATCTGATCATACATAGAGGTCGGTAAAATATTGACTAAAGATCCTAAATCTAATACACACTCATGAAAACCAGCCTTTCCAATTTTGCAGTGAATAGAAAACAAACCAGGATCAGCATTTAGGAAAGGGTGCACAAAATTCAGATTCCTCACTAGTCTTATTGAGAAAAGCATCTAACAATAACTTATATTTAGGAACCATTTTCACAGCACTTAATAAAGGGATTCTATTTCCTTGCACCACTTTAAGACTCAAACTACTTCTATTCTCACTTTATAAAGGCTCTTCAATAGAGATTCTACTCTGTTTAAACACAGCGTTTGCTTTTGGGTTTGGAAAAGGTTAGGCTAGGAGTTTTCCTGTCAATTTAGTCTCTAAATTACTTAAGGAAGTGCAAATGTGGCCTAATTGCGTGTCAAGTTGTTGAAGATGAGAATCTGTTTTACTTTGATAAATCCTATTTCCGAGGGATTTTCCGTCGCAACTTATCTTTTCTGACGGACTTTTCTGATAGACCCTAATTCCGTCGGAAAAAATGAATTTTCCAACGGAAATTTAGTCCGTTAGAACGATTCCGTTGGAAATTAGCCTATTTTAAGTAGTGCCCGAATGGCATTTTTTGGTATGTAAATGTCCCATATGGACATGTAATAGTAGTTTTCTCTTGATCACTTGGATGGATAGGGATTTGGAAAAATCCGGAGTATCCATCCAAGAAGCAAAAGAAAGCATGATGGGAGAGTCTCTCCAACATTTGGTCCATGAAGGGGAGAGGAAAATGGTTTTTCTTAGTGTTTTTGTTCAACTTCCTATAATCAATGCACATCCTACACCCGGTCACCTTTCGGGTGGAGATTCCCTCTCCTCCTTCTCCCTTGACAATGGTCATTCCACCTTTCTTTGGAACCACGTGAACCGGGCTAACCCACTTGCTATCGGAGATAGCATAGATTATGCCCGCTTCACGTAATTTCAAAATTTCTTTCTTGACAACCTCTCGGAGGTTGGGGTTCAACCTCCTTTGAGGCTCAATTGAGGTGGATTGATCATCCTCAAGGTGGATGCGATGCATGCACAAGGAAGGGCTAATACCCTTGATATCATCAATGCTATACCCTATCACATTTCTATATTTTCTCAAAACGACAAGCAATTTTTCCAAATCAAGCCCATCAAGGGTAGCATTGACAATAATAGGGTATTCCCCTTCATTTCCAAGAGAAGCATATTTCAAAGATGGGGGAAGGGGTTTAAGTTCTACCTTGGGAGGAGGCTTGGAACTCTCCTCCAATTTTTCCTCCGCTAGTTCGAGCTCATCATCCCTAGGATCATCCTCTTCCTCCTTTTTGACTTCTTCAATGGCCATGACAAACTCCTTTGCTTCTTGAGAGTGGTACTCTTCTTCGCATGTAAGAGCTTCAACCATTGGATCTTGAGGGCTCATCACAACCCTTCCCAAACGATCTAATTCTTCATTCACAACATCAACCCTATATCACTTCTCAATCATGGGGGTCTTGAGCAACTTAGAAAATTCAAAAACAATTTTTTCATCAGCTACCTCACATGTAATGGTGTTGTTCTTGCTATTGATTACCGCCCCCAAGGTCTTAGGAGCTTCTCGGCCCAAAATCAAGGGAGTATCCACATCTTCCTCCATATCCATCACTACAAAATCACAAGGCACATAGATATGCCCAACTTGAATAGGGACATCTTCAAGCTCACCACAAGGTAGCTTCACCAAACGGTCGGCCAATTGAATTGTTTTCCTTGTGAAAATCATCTCAATGTTAAGTTTTTGAGCAATGGATAGAGGGATCAAACTAACACTTGCTCCAAGATCGGCTAAGGCGCCCCTAGCTTCCATGTTCCCAATCTTTACCGGCAAAGTAAAGCTTCCCAGATCCTTTTGCTTCTTGGGAATCTTATGTTGAACAAGTGCACTCACTTGATGGGGGAGAGTGATAAGCTCATCATTGAGCTTCCTCTTGTTGGTGAGAATGTCTTTCAAGAACTTGGAGTATGAAGGCATTTGTGTGAAAACTTCTATGAAAGGGAGGTTTATGTGCAAGTTCTTCATCACACTTAGGAACTTTGCGAATTTGTCATTCAATTTTCTCTCCGCAAGTCGACCGGGAAAGGGAACCGGTCCATCAATATTTCTACCCTCACTAGAAGTTGAGGATGTCACCACATCCTTAGACTTCTTTTTCTCCATACTTCTCTCTTTCTCATCAACCTTCTCTTCTTCAACTTCTTTATCTTCACTCACACTCTCTTCTCCTTCCTTCTTTTCCTTGCTATCCCCCTCCTTGAGACCCTCATAGGATGTCCTCGGTCTCAATGTGATTGCCTTGCAAGAATCAGGTTTCACAATGTTGGAAGGGTTGGTTTGTGATTGTCCGGGTAGAGTAGAAGGAGAGTTAAAAGGAACTCTCTCGGCCAATTGAGCTAGTTGTGAATCAACCATCTTGTTATGAGCCTTGACCTCTTGCATTTGTTGATTCATGGCTTGAAGTTGTTGAAGAATTTGGGTTTGAGTAGAATCGGGTTGAGATGCTTGCTTTTGACTCCTTTGAGTCGCTTGATTTTGATTGTTGTATTGGTGTTGATTATTGTGTTGGTAGTTTCTTGGGTTGTTTCCCCTTGGGTTTTGGGTTTGGAATGGAGGTGGGTTTTGGTATTAGGAGTTAGATTTGTATGGTTGTTGAGCTTGTTAATTCCATTGTTGAGGTTGGGTTGCAAATCCGGTTGGTGGTTGTCTCCAAGCTGCTCCACCTCCACCTCCCCTATATCCATCTTGCCTTGTGTTATAAGCCGCTACATGCTCCGGGCTCAAACCTCCACAATAAGATGTGTCGTGGTTGGTGCCACCACAATTTTGACAAGAGAAATAATTGACTTGGGAGGAGCTTGCCCCACTATTGACATTTGTGTTTAACTTTGCAAGCCTTTTTGTTAATAATTCGATTTGATGTTGTAATTGATCAACTCCTTCTCCAACTCATACTTTCCACCCTTCTTTGTTGCATTTCTCCTTCTACCACCCCAAGAGTAGTTCTTCACTACCTCTTCAATTGTTGCTTCAACTTGATGTTGAGGGACTTTAATAAATTGTCCACCCGCCCCCGCATCCAAGTTAGCTTTAGACGTAGGTTCCAAACCATCGTAGAAGAACCTCATGAGCAAGCTTTGATTGT
This sequence comes from Chenopodium quinoa, assembly GCF_001683475.1. NCBI lineage: Eukaryota > Viridiplantae > Streptophyta > Magnoliopsida > Caryophyllales > Amaranthaceae > Chenopodium > Chenopodium quinoa. The sequence continues at coordinate 3,912,133 of NW_018742951.1, forward strand.
ATTGATGATGAGGACATTCTTGAACCTACTCTTTTAACCTTTCCCAAGCTTGACTAAGACTCTCATCTACTTCTGGTTCAAATGATGCAATTTTCCTTCTCATCTCGGCGGTCTTTTCCTCGGAAATGAATCTCTTCAAGAATGCCTTGACTATCTCCCTCCATGTTGTGAGAGAATTAGGCTTGACTTGCTTGAGCCACTTCTTTGCTCTACCCGCAAGAGATTGTCGAAATAGATGCATTCGGATGTATTCTTGAGAAACTTGATTGGTTTGTATCATGGCACAAAGCTCGAGGATTCTATCAAGGTGCTCAATAGGATCTTCACTTGGAGAACCCGAAAATTGTTCCGCTTGAACCATTCTAGTATATTGAGGATGAATGGTGAAGTTGGTTTCCGTGACAGGTAGCAATATCATAGTCCTCCAGATTACCAAACTCACGAAACAAAATATCATTCTCTTGCCTCGCCATTTGCTCGCTTTGAGAACTTGAAGACCAAGAATCACTCTTACTATCAAAAATAGCACCAAAACCTCGCCCCTCTTCTTGATTAAGTCTTCGGACTTGTCTCAAAGTGCGGTCGATTTCGTGGTCAATGTAGTGAGTAGGAGGTCCTTGAGATCTCCTTTACATCAACCAAAGCTAAGCAAACAATTATCAATGACTAGTAAGAGGGTAAGGAACAAAATAAAAAGCAACAAATCCAATAGTAACGCAATAAAAGTGCAAAACAAGTCGTTTCCCTGGCAACGGCGCAAAAAATTTGATCGGTTGATAAAAGGTCGTTACTAATACCTAGATCAAATATACAATTTTTATCTCCTAACCTAACTCTCTCAATTTTAATTTAGATAGTGGCAAGTTAGGGTCAAATCCCAAGGAAACAAGGGTATTGCACAATCAATACGAAATCTAGGATAAATTGCAAGTAACAAAAAGGGGTATTATGATTTGGTTTTTGAAGAGTTCTATGATCAAACTATCTACCAAAAGATACTAAATTAAACCAACATTTAGAAGATTAAACTAGACACTTAAAAATGGAGAAGAAGAGTAAGATTATATAGGTAATAATGACAAAAAGCACTAGGATGAGGGGGTTCCAATCATGATCAACAAGACACTAATGAAAATCAATAAGGAAATATATCAAGGAGTTCAAACTCTACTCAAAGCAATTCATTCTCATGCAACTACTCAAAGCAAGTTGATGAAATCAATCAACCCTAAACTAGATCATTCTCGTGCATCTAATCTATGGCTAAAACATTTGGGTTATAGGTGCACACAATAACTCCAAGCATATTTAAGCACAAATCATCAACTCAAGGTAAAATCCAATCAACAATAAATAGGAACTCAAATAAACATGATTTTCACCCCCTTCCCTAGCTAAAAATCTAAGCTAGAGAAAGGAAAATAGCCATGATAACTAAGCTAACCATGTATTCAATATTAACACAACCTGGAATGATTCTAAGTCAAAGAGAAATCAATGATACCAATAAAGCATGGAAATTTATGGAAGAAAGCATAAATAAGAGCAATAAAACTAATAAAACAATCAACTAGAGAATAAAGAGGAAAGATTACTATTATAAAAGTTGAAAGATTACCCAATCATCAAAGTAGTTGCAACAATCAAGAAGAAAGCTTGAATATTTGATTACAAAATTAAATCTTGAAGACTAAGTGTTTTCACTCAACATGCACCATCGCTTGCTTGGTTCATCTTGAGGAAGTTCGAAAACTTCACCCCTTTTGATATTCACCTACCTTCTACCTCTTTTCCTTTTCATGTCTTTCTTTTTCGGGAGAAAGTCGGTACCCTCCACAAAAATGACGAAATTTTTTTTCTTTTATGCATTTTAGAGTTGCACGAGCACAATCACCACATCGAGTTGATTATACACATTGAGTCACATCACATCGAGTTGAGTCATGCACATTGGGTTGTCATTACGTTGAGTTAAGTTTGAACACATCAAGTCATAACCCATCGAGTCAAGTTGAGTATATTGAGTCACACAATGAGTCAAGAACACCAAGCCTTGAGTCAACCTTAAACCAATCAACCACAATAAGGTGAGTACACTAAGCCTTGGGTCAACCTCAATAAAGCTTTAAATACGAGCAAAGTCCTGTAGTCCAAAATATAGATGCAGGAACAGTAAATCCCTGACGGACAAGTAACCTTTACAAGAGATTTGATGCGATTTGATTGAGCAAAAAGGTACAATCAACATCAACGAAGTTAAACGGGAAGAATGAGGTTTTTAAAAGAAACTTTGACCTTCATTCTAACGTAGCACAACAGAAACAACGCGGCACGATACACATTAACACAGCGCGACAGCACTGTCGCCGCACGATGAAACTTTTTGTGGCACGTCGGACTTGAATTCTGCAGATCGATTCGTTAGACGATAATTATCTATTCAAACCTTGTGATGAGCAATCGATTCTTTCCAAAGAAGATGATAATGAATTTGAGCCTCTTGATGAGAATTTGATCCTTTTAAGCATCGTGATGAGCGATAAATGATTTGATTTGATTAGTAGTCAGCCCGGTTACAACTTGATAAATGATCAGCCTGATGACGATCACATTTTGATTACATATTGAGTGAACACCTTTGAAGTCACACCTGTGACTAGTAGTCAGCCTGATTACAATTTTAATTGATGATCGCCCTGATGACGATCATCTTATTACTTGATTGAGTACGCCTAAGCATTAGTTGAATACATTTGAGTATTGATTAAGAATGCCTAAGCATTGGCTAAGCACATTTATGAACGCCTAAGCATTGGCTAAGCACATTTGAATTCACCTAAGCATTGGTTAAGCACACCTAAGCATTGGTTTAGCACGCCTAAGAATTGGCTGAGAAAATTGGTTGAGTAGTGATTGAGCATAATCATAAAGAATTCCTAAGATGGAAGAATTATACGGAAATCATTTTGAAGCTCGATAAGATCTTGATAGATAAGGTTTTTACGGTAGACTTTCCAAAGATGGAGAAGATACCACTTCCAAGAGTGAAGGCGAGAAAATTTGAAGAAAGCTTAGGAGTAGTGGTCTTTGACACCATTCCCTAAGATGTGGAGGTTGTCCCCCTTTGATTTGAAGTTGGCGACGCACTGCAATCTTCGACAGCACTCCCTAAGATGTGGAGGTTGTCCCCCTTAGTTAATATGGCGACACATTGCGATCTTCGACTACACTCCCTAAGATGTGGAGGTTATCCCCATTTGATTTGAAGATGGCTAAGCATTGCGATCTTTGACGGCATTCTCTAAGATGTGGAGGTTGTCCCAATTTGATTTGAAGATGGCTGAACACTTCGATCTTCGACGACATTCCCTAAGATGTGGAGGTTGTCACTTGAATTTGAAAGCACCACGATTTTCAAAGGCGCTCCCTAAGATGTGGAGTTTGCCAAGCTACATAAATTTGATTCAGCAAATTGATGTCACACCAAGACACGTACCCGACTGTGCAGGATACGTGTTTCTTAACTCTTTTATTTGTAGAATTAACGCTTTCTGCAGGTATTGGCGTTGAACAGAATGAAATAGGAATTCAGAATGTTCTGAATCATTCTCCGTCCATCGACTTACTTTGACTTTTGTTTTCAAAACTTACGTTTCTCCAAACTTAGTCAAAGTGGGGGCTTCTCTTGACACCTGATTGTGTTTCCCCAAAAACCAAACCCTGTGATGAGTACATTTCACGCATTTGATTATCGAGTTAGGTGAAGGGTTGAAGAGTGTTGTGAATTTCCTTTTAGCCTTGACCATTTCTAACCTTTCCTTGAATGTTTTAAATTAAAATCATTCATTTCGTGTCCTCTTCAAAAACTGTCAAGACCAGTATTTTTTGGTCCATAATCCTGGTCTAATTATTGAGTAGTTGGATGGGGCTTGAAAAGGGATTTCCAACGATATATTATAAGCCCAAATTCGACTTATAACGAAGAAGTTATGGCCAAAATACAAAACTGAGCCCAAACCAAGCCTAACCTGCGGCTCAATGATCATGTGGAGGGTTCATTAGCATTAACCTCATTCCTAAACAATTAGGATTTATTACAAGCTTCTAGAATCTTCTATAAGGTTTTTTTTTATCCTAAATCCAATTGGATTTATTTTGAGCTTCTAGAATTCTCTAGAAGGTTCTAATTTATCCTGTTTTCGAAAATATAAAGATTTAAGAATTTTACATAGGATAAAACATCTGTTTTTTAATGATCCTAATCCCGGTAAAATTAGGATATGTACGAAAATTTGAGTAACCCAACCCGATTGGAAATCGGATTTCGTATGAATTCTATCTTTCCAAAACCATCGCTAAGCGACAACACTATTGCGCCGCGACAAGCCTGTCCTGCCGTCATGGACCTGTCGCACCGCCATGAGAAGCGTTTTACTCCGATTCGGATTCTAACTCTTTTCTGATCCTCCGACCCTCTTTTTTCCGTATAAGTAGAGGTCTTTTCGCCCCATTTTCAATCACCAACAATCATCATCTTATCCCTTCTCTAATACTTTCTCTCTCTCTCTTAATTCTTTTCTTAGCCTAGCTTAAACACGTCCTAATACACATCCTTGATACTTTTCCCTAATCAAACACCATACCTCCTTCACGAGTTTTGAATACTCCTAGCCAGTCTCAAAGTTACCTTCGACCTCGATGTGAAATGTTATAGTTATGAGGGTTTGGTCCCAAATCTATATTTCAATTCTTATTTGATTTATTTATTTGATTTAATCTTTCTTGAACTTTAATGATGTGTGTATTACCTTGATAGAAAGAGATACGAGGCATCAAAGTAAGTAATTCGATTACTTAATTATTTCTTTGATACAGAAATCGTGCTTAGAATTTTATATTAATTCCTAGTGTCATGTTAGGATGTTGATTTTGATTTCTAGTATCATGTTAGGATGTCTTTAAGATTTCTAATATCATGTTGATTTCTATTATCATGTTAAGGTTAAAGCTTTGATCATGCTAGGGTTTGTTAATAATCCGTTTAGTATCATGCCAAGGATCTTGCTATTAATATTGTTTTGATAATAATATTATGATGATGATCGTTGTGTTAATTATTACATTGCTTGATTATTCATGATTTATAGTTATTTCTTGATCACGCCTTTTCTTGCGGGTTTAAAGGGAATTTGCACTTGAAATCACACCTAATAAGATAATTGATACTTTGTTTTAGGCAAATATTATTTAAATTCAAGTGATCGTCAATAATAGATTTGATTGTGTATTAATATCAAACAACATAGATTAAATATGCTAAGGATTAATTTGATGTATGTATGTTGATTGAAAAGCGCACATGAACATCATAAGAATTAAGTAGAGGCCGATTTAGGGCGGGTTCAATCTCTTTTAGGTTGGATTCGTACCATCATCCCCGAACATCCATTCATGGTTCCGGACCACTATGGAGTTAGCGATCTCCATGATCGTGAATGGAGTGTAACCATCACACCCATGAACAGTTTACAAGTTCCTAAAATTTGTTGGCGACTCTTCTATATCTAGCTTCCTTTCCTTGGAGCGCTTCCATGCCTAAAATCATGAATATAGTGAGGCTCAAAAGGTTGATTTTGAAAAATTCCCTACAATAATTGAATTGAAATTGAAATTACATTATTGAAGATTTAAAAGCTTAAAATAAAAATAACATGGAATTAAAATTTGTCGAATAAATTTAAAGGCAAAGCTATATTCTAAGTCTAATCTTCCTTTTCCTTTCGTGCCCTTTTCCAATTCTTGTCCGCGGCTTCATGCTCGGCAATTTCCTTGACCAAGCGTGAACCTTTAGAGGAGTGAACTGAAACCTTAAAGGAAGAATTTTCCCCTTTAGCAAAAACCCCAACCTTTTTCTCAACCCAAGATAGGAGTCTATAGGGGTAGCTTTCCTTTTCCCTTTGCCATCTAGAACACTCTTCTTCTTAGGCATGATAGGAGTCTTGAATTCAACTCTTGAACCCAGACAATCTTTAGGAGGAGCCTTCTTGTCCCCTAGGCGGTCTTTTATGTTACTCTTCCCTGCACTTTTAGAGTTTAGGTTTTGAATCTTGTTCTTGTCCTTTTGATCTCGAGTTAGCAACCATTGTTTATACTCCCTAAACAATGGAGGAGGGACTCTATCAAATACAATAGTCCATAAGGGTCTACTATACCAATAATCATTAGACCTTTCAACATTCTTTGATACGGAATATTCATAAGGACGACGATCATCACCAGAAGGAATGGTTTGAGCAAGGTCGTACCGCCTCATTACCCAAGAAGGAAAATAAAAGGTTAACTTTCATAAGCTTGGAACACGGTAGAAAGCTTGAGTATTGAATCCAATCATCTTTTCGATTTTCCACCAAGGCACGACCCACTTGATGGAGAAGTCGAGAGATTCAAATATTTTTCTCCACTCCTGACGTCCCATCTTTATGGAAAATTGCTTCTTTCTTCTCACAAGGCAATTAGGAGTGTATTTTTCAATGTTGTCTGGAGGATGGATTAATCCTAATCTTTCCATTAGCCAAATCTGCAAGAATAGATAAAAATTGTTATTACACTACAAAATTAAATATTTTTTATTTCTGTAATTAAGAGTATTGATTTTCTACCTATAATAATATTGGAAATCCTCGAATTGGTGTTTTAGGATTCTTTTTCAGTTCATCTAAACTCATTATCGTTTCTTCAACAATTAAAGGCATTGGATTTATTCCAACGCCAATTTGTTCCATGAAAAATGCTAATATAGCTTGACCTATGTGGATACTACCACTAGTGAGCTAGAATTGGCTAAACATGCAAAAAAGAAAAGCTCTCCTTCTATATATGTGAAAAGAGTTGACTTAAGTCTATTAAAGAAAAAAGATGCAAACTTTCTTAGATCTTCCTATTTTCCATGAACTATTGATTTAAAATCGATTTCCCTAAGATTATAAAAGCGCTCAAAATCCTTATAATAATATTCACATACTGTGGGGATTATATTACGGCAAGATGCATAGAGGGAAAACCAAAAATAGCACCAAATTCTTCTAGCAGGGGGTTAATTTCATCGTTTCCAAGCCTAAAACAGTGAGTGTTAGGGTCCCAATATTCTATTGCAGTATGAATAAAATCACTTTCAAAGTCTACACCCTTAATACCCAATAGACCATTCATATTATGGTATTCAAGTTCTTTCCTCTCACTAGTGGTCAGAGTCCGACACCACTCACGGGTGATTTCAAAGAAATTCTTAGACATGATTACTAAATTATGGAAGCTAAGAGAGTATAGAAGCTAATGACTCGAATTATGTAAAATATGACACTCGGGGGCTTTTTATTAGAAAAATTGAAGCAGAAATCGAGTTTTATTCGGAGTTGGACTTTCCGGATCCATCGCCCTGCGATAGAACTATCGCGTCGCGATAGAATCTGACGCCCGCGACGAAAATGCGCGCCCAGATTAATGAAAGGAATGGTGTCCTTCCAACAAGTGTATTCTTCTAATAGAGGGTTCAGAATTATTACAGAGTTAATTCTTCAGTCAGATCAAGTGATCTGAATGCCTAGGTGGAGGCCGCTTCCGAAAAGTAATATCGAGGTACAATTGATATGACAGCTTAATCTTAACTGAACCCTTCGGGTCAAACCCAATCGAATCACCGATCCGAGACGACAAATTAATCAGAAAGGATTTAATGGGTCGACAGAGTTTTACGAATACAGACGTCGAATATCGAGCCTAGGGCGTCGAGGACGAGCGTCACAAAATCACAAGTGACAAGTACGAGCATAGCCGTAGCACCACAATGGTCTAACCATGTGGATGCTAGGCTAGTTCGAGCTAGCATGCACCTAGCATGGCTAGGCGCAAGCCTAAGCACACTAGGTGTGCTAGGAGCACCATCGCAGCCTAGGCGCACCATCGCAGCCCTAGCATCATGCCTAGGCACTATCGCAGCCCTAGCATGATGCCTAGGCACCATCGCAGCCTATCACAAGCACTAGGCGCACCAGGAGCACCTAGCAGCCTATCGCAAGCACCAGGCGCACCATCGCTGGCACTAGGTGCTGGCATGCGTGCGTGCCTAGCATGGAAGCACCATCGCTAGCACCAAGTACTAGCATGGGCGCTTGCCTAGAATTGGCGCAGCATGCATGTTGGCTTGCGTGCTAGCCTTCGCATGGCAGCACCAAGCAGCACACCATTCGTGTGCGAAGGCCTGGGCGCCAACACATTGCAAGGCCACGCACAGTAGCCCATCATCGCTGCGCACCCAGCCTGCTAGGGGATGCGTGGGTGTGCGTGAGATGATAGTGCATGTGCGTGTGCAAGAGGTGCAGTGAGGGATGCGAGTGTATGTGCGAGGGTGGTGCGTGTGGCTAGCGAGGCAAGGGGCCGGCATGCGTGGCTCGCTAGCAGCACGCATGATGGCTATGCGAGCATGTGCGAGAGAGGCGAGGGCCAGCACCAGCGCCAGCAGCTAGGAGTGCCTAGCACTGGCACGCAGCAGCAGCACGAGCATCGCCCAGCGCCAGCACGCATTGCCTTGCTGGGGATGCGAGGCTACTGGCTGGGCTGGTGCTAGCTGGCTGGGCTAGCTGGAACTGCTAGCTGGCGTGCTAGCTGGAAGCAGCCCAGCAGCCCCTTGCTTAAGGCGGTTTTGTGAGGGGTGGGGACCAAGGCTTGGGCAAAGCCTTGGGGAGCAAGGCAATGGTCCCCCCTCCCCCACCTATTCATGGTCCTCACCTAACCTTCTCTCTCCCCTTGACACTTGTTGCATTGTGATTCAATTTAATTATTAATTTATTTTGGAAATAAATTAATTATCAAATTATTCATTCTCCCACATTGGTTGGGGAATGAAGTTCAAGGGTGCATTTCCCTATAAATACCAAAGGCATGGTATTGGGAAATACACAACCTTGAGTGGAATTAAAAAGGCAACTCTTGAAATTAGAGTAAACCTTTGATTCGTAAAACTCATAGTTTTGTTTTTCCGGGTCTTGACTAACCTTCAAGACTTGGGACGCTCGGGTCGGGTCGAGGGTACGATCCGTCGGAGATCTCGTAGTTTCGGGATTTTGAAGTAAGAGCTCTTTGGGAGCAAAGAACGCAACAAAGGTATAATTCTTGTTCTTAGTCCTGCTTGATAAAGTTTATTATGCTTGTTAATTGCTTTAATTAAGGGGCGAGTCTTGGGGGGTTTCCTTCCACGTAGTATCGGGTCACTACGAAACCCTACAGCGGTATCGGAGCCATGCTCCTTTTAACTCTTGCAATCACATATTAATTAAGGTGTTTTAAAAGAATTTATTTTTCTGGTTCTTGTTCTTCTAATTAGATTAGATGCTCGTTTTAATTAATTTTAAAACTCGGTTTTATTCTTGATTTGGCTGTTGAACAAAAATTTTGGCTCAAAAATAGTAAGTTTTGGGTGGAATCGACATTCTGGAACAGATTTAACCCTCTTTGAGAACTGTCCAAAAGCCAAATTCGAACCAGAAACCCAACCCATTTTTTCTGGGGTTTTTCGTTTTTTAACGAAAATTTTAATTCTTTTTAAGCCATGATTAATACAAGCATTACAAGGTTAGATTAAATGGACATTTGCATCACTAATCTACTGGTTTTAAAAATATCCTTAAGCATAATAATGGAGTTTTTATTAGTGCTTAAGTTGATATACCATTTTTCACATAAACTTGTTTTTCACATATTTTGCAAATAAATTGCAATAAGATGTGAAAGCTTGTTGTGAACTTGTAATTTTAAGTTCCTATAATGTTAAAGTTCTAATTTTTAAAGGTTTAAATGATTGGAACCCTAACCCTAAATTCCATATTGAACAAAGTTTGGATTTTTCATGTTTGGTTGATTAAAATCTATCAAGTTCAAATACTTGTGAGTAAAATTTGATTAATCTTCATATTGGAAGATATAATCTTGGTATTTTACACAAGTATGAAAGTTGGAAAAATTTTCATTAGATGATTAGTTTATTTTTCCAACTCCCTTTTGTCAAATCCATTGTTAATTTGCATAATGGCAAGATTAATTATGGACATAGCTCATTTTATTTTAAGCATAAAGTAAGACCTAATTTTGTTCAAAAATAAAATTTTGGATAATTTAGGCTTGTGCACCATTAAAAAAATTAAATTTATTTAGTTGGACTTAATATTAATTTTAATTTCCCTTAAATTAATTCTAAAATGCAATTTAGAATTAATTATGTCACACACAAATCGGAATTAAAATTCCGAAGAAATGCACGTAAATCGATGCAAAACCGCAAGCGTCACCAAGGCCAGCCGGGCTGCCCAGCAGCCCGCATGTAGGCTGCCTATGGTCCACGCAAGGGCATTGCACCAATGCGAATGGTTGTGTGGCAGGGAAGGGGTGAGCGCAGCAGCATAGGCTTGGCTGTGTGGAGTGCACGCATGCTGGCTAGCATCAAGAGGCGCCAGCCCCGCAGGCCAGATGCTCGCAGACAGCTGGCGCTAGCAGCAGAGCATGTTGGGCACAACGTACCTCGCCTATGCACCATGGCACCAGGCCATGGGCTGCCTAGCAGCCATGGTGCGCACCCTCAAAGAGTTATGTTAGGGTGTTTTTTTTGCTTAAAACTTGGGCTATCATTTTTGCATTATCTCGTCTTTAAATTATTTTTGGTAATTATTTTAACGAGGTTAAAAACCTCGATTTTCGGCTTTACAAAATTTTGACAAGTTATGGGTTATGCCGACTTAATTAATCAGATTAATTAAGTATGGATGCGGAATTTAGTGGGAGCTTAATTAATTGCGTAAGCATTTTGCTTTTAGAAATAATGGATTAAACAACTTTGACTAGTTTTAATTAGGCGCGTTAATCGGATTAACCACCTAAGTTAGTTACTAGTTTTGTGTGTTTAATTATGTATTTCGTAAAATTGCATGGGCCATTCAAAAATAGTGAATGGGTGAATGGAAGATTGCTTTCAAAACAGGTTATTGAAAATGGCAACTAGTGGGGCCCGACTAGGATAGAAAATACGGACTGCGTTCCGTTATGTATTTTTGTAAATCTAAATACGGTCTGCGAACCGTTAAGTATTTTTGTACTATTAGATTAATCTTAGTCGTTCTAGCTAGTTTATTTTATTTTGGCCAAGATGTCTCAAGACGGCGTTTCGATGAAGACGAGCCAAGATAAAGACCCAGGGAAATTGAAGATTTCAAGGGGTCATGCTAGTTACCAAATGCATCTATTTCATGCTTTATATATATTGTTGTTATATATGATTTCTAGATGCATGTCTAAGATTTCTATATGTTGCGAAGATTAGTTAAGTTCACTTAAATCAACCAACATAGAAACCCTAGGTCCCTTAATAATATTGAGCTAAAATTTGTCGTTCCAAGAACAACACTTACCGAACTAATGCGCGTACGTGATGGACTTCGCCAAAGCGAGACATCACTACTTCCCTAGGAACGTAAGGTATACTAAGTATACGAGTTTTCTTGGTTAAGCTCAAAGATATCAGTAAGGAGTCCTTAGATGTCGTGGCAAAAGAGATAAAATGTCACGGATGCATTAGATGCGATATTTTATCAAACCAAGAGTAGCTTGGAGCTATTAGCAATTGGATTGCTTACCTTAAGATATTTAATGATTAAGACAAGCCAAAGCATGCTTAACCATTTCTTGATCTTTGGGATCTCGGAATCATTTTATTCTCGCCTAAAAGGGACAATTTTATAAATGTGTGGATAAAATGCTCAATAAGATTGAATATTTGCATGAACGTTTTAAATTTCAACTTATTGATTTATGAATGGTTTTTCATTTAAAATTCTTTCAATTGTAGAACAATGTCTGCAAGTAACTCAAACAACAACCATGTGTGCCTGAAACTCCCCGAAAAGTTAGCTATCAGGCTTAACTTAACAAACCTTGAATAATGGGAAGAAGAACTCAGGAGAACTCTCCGGAGTTGTTCCAAGGAGTATGTTCTGGAAACTTCCCTCCCAACCCTCTGTACCAAGAAACACTTGAGTGACGAAACTTATTGTGCATGGTCAAAAGATTGCAAATTAGTGTCACAACTCATGGCTAACTCCATCCCGGAAGAATGGAAAGAAAAACTTCCATTCTCTTTTCCGGACTTGTTCCTTGGAGGACTAAGGGATGTTGTCGGTGTGAGATTCTCTAAGAGTTTCAACGACAACAATGGTGGACACTTGTTTAAAGTGACTAGGTCACTTACAGACATGAATGTGAAGCCATCGGATCAAGGTTTTCTTGCGAAAGAGAGGTACCACCATTGGTCTACAGTCTGCAACACCAAGTTGAGACCGGGTATGCCCCTCCGACCCCATGTGGCAAGAATGACTAAGCTCTTCAAGCACATGGAACTCCTCGGAATTCAACTAGAAGATGGAATGGCTGGTCATATTATGCTCACTTCACTCCACTCAGGATATGATGCACTAAGGGCATATATTTCTGAAACGAAGGAGACACATTCTTTGAAGAATGTGGTGGAGCTACTTCACCGAGCCAACTCATTTAGGGCAACCAAAAGACCATCAAGAAGGAGGGATTTCAAGGTTAAGGCAAAGATGCATTGTTTCTATTGTGGTGGTCAAGGCCACTTCAAGAGAGAATGCAAGCTCTTTCGAGAAGAGGAAAAGGGGAACATTTCGACTACCTCAGGTATCTTCCTAAACACTTGTGAATTAAGCTTATCATAGGTATTGGATACCGAGTATGACTCACTTTATGTTGCCCTTTTTAGGGACCAAGTGAGAAAGCTTATCAAGTGATTGGCGCATGGACAAGAGGATGACGAAAAAGGTTTTTCGGTCGTGCTTGCATGTATTATTTTGTCTTTGAGATGTAATTAAAACTAATCCTAGTTTTATCATGCCTTTTGAACAATATTTTGATCCATGGTGTTGGACACCTAGTTATTTTGCTTGTAAAATTTTGACAATAGTTGTTTCAAAATTGTCTTGCAAACATATGTTCAAATTAAATTGCATGCTTTACACAAAGACAATAGGATTGATACCAAATGAACTAAGACCATCGAGCTGAATCAAACCTACTTGTGGCATTGTCGTCTTAGCCATACTAACATCAAACGCATCAAGAAACTTCTTCAAGAAGGTGTTCTTGACTCATTCGACTTAGAGTCGTTTGAAATTTGCGAAGGATGTTGACAAACGCACTTTAGGGCGCGCTTTAGAGCATATTTTAGGATGATTTTGGATGTATTTGGGGCCGTTTTGGCCGATTATTGCCTTGTTATGCTTACGTCCCCCATATTACGTGCTTCACGGGTTTTCGGTTTGTTTTTGATGTGTTTTCAGGTAATATCAACCGAGTTTAGTCGGATCCCGAGCCCTTGATGCGTAACCGAGCTAGCCTTGACCAAATTCCGAGGAGCTAGGGAAGTTCAAGTGCCGTGCATTGATTACATAGCACAGGCAGCACGGCCGTGTTACTATAGGCACACCCGTGCTAGCCTTTGAGCAAGCAGCCCCAGGCTAGGCAGCACGGCCGTGCAAGCCAATAGCACGACCGTGTCAGTATCCACGCACCAGCACGGCCGTGCAGGCCATTAACACGGCCGTGCCAGATGTTGCCCGTGCCCGTGTCAGCTTCAGTATGAGCCCCGTGCTAGAGCATATTCAGCATGGCCGTGTCATTTTCAGCACGGTCGTGCCAGGCATCTGGACGGCCGTGCCATATATAGCACGGCCGTGCCAAATTGAAGAAGAAATCCGGTTTAGCTACTGACAAGCTAGCATGGCCGTGCCAAATATAGCACGGCCGTGCTGATCCAGGGTTAACCGCGCACTTGACTTCTCCGAATCAGAAGGCGTATATAAGGCCTGATTTTAAGGGGCGTTTACAGACAGTTTTAGAGATAGTTTTTGAGAGCCTTTGTAGAGAGCTATTGGAGAACGTTCTTAGTATTAGAGATTCATTAGTTTTCTTAAAGATTATTCTAGTGATTTTAGTTTTCTTGGATTGATTTGAAGCAAGATTTGTGAAGATTCTTTGTATTATCCATTGACGACGGATATCAAAGTTCTAAACTTTTCCATTGATTCGCATCAATAAAATTGATATTATTCATTCTTGTTTATTAATCTAGCTTTATTATTCCTTAATCAGAATTTATGTTTAGATCTATGATGTTTATGGAATCTATTATTGTTGTGATTATGAATAAGTGTGAGTAGTTTCCTAGCTAGGGTTTCGGGATGAAACCCGGCCTAGGTAATCTACGCAATTAAGGTTTGATTTTGATAAACGGATTGTGATTAAATTGATTATATGCGATTGCATGTTAATTCATTATAATAGGAGTAGCTAACCTAGAGTCTTGAATTTGATTGCATGTTATTCTTGGTTTGAACAGGAGATTGTGAATTGAGTATTTCATTATTGAATGTGGTTTGATTATGTATCGAGTAATGTTAAGTGCATGAGAAATCCAAGCTTGGTATTGCCCGTTGTCTTCCTATCACACGATATTGATCAGACATATAGTCTTTGCTTATCCCGTTTGTCTCTATGATTCCTTGTTGCGTAGTTACCGATGGTTTGGTGAATTCCCGTTTTCCCTAGATAGAGAGTTTGTTGCAGTTAAGAGGGAAAATGAAAGTAAAAAAGACGGATGTGCATAACTTTTGTATTAAACGTGCATAATTTTTGTGCAAAATGTGCATTTTGCGTAGGTGAAATGTGCATTGTTGAATTTATATGTACGATCAAGATTCCTTCTCATTATAAGATCTTTCTTATTGAATCTCAACCCTATATATATATAGGGTTGAGATCCAATAAGAAGGGTCTTAAAATTAGAAGAATGAGAAGGAATCTTGGCCATGTAAATTAATCTAATGTTCAAATTTCATCTTTGTAAAATTATGCACGTTTAGTACAAAACAAAATGCACAATTAGTTTGAAAATTATGCACATTTATTTTCCAGAATTTATATTATATCTTTAACTTTTTCTTCTCCACCCCTACACCTCTCTTCTATAACATATACATTCTTTTTTCTATCTCCTAAAAATTATGCATATTTGACTCAAAAATTGTAAACGTTTAACTCGAAAAATTATGCACATTCATGTTTCTCTTTCAGTTTTCCATTGTTTTTCCTCTTCATTGTGATGAACTCTCTCTCTCTCTCTCTCTCTCTCTCTCTCTCTCTCTCTCTCCTCCATTAAAGATTATTCATAGTTCTAACTTATAATGTAAGAGATGAGAAAGTAATAGTGGTCATGAACAACTTGTAAACCAAATAATAAGGGTTAACGGTTGACGATGTCATCTAGAGAATGTTCAGCTAGCAAAATGCATATATAATTGAAAAAAATTGCACCTTTAGTACAAAAAATTTGCACATTCAACTCAATAAATATGCACAAATCAGATGAAAAATATCCACAAATTTTACAAGAATAATGCAGAAAAATTAAGCATATACAAAGTTCATTTTTACTTGATTCCCCTTGGTAATCCTTTTAGAGCATCATCTTAACTGAAAGAGAAAAAAACTGGGGAAAAGATATAAATAGGGAAGAGGGAGGAGAGGAATGGGGAAAATAGAAAAGAAAGTGAGGAAAGAGATATTTACATTTTTGCCATTAATGAAGTATACAATGAGAGCCATTAGATCATTTTATTTAAACGCATCAGATTACTTCTCATTCTTCTCATTATAAGACCCTTCTTATTTGACCCCCATATATATATATATATATATATATATATATATATATATATATATATATATATATATATATATATATATATATATATATATATATGGGATCTGTGGGAACACATCCCTTATGTGAGAACCCCAACCTATGTGAGAATAAATCTAGACCTTCGAATTTTTTTAATCTAAGGCTATGATTATTCCCTAAAAAATCAAAACCAAAAGAGTAACTCCCTTATTTTTCTCTTTCACCTCCACATTTCATTCTTTCTCTCTCCTCACCTTGTCTTTCTCTCTCCTACTCACCTATTGTTCAATATACATCATCAACTTCACACCTTTAATTTCAAAGAAATTAAGCTCAACTTCTAATCAACCATAGCGTCTTTATACTATGTTCATATCACTATCATTTTTGCGCCGTTAAAAACATGGAAATTATGCTTGAATTCAGTTTGATAATTGCATCTTCGAGCTATAATCGGCGACGATTATGTTCGCCATCAACAACATCGCCATTAACATCATTGTTATTAACTTTGCAATATCAATAACAAAGAAATCAAGCTCAAAATTCAGACCAATTATGTCATTTTCGAACTCCACTCAATGACGATTATGTTCGCGCGTTCCGGTGAAATTGAAAGATTTCGGCGATCGAAAATCAGTTTAATGAGTTTGTATTATGTGATCATAGTATGGAGCAATTTTCTGAGATTCTAATATAAGTTTGTTCATTTTCATTTATGCATTTTTATTGTATGTGTTTTTGCTCATTTTTAATTTAGTTTTCTCATCTGAATTTCAGTTTGCTCATTTGTGAAGGATATGAGCAGAACATGTATTAAATTAACCTTGTGAACTATCTACTTCAAAAATAGGCAGAAAATGAAGTGCATAATATAAACTAGTATACGGTTGGTCTCTTATGGTCCAACAATTGTTTACATTTTCAGATATAGTAAATAAGTTCAAGGTTTCATATTAGTTTGAATGTTTTAGAATTGTTGCTCATTTGATAAATGAACAAAGAATTGTTGCTCATTTAATAAATGAGCAAACAAAACAAAGAAATATTATTTGCTCATTTAATAAATGAACAAAGAATTATTGCTCATTTATCAAATAAGCAAATATTATTTGCTCATTTATCAAATGAACAAATATTATTTGCTCATTTGATAAATGAACAAATAAATATTGCTCATTTGATAAATGAGAAAAAAAATAAAAATAAAAAATAAATTAAATTATTTTTTTTTGCTTAATTGATAAATGAACAAAGAATTGTTGCTCATTTGATAAATTAGCGAATAGTTATTTGCTCATTTGATAAACGAACAGAAAATTATAGCTCAAAATGAGCCAAACAAAAAAAAAATGTAAATCACATTTTTGCCATTACTATGTGAGCAATCTCAACAGCTGGATCATAAGGTATCCAATGGTTGAGATTTGTTCTCATATATAATAGGGTTCTCACATATAGACATATTCTCATTGGATCCCTCATATATATATATATATATATATATATATATATATATATAGGGATTTGCTAGAATGAGAAATGGAAAACCCAGTTAAAAACATCTTATTATTTGTATCCGTTTCACACCTGATTTAACTTACGGATTCAGATATCCACTATCAAACCAAACAGTCAATAACGGATTTGGTTATTTGTATCTGTTTCCTAGCCTCGGTTTCTACGAACCAAACATGTACTTAATGTAGTTCTTGTTATATGTCATGAATGATTTAAAATTTGTGGCGTATGAATAGCAGGTAAGCACAGATGCAAAAGTACTATACTGTATAAATTAATAAGTTTGCAAAAGTAACAGAAATATATTTTGTATATGTATCCTATTACCACCCCTAAAATTGGATACATATTTAAGAGTTACAGGTAAGTAGTTTTTAATATTCAGAAACCAATACATTGGTGTCCCATGGAAGAGTTGACAGTTAAATAAAATAAAATAAAAAAATAAAACAAAAAAAAATGAATAAAACGTAAGACTGAAATTATCAACTTTGCTACCTTGCCTTGCTAGAACTGCAGAGTAAGGAGAGCAGTGTAAACTGTAACCTCATCAATTAAGACTGCAAAAAGATGGTTCAACCTTTGCACCCCAAAACGCTATGAAAGTCTAAGAAAGTATCACAAATCGAGTGGCCCAAATGGATCCTCTGAATGTGGGTCTCCTAGAAGGGGATCGATGTGTGATGTAGAGGGCTGATATGTGGCAGGATGCTGCCAAAATGAATCGGACATCAAATAGAAGATATAAAAGGCTATTGCAGAAACCAGAAGCATAACAAACAGGAGTCCATAGATCTGCCAATCTGCAAAAAAGGGACATGATTGTCAGCTCTGTCGCCTTAGTGCCATTTATGAAAGACTTGGGAACGCATTGTAGAGAGAAAGGTCAACCTTTCCATTCTACAGGAACAGTTAGCTGTGTCACCTTAGCGCCCCATTCTTTAGTAGTTGTAAGCACAACCCTGGCAATACAATATCAGATAAACATTTCAACAAGCAACACAAATGCAAGGCAGCCAAGTTGAAGATCAAAACAATTATTACTCCCCTGAACAGAATCAGGTCATTTGAACAAGGTAAACTTCAAGGCATGTATTTACAGCTATAAATGAGAATGACATATTCTAGCATCAAAAGTACATAGCAGTAGAAACTTTTTCTCCTAAATTAGGCCTTTAAATGTATTTACAACTATAGATGTGAAAACCTTGCCTCCTAAGAGCCTAACAGATATCTGGCAATGCAACTCATCAGATAACTTATCCTCAGAATTTCTTCTTGATGTTCAAACAGTCAAATCTGAACTGAACCTTGTCGCTCTTCTTTCTTTCCTCGCGGGCCTCTGAATTTTTATTAAAAAATCATTTTTACGTCTCTTGTCAAGCAGGAATTGCATGAGATCTAGATTTAAAGAAAGCTAGCCTATACAGAAGCTCTCTTCTAGGAGCTCTATAAGGCCAAAAGGGCTTACTTCCCCGAATCCATGGTTTTATATCAATCTCCAACACCTTTGGCAATTCACAATCTAACCATCATCTCTTGTCACTTCCCTGCACACATCCAACATATTTCTACCCTCTACCATCCTAGAAGGTTGATTATGGAAGTGCCTACTAGAAAGAGTCTGAATGGAAAGTGCAAGATGTATGTTTAAAGACAGTCCAATAATAAGAGGATGCAGAACCCACAGGGATTTCAAAGAGTCGCAAGGCCAAGAAACTAGACAGGTTAACACCTCATGTTGTAATCTTTCAAAATCTTTAATGGATAACAGACTAACAGTACAAGTTTGTGAGGGTAACAAAAGGGGCTGGCATATTGAGTAAGCAAAGAATAAATTAATAACATTCAGAACAAGTTGGAAAAGGCTTTGAGCATGTCATAACAATGCCTACTTCTGTGAAGAATAAAAAAGGACAAGTTTGAAATTCAAAGTGACATTTCTATAGCTTTATTCGAATCAATTCCTACACCCATCCACAGCAATTTACCACACATTTACCAAGATACACTCTAAACCAAATTCCTTTTATTTGATGCCTACATGACCCTTTCTATTCTTCATCTGGGTACTAAACTATAATGCAGCTACTAAGATGATACACTTGAAGATTTACAAGAAAGAGGACAAAGAAAATCATAATTTGCAAAACGTTCATAAATTATCATACTATCAGGCATCAGCAACTACAACAGCAGATCATATATAAACATTGAACTTTAAGTTACCTTTCACTGGGACAAAACTCCAGTGCTGCAATGGATGTACCCGGGTGCAACCTCTTACTCCAGTGACTGATCCTCATTGTTTTTACTTCAACTACACATACATCACCATCTTTACTTCCCCTGACAAAAAAGAAAAAAATTGATAATCATTAGTTAAAACCCCAAACAAGCATGTCAACAAATCAATAGAACACACAATACTGCCTATGTTATTCACACTCTTCATTTCACCTCAAATACCCATGTCGGACCCTCGACACTCGGACATGAGTAGGACACTTGGACACTTTATTTGTGGAAAAAATTCACAAAATAGCCGAGTCAGACACTTGGACATGTACCTGTGTCGGACAAGGGTAGTTGGGCACCCGAGGCCAAGTAACATAGAATACTGCTACGATTATCACTCTTTTGCTCAGCATTATTTGCTTTGACTCAGCTCTCCAAATTTTAATGAGGGAGAGGACGGGCTATATTAATGTCCAGTGCAACACTATTTTTGTATTAAAATGAGGCCAAGAGCCTCCAAATTGTAAGGATAAGCTTTTGACATATTGTAGTTTTCTAATCAATATTTACCAGGAATGGAACAGATTTGAAGCATGCTTCCTTTAAGACAAGTAAACAGAATCTAAAAGCATACATGAATGATCTCTCCCTCCTAAATAGTATCATATTGAAAGAAGTACTTGTACATAGTTACATACATACAACAGAAAGCTAGATGGAACTAGGCTACAACAAACAGATATAGTAAGAGCAACAACACTACAATATCAATTTTGAGAAGAGTTAGAAACTTAGAACTAGTAAGAGTAAAAACCATCAGATGGTAATTGGTCTAATACATGAAAAAACAGAAAGCGCACAGCAATTTGATGTGATTAGAGCTCAGATGCATGTGAGAAAATTCTTTAGAATTTAGGTACTTACAAGGCAAGATATTTTCCATCTTGGCTGGTGGTTAACACTGAAGCAGGCTTTGCAAGCAGTACCTTAAATCCAATTCTATTCCAAGTACTCATGTCCCAAACAACAGTCATCGGTTTAGCCTTAGCCTTAGCTGTATTCAGACGAATTTTATTTTAGTTTACAACCCCAGATAATTTAAGAAAATTTTTCCCAATAAAGTAAATAACTCAGCATCACCTAGAAGCTTATTTACCTCTTTGAACAGTGCAAAACAGAAAAGGTTTAGTTCCATCCTTTGAGAAGCAACATAATTCAATCTTTTCATTCTGCACAAGAAAGTTACGTATCATCAGCCCAAGTTATCAAAAGTAAGCACATATGAATAATTAAGACTAAATCGAGTGGTCTACTGAATCTCGTTTCAAGGTTGCCACAGTTACTCCATCGTTTGCATTCCAAACTCTTGCTGAACCATCAGTAGAAGTTGAGGCTAAGAACTCAGAGTCTAGGCTGAAAGACAACAGTATATTGTTAAATTGACTGTTCCAAATAAAACTATAAGAGGGGCTTCAATGATAAAACCACACCAGATTGTAATGTAAAAAAATCGGTGTATAAGACAAATCATAGCAGCCAAATATTACTCATATTTCAAAATCTACGTATAATCAAGCCAACTTTTCCTGTTTTCCAATAAGCTTTACAAACAGAATCCAATACACACCGACATAGAATTAAAAAGAGCTCATACAACTGCACCAGAAGTTGGTAGTCAGTAACGCTAAGAGCCTAACAAGAGACAACTGTAAAGTTATCCTGGTTAAGGATGAAAACATGGAAGAGAGATAACAAGGTGTCCAATTAAGATTTACTGAAGGCACTTGCTTTGTTAGAATAAGAATCTGCTTCGCTGGGGTCATATCCACAACTGAAAGCTAGTTATCTTCGGAAAGAAACACCCGGTCTCTCATAAATGTATAGCAATAGCATAAATATTTGATGTGGCCATGTATATAAAAGTTACAATATATAACTTACATCATGAATATCTACCCATTAAAGCAATTTAAAGATCTTTATGAACTTTTAAAGTACCCCAGTCAATTGACATGTTTGCAATGCTTGACGTACATTTTAATGATTAATCAGATTGGAAAAGGAGGACAAAGGAAAAAGAGGAAGTGTTGAAAAATCTGAACGAGGAGATAACAGGTGACAGCATTATTCTTCACTCATAGGAGTATTAAAAAGACCCAAAAAATAAAAAAAAAATAAAAAAATTGTCATAAATAACTGTAACCGCTAACCATTTGGCGGCAAATAAACAGGGATCCTTTATCCAACAACAATCTATCTACTAATCTACTCTAAGTGCACAACTAAGTATTAATCACTCTGAATGGAAATCAGAACCAAATAAGGATATTAAATATATATGGAATTTATTGTCACCTGAAATCCATATCCCGAAAGGACTTTTGAGCATTTGGTTCATCAAGAATTATTCGCAAGCTAGGCCACTCTAAGATTCTTAGATGCCCATCCTGAATGAGAGAAGAGTAAATTAGGTAATATGGGATTAAAGTAAAGGAAAAAGAACAGCATGTTTATTATTTTTCTTGGAAAAAGCGAGTGAAGAAAAGCAAGCATCAATAAAACTAGACCACACAAACTTGCCCCTTTTCATTCACTTCTTCAAATCAGAGTCCATAGAGTCATAAACATCTTACCTCTCCACCACAACCAAGTTTGCATCCATCAACGCTAAACTCTATACAAGTTTGCAGTCCAACACCTTGTAGAGATGGTGCCTCTTTAGGCAACAGTTTCACAGAAGTTTCTTGAGCACACAATTCAAATAATCTGCAGTTTGTACACAAAAAGTAAAATGCTTCTTAAAAATTAAGTGAAATAGGTACTAACAAAAAGAGCTGAACTGCATTTTTAAAGTGCTCATAGATGGAAGCTGTTTCATGTGCATGGTAAACAATTATAAATTAAAGCCCAAGTAAAATTAACTGCTTATCAGGCCATTGATTAGGTGGAGGGTTTTTTAATTTTTGAATCAAGGGTGTATTTGATAATGCGGACAAAAAAATTGATGATGTCTATGTGTTTTGTGTGTGTGTGTGTTGGGGGGGAGGGGGGAGTCCAAAATGAATTTGATTGAGAACCAGGCTCAGATTACCCAAAATTCCTTGCTCTCCATAATACTCCATATCAGAGTTTAGCTTCTACTGACAATGGGGAGTAAGGTCTTTAGTGGAAGGTTAAAGGGCCAATGACAGAGTTCTTGAAAACAAAACATTAGAACTTCTCATTAAGAAGCATGGTTACCTAACTAGTAAGTTTGGGATGCAAATGTACACTTGGTTTTGATGGGATAATTACAAATCATAGTATGCTCTTTTGGACATGGTAATAAATTATACTATTTGGTTAAAAAATAAAATACAGAGAATTATATTGAGTATTAGTTAAAATCTACTTCATTGTATGCAAACATTTGGGGGAGAGGGGTAAACTAAAGCCCTAAGCTTTTGCCATTCTTTTTTTGTCAGGATATTTTGTTTCATGTACTAACTGGTATGTCATTCTTCTTTTCAAAAAACTTACTTTCGATATGAATCAAAGGAGGCTTGAGAATCAACTGATTTGTAAATGATTTGAATTATAGAGTACCACATCAAAAGTCTTCCTTCGCATCCACTTTGAATAGCTCCATCTACTAACCAGATAAATCTTTCTTTACTAATCCTTAGTATTATTTTTGAGACCTTGATTGGCTTGATTGTCTAGCATTACCATACTAAGTTTTAAACCTTTCAAATTATCCTCAAAAGTTTATACCTTCACATCTTGAAATACAACATCAGCATTACCTTGTTGTCTTTAAAGAGGCTCCAAATTGGAGCAACACAGACAGAATGTAGAATCTTGGGGGCCTAGACTAAGTCGGAGCAAGACTAAGTACATAAAATGTAGTTTTAGCACTAGGAGGAAGTCAAGCGGGGATATAGTAACTTTGGATGGTAAGGAGGTGCCCATGAATGAGTAGTTTAAAATACCTTAGGTCAATTACGCAAAAGAATGGAGACCAAGATGTAACCCACAGGATTAAGACCGGTTGGGTCAAATGGAGAGTGGCAACTCGGTATTGTGTGACCGTTGCATACATTTGAAGTTAAATGGAAATTTTTATCGGACGGCTATCAGACTAGAGTTGTTATGGGTCAGGATGTTGCGCTTTCACAAACAATCATATTAGGAAGATAAAGTAGCAAAGATGTGTATGTTAAGATGGATGTGTGGGAACACCTTAAAGGATAGAATTAGAAATGAAGATATTAGGAGGAAAGTTGGAGTTGTGAACATTGAGGATAAAATAGGGGAGAACCGAATGCGTTGGTTTGGGCATGTAAGACACATCAATAAGGAAAGTAGAGGGTAGGGTTTAAGGGGATCTTAGAAGAAGTTGGTGAAGACCAAACATGACATGGATGGAAAAAGTTGAGAAGGACATGAAAAAGTTGGGTTTGGAGGAGCATGTAAGAAGGGTATGGAAGGAAAGGATCATGGTTGATGAGTTCACGAGATTAAATGTTGGTTCATATAGCCGACCCCATCTTTGGGATTAAGGCTTCAATTGTTGTTGTTGTTGTTGTCTTCATTGAAGAGGATCACATTGGAGAGACTTAGGAGAGATAGGAAAAGGATTAAAGGAGACAAGCAATAAGCATACACTTCAAAATAACCAAAATTTGGGTTCTCAATGCAATCGTCTGTCATAAAGTCTCTATTACCAAAAGTTTAAAATAGCTATATGTTGCAGTGCTTAAGTTCGGTATTATTCATGGAATGCAACTAGTTGAACACAAAATCGTAGGAAGTTCATTCACTCAGAAACTCAGTTGACCCCAAGGATAAATTAAGTTACTTTCCACACAGAACAAACTTACAATGGCATGGCCTCTACAATTGAAAATCTGAGTCTAAAAGCATATCATGGAAGATGTAAAGGAAACATAACAAATGTAATGATCTACTTGGAAATTTGGATAGAAAGAAAATGCACAAAATCTGATGTGCAAGATGTTTCTTAAACAAAAATTACAGGAGGAAAACAAGAAAAAAGCTTAAAGGGTAGTTAGACATAACAAAATTGGCAACGCCAGGATTTTATTCAATGAAAATCATATCAGGAAAGAACTATGTGGAGAAAAATCAGGTCCATTTACTCATTGCAAAAAGCAGACTAGTGCTTTGAGCAAGCTGACTTTTGTTGATGAAGTTCAAACCATTATGCCCACTTACATGTATTTGCTATCACTTTTGAGTAAGATTGATTTGTAGGGCAAGACCAAGGATCAAAATAATTTAAGAAGATAATATCAAGCATGGGTCTGTCTGAAAGGCCTTGCGCCACTCCTGCTCTATATGTATAGAAAATAGGATCAGTAAACTAAAAAAATTTACAATCTCAGGGCTAATTGGAGATTTCGAAAGCTTCATCTTGCCAGATTTTTTTATAGATTCAACGGCACTTTATATTACTAAATCCACAAGACTTTCAAACAAAATCACTAATCTTGAGTATGAGCATGCTCTGCACAGGACTTAATAGTACTAACGGCCTATCCTAATCAAACACAACAATTATGCAACCAAACCTCCGAATAAAATTTACTTACTACTGCAAATTATTGAATAAGGGATCTTCTCTCAATTGTCTTCTAATTCTTACTGTCTTCCCTTCTTCCATCTCCTTTTGGTTTGAGTCCAATATCTCTCCCCTCCATCTTACATACCAGCTAAATTAGCAAACTTCCTTTGATATCTTTATATATATATATATAGACTATACGCCCACTTCCCTATCCTAATAACCCCCTACTACCCCCCAAAAAGAAGGCCCACTTCCCTACAACAGCTAACACACTAAAATGAATTACTCTCACATTCATGGTCAACCAAGATAAATTCCGCTTCAACAATATTCAAACAAATATAGCATATCATACATTTAGAACAAATAAGTCCCCAAAATACTAATGAGTAATGAATAAAAGTAGTTCAAGTACAATTTCTACGAGTTTGCAACGAAGACGGATTCAAACCCTGTTCCATCTATTACCAATTAACCTTCAATGCATCAAACCAACAAATTATAGCTAAAACTGAAATTGAAAGGGTTGACAATAAAAAGAAAAGATTATAGACAATACTTGCAATCACCAGAAGAAGTAGCACAAATGATTTGATCCCCATTTGGGTGCACCGCAATGCTAATTGGCTCTCCATCTTCAATTTCATATTCAGCCTGAATAAACAACCCAAAATTGAATTTCAGAATAATTATGATCATCATCAAAAATTAAAATTAAAGAATTAAAATAAAATACCGAATCATACCAAAGGAGAAGAAGAGAGAGAAAGGGTCTTAGAATCAAAGGAGAAAATCTCAAGCTTTGATTTTGCAGAAGATGATTTATAAAATTTTCCCAAAACCACCAAATTAGCTTTTTCTGGGCGCTTAATCCACTTCCCACAACTCACAATTCCAACGTTTTGCAACTCCATTGATCAAACACCTTTTGTAAATTAATCAAAGACAAAAAAACCCCACTTCACAAACTCTGTTTTTTTTCAGCGGTTTGTGAAAGAAAAGTGGGATTTGCGAGAGTTTTTGTATTAGAGGAGGAAGGAGGGAAAGTGGGTCCTAGTACGGACGTGAGTATTGCGATATTTTAAAGCTTCAACGACTACAGCTAATGAAGATGATAATGGCAAGTGGGTATATTAAGAGAGAGTCAAATGTCAACGGATTGATGGATAATTTATAGATTTAGGGATGCATTGCATGGCTGGGTTTAACAATTTGCTTCGGATATTCGGGATTATTGATTCCCTTCAAAGATTTTTAATTTTTTCTTTTCCTCGAATAATTGATGGCTTGTTATGGAAAGATTGACTTGTTAGTTGTTCTACTAGTTATACAAATTTTGGTTAATTGTTAAGTAACGGAATAAGTTTATCTAAATAATATAGAGTAAGCCCTATTTGTTCACAAGGAGAAACGAATTTGTTTATCCTAGTGGCTATTTGGTAATAAATTGCCAAAAAATAAATTAATAAATAAATAAATCAACGTTAACTCCGTGGAGAACGCTTCAATGGAAAATGACTTCAATGGAGAATGAAAAGCTTCATCTTCTTCCTCCTCCTTACGATCTCCATCCGCCATCATCACCTTCTTCCTCCTCCTTCGCAATCATTTCTAGCAGCTTTGTTGTCGAATTAAACAAAAACCCTCAGAACAAATGGAGTATAGAATGACATGGTTAACCCTAAAGGGTAAGGGTGTTGTCCTCTTCCATTAATTTCCCCATTAAAGCCCAGTCTTGAGCTCCATTGAAGCTTCTCGTAAGCTTCGTCGAGCATCCATCAAAATCGTTTTCTCAATTTCATTGCAAATTTCTAAAAATGACCTTGTTTTTAGCAGGTGAAATTCCGAAGCTACCACAGAAGAAACAAATTTGTTTCTCCTTGTGAGCAACTTGTTTTTTCTCATTAAAATAATGCTCACCTTTTATGTCAAAGTTTATAGAGGCTGGTTTGTGTGTGTCAGTTTTGTTCATTGTATAAGGGCGTTCCTTGGCCGTTGTCAAAATATCTTTACTAAAATCAATAGCACAATTACATTAATTACTCCGTATATACTTTGTCAGCTAATCTTTGTGTTAAATATAGGAGGAATAGTTTAGAGCTACAATTACAGCTGATGGTTAATAGACACAAACATTTTAATCATTATTATAAAAATAAAAAATAAATAAATAAAAGACTGCAGGCGCGTGCGACAACACCTTTTGTATTACTTCCTCACATGCTCTCTTTGACTTAATTTTTTTACTATTATAAAATGAATAAATATTATTATGTAATATATCATTAGATTAGTTACAATGCCTATTTTCTTTTTTTTTTTTTTGCAATTTTTATTTACTAATAGACAATCTTTAATTATATACTAAAGGCAAAACCAGTGATGTAACATCCCAATAATTCTCCCTTTTCCAAACCATTTACTTTAAATAAAAGGCAAAATGGAAATAAATAATCCCACATTTGCGTGGTTTGATAATAACAATCCCACCTTTTGATTATTACGAGGTAATCCCACCTTTGTATGTCATCTTCTTTTAACAAACCTTTTTACCTACAACCTATTAAACAGGTTAAAATATTCTTTTTAAGCCACGTGTCGTGCAATAATTGGTCAAAATAAAAAGTTTAAAAAAAAACAAAAACAAAAACAGGTAAAAAAATTTAAAAAAAAAAATTAAAAAAAAAACCCACCAACCACTAGCCACCCCAACCACCGTGAACCCTAATCCTTATCCTAAGCCCCAGGAACAACCGGCCAACCACCACCCTAAACCCCCGAATTCAACCCCTGACCCAAATCCTACCCCCAAAACCACCATAACCACCACAGCCACCACCCTTAAAACCATCACAATTGCCAGAAACCCCCCTCTAACCGCCGAAAACCCCCGAAACCTCCATCCCAGCACCGAAAACCCCACCCAACCTCCCTAACCACCCCGAAAATCTCCCTTAAACCCGCCGAAACCTGCGACACAACACCGTTTCTCTGGTGAGTGGGTGCCGACCGGCCATTTTCGAAGGTTAAGGAGGGCAGTCGGCCGATTTTGGTGGTGGCTGGGGTGGGGCTAGGGCTTGACGGTGCTGGGTAGGTGGTTGTAGTTTTTTTTTTTAAAAAAAAAAAGGAAATGAACCAATTAAAATTTAACATGTGGCATATAACCTACAAAAATCAGACCAACAAGTCAAGGTTCATTAAAAGAAGATGATATACGATGGTGGGATTGTCTCGTAATAATCAAAAGGTGGGATTGTTATTGTCAGACCACACAAAGGTGGGATTATTTATTTCCATTTTTCCTAAACAAAATAGAGGAGAACTATTGACATGTTACCGCCACGTGTTAAAACGTTAAGGTTTTATCAAAGTATCGCAGCGGAAAAATCAAACTTAAGTCTTTAAAATAACAAAGTTTAGAAAACCAATAAGTCATAGCTTACAAAGTGGAACCATAAAGGCCCTTATTTAAAAACAAACTAATATTTAAAACCCAAATCATAAATGAATAACAAAACATAAATAAGTTCAACACAAAGAACGAATACTCTCAATCACAATAATCCCTTGACAATGCGTATGCCAATCCCCTGAACTTCACATCATCAAGCTAACCTATGCAATACTGCTCCCTAATAATACAAGTGTAATAATTGAATCATCACAGGGTCATTGAAAGACGAAGACCATGACCAAAAGAAAACACACAAAAGCACACAATCAACAAATCTGAGTACATACAAGCTACAATGAACCAACTTAGCATGCTCAACTAATTTAAATAAATAACATTCAACAGAAATTCATTAACCAAGACTCCACACCAAAATAGTTCAATCAACTCAACATACTCACAAACCAATTCCAATCCACTTGACTCTTTATATTTAATTTAATTAATTGGAGTAAGCAATAGACGAGGTTGTCCAATCCACCACGTCATTTTGGTCCCAAATGACCATTAAAATAAAAATATAGCGCGATGCAAAAATGGACGCGACTCCATTCTCACAAAGTTAGTCTAGGATTCCATCTAACTGTCATTATATAATAAAATGTAAATATTAAAAGAAAAGAGGACATGTTGATCAAACAAGCCTCGGAAAGCCACGAGCTACCACCGTGTACCCCCAACCTATAATTGTCAATACTCTAGAAGTGCACCCTTTCCAGAGTTTTATTGCTCATCCAAATTTCACTTTACGTGATTACAAGTTTAATTAATAGTCAACTCATCATTAAATTAAACATTACACAACCAATCATAGAGATTCACTTTTAATCTTAATTAGGGCAATGATGATCACATCACAAATTGACCTTTAATTCCAAAATATCCAAAATTGTTGAACATGGTCAACCCAACTAGCCATTTCGGCTTAATCCACCTTTACTCAACATACTAACAAGTCATGCTTGAGTAATAAATAAAATAATAATAACCTCACGGAATAATTAGTAAATTCATTCCACTTAAACCATTAAATTCCAATCCTTCAACAATCCAAATGTGGTTATCAAACCAATCCAATAAAATATGCTTGTATCAACAATCTATACAAACAATTAATCCAATATAATTCAACATGCTTGCATCCATAATTCCATACAAACATATTCAATTCACCAAAACATGTCTCATAAACATAAGCACATGCATTAATTCAATGGTTAGCCAAACAATTTCCATCTAGGAGTTCTCTAAACATGAAACTAAGTTCTTTCTTTTTGGTACCTAAACAAGATACTCCTTTTTGTGTGGGGGAAAATTTGGGGATTCATGGGTATTTATAGGAGAGAGAGTTGTAGGGTAAATAGAGTAAAATTGGGCCTCATGAAAATAATGGGTCAATTTAATAAATAAAATGGGTTAGGCTTTGTTTTTATGATCATGAATTGTAGGAAATAGTGCATAAAAAAATCCTATTGTAATGAAATAATTTCCACCCTAAAATAATTTGAAAATTTTGAAGTAAAATCTGGGAAAAATACAAATAAATGTTAAACATAAAATAAATTTTCATTTATAAATTATTTAAAAATATGGGGGATTACAATCTACCCCTCTTAAAAGAATTTTCGTCCCGAAACTTAGCACAAAATTCCTTAAATTTCAAAGAATTTGCATAAACCCATTTCAAAATTTTCAATATCATGTTGCTGGAATTCCAATTGTGTCATAATATCGACACTAATACCTTATCACCATCCCAATTTATGAACAATATAATAGCTATGAAAAGCATTGAAAACACCACAAAATAGCATAAAATAGGGCAAAAAGAGCGAAATTATACGCATTCTACCCCCCTTAAAGAATAAGAGTTACGCCCTCGTAACTCACCTCAATAAACAACTCAGGGTATCTCTTTCTCATATCATCCTCGGCCTCCCAAGTAGCCTCTTCATACTCTTGGTTTGGCTAAAGAACTTTAACAATCCTAACATCCTTATTGTGTGTACTACACACCTTATGATCCAAGATTTTCACATGCCTTTCCTCATAAGTTAAAGTTTCATCCAATTGAATCGATATAGGTTGTAGCACGTGCTTTGAATCAGGAACATACTTTTTTAATTGGGAGATATGAAACACATCATTCATTTTCTCAAATTCCATAGGTAATACCAATTTGTAAGCAACCTTGCCTACACGTTCCAAAATTTCATAAGGACCTACATACTTGGCACTCAATTTTCCCTTCTTTCCAAATCTCATCACTCCTTTTGTAGGTGAGACCTTCAAAAAGACTTAACACCCACATTAAACTCATCATCTCGCCTTTTCAAATTGGCATAGCTTTTCTGCCTATCTTGTGCAGCTTGAATTCTCGAGCAAATCAACTTCACTTTAATCACCATTTCCTCAATATACTCTATTCCTAAGACAAGATTCTCACTATCATCATTCCAACATACAGGACTTCTACACTTTCGACCATATAATGCTTCAAAAGGAGCCATGCCAATGCTAGCATGGTAGCTATTATTGTAAGAATAAACTCAATATCCAAATGATCTTCCCAAGTACCTTGAAAATCCAAGGCACACGCCCTTAGCATATCTTCCATGGTTTGATTAGTCCTTTCTGTCTGTCCATCCGTTGCTGGGTGGAATGCAGTACTCATTTTCAATGTTGTTCCCAAGTTAGCTCGAACCTTTTGCCAAATTTAGACAAGAACCTTGAATCTCGATCGGAGATGATGTTCTTAGGCACTCCATGTAGTCGAACTACATTCTTTACATAGACCTTTTCCAATTGCATCTTCTTCCAAGTTTCCTTTATTGGAATGAAAACCGCATACTTTGTAAGTCGATCTACAATCACCCAAATAGTGTCATTGCCACTTTTAGTTCTAGGAAATCCTGTGACAAAATCCATGGATATCGAATACCATTTCCAACATGGAATCTCCAAAGGTTGAACTTTCCCATAGGTCTCTTGTGATCAATCTTGACCTTTTGACAAGTCAAGCATTTACTCACAAACTCAGCTACTTGATTCTTCATGTTTGGCCACCAATATAACTCTTTCAAGTCCTTATAGAACTTGTCCCCTCCCGGTTGCACAGAATATGGAGTATTGTGGCTTTTTTCCATGATTTTTCTCTTTAAATCCTCACACTTTTCTGGTATGCACCATCTTTCTTTGTAACTCAAACTTCCATCATCATAGATCTTAAAAATCTGCATTCTTCCCTTGGCTCATTTTCTCCTTAATCGATTGGATTTCTTCATCATCTTTTTGGCTCTCTTTTATTTCATCCAACAATGAACTCCCAAGTGAAAGAGCACTCAACCTTGCTCCTACTTCACCATAGTTCACAACCTCCAAATTCAAACGCTTCATATCTTCACATAACTCGTCAGGCACGATTAAAGCATTCACACCATGACTTGATTTCCTACTCAAGGCATCCGCAACAACATTTGCTTTCCCTTCTTGGTACTGTATGTTTACGTCATAGTCACCGAACAACTCCAATCAACGCCTCTGTCTCATATTAAGATTTGTCTGAGTGGAAATACACTTGAGACTCTTGTGATTCATAAAGATCTTACACCTTACTCCATACAAATAATGTCTCCAAATCTTCAATGGAAATACTATAGCCACAAGCTCAAGATCATGTGTAGGGTAATTAACCTCATAAGATTTGAGTTGGCGAGAAGCATAAGCTATCACCTTCCCATTTTGTTGCAACACACACCCTAATCCATTCTTTGAAGTATCACTATAAACTTCAAACCCATGACTCTCATCAAGTAAGGCTAAAACAGGTGTGGTGGTTAAACGCTCTTTAAGAGTTTGAAAGGCTTGTTCACACTTTTCATCCCATTCAAACTTACTTTCTTTCTTCATCAAGTTAATGGTCTAGCAATCTTCGAAAAATCCTTCACAAACCTTCTGTAATAGCCAGTTAGTCCTAAGAAACTCCTTATGTCAAACACATTCTTTTGCTTAGGCCACTCACTCACTGCTTAAACCTTTGCTGGATCCACAAAAACACCTTCCTTAGACACATAATGTCCTAAAAATGCAACCTTCTCTAACCATAACTTGTACATCGAAAACTTAGCATACAACTAATTGTCTCTAAGGGTTCTCAACACAGTCCTCAAATGCTCATTATGTTCTTCCTCACTTCTCGAGTATACCAAAATATCATCTATAAAAACAACCACAAACTTATCCAAATACTCATGGAATACTCGGTTCATCAAATTCATAAAGATTGCAGGTGCATTGGTCAACCCAAAAGGCATAACTGTAAACTCATAGTGCCCATATCTAGTCCTAAAAGCAGTCTTAGGTATATCCTTATCAGAAACTCTTAGTTGATGGTACCCCAAACGTAAATCAATCTTGGAGAACACACTAGCTCTCTTCAATTGATCAAACAAATCATCGATCCTGGGCAGTGGGTACTTATTCTTTATCGTCACATTATTCAATTCCCTATAATCAATGCACAACCTCATGCTCCCATCTTTCTTCTTCACAAACGAAACAGGTGCTCCCCGAGGAGATGCACTTGGCCTAATATACCCTTTATCCAAAAATTCTTGCAATTGCACTTTCAACTCCCCAATCTCAGTAGGTGTCATTCTATATGGTGCCTTAGAAATCGGTGTTGTTCTAGGAACCAAATCTATTGTAAACTCCATTTCCCTCTTTGGTGGCATCCCAGAATTCTCTTCAAGAAATACATCCAAAAACTCATTCACAATTGACACATCTTCCACATGCACCTTATTATTCATTTGTTAGTCTTGCACACAACAAAAGAACAAAGGATACCCTTTACTTACAAGTTTCGACAACTTCATTGCAGAAATAATCCCAATACCTTTTGGTTTCCCAAAACTTTTGTAAGACACAGTCTTCCCCAAAGGACTCCTTAAATAAAACTTCGGTATCTCACAATCAATCTTAGCTTTATAAGTAGCCAATCAATCAATACAATCTCTCTTAGGAATGGATTGGCATTAGATTTGGTTTTGAAAGCCTCTCAATCAAAATTAGCCTTATTACGAAACACATCTCAATTATCCCTCCACCAAATATTTGCCTCATCCTTCAAATACATGGCAGCTTGGTCCATTCTCATATTCTCAGGGCAATTCAAAGCAGCAAAGATCTTATCAAACTCCCTAACCTAATTTTCTAGAAAAGTTGGGTCTCCACCTCCTTTAATGTATGGTGGCTTAACCTGAGCAAGTTTCTTAAACTTCTCATCCGCGAGATTAGGTTTATCATTGTGGTTTTGGTTCAAGTTCTCAGCTAGTAGCCTAGAAGCATTAGCTAAAGCATCGTTGTTAGCCATCCTCCTTCTCTGCCTGGAAGTATAACGCACTCTTAGGCTAACGTCGACACAAAAGTACTCTACTTGCACAACACACCACATTCATGATCATAAAATATATTAAGATAGAAAGGTGGACAAGGCCACACGTACGATCGCCCCTAAAAAGTCACTTTTAAAGGTTTGATTATTAAATTTTAATCATTCCTACGCACAAGAAAATTAAATAAAATAATTCTCTTGATTCAATCCCCACCAAAATCCAAGCATTAAGTAAATAACATAATTAAATAAACATATTTACTAGTCACATAATTACATGCTTCACATAATGATCATTCACACATATCACATATCACATAACACAAATCATCACATATACTTCCATATTACATGCTTTAATCCTTAAACATGATACTAGGTGATCACACTCAAGTTTGCACCATTACGTAAAACACATAAATTTAAATAACTTGCATAATCATTTCATATAAAAATAAAAGCACAAAAGAATTAATAACAATGCATATATATCCTATACGCCCTTCCTAAAGCTATCCAAATCTCACCGATAAAATAAATAAGCAAACAAGTTCAAAGAATAAATAAATAATTGAATTCATTTTATTTCAAAATAAATAAATAACTTGAGAACATATATAACAAATAAATACATTTTTAATTTTTTTTAAAAGCCGAAATAAATATATTAGACTAAAATAAATTTCAAAAACTTAAGCTAACTTTAATAAAGTAGTTAAATAGAACTCATTAGATTTAAAACGTTAGGCGCCTAAAAACTTTTTTAAAAAAATTGGCTTTAGTGGTAATTAAAATCTAACCTAACCTTCAAGATACCACTTTGTAAAACCCCAATAATTCTCCCTTTTCCAAACCACTTACTTTAAATAAAATAGAAGAGAACTATTGACATGTTATCGCCACATGTTAAAACGTTACGGCTTTATCAAAGTATCGCAGCAGAAAAACCAAACTTAAGTCTTTAAAATAACAAAGTTTAGAAACCAAAAAGTCAAAGCTTACAAACTAGAACCATAAAGACCCTTATTTAAAAACAAACCAATATCTAAAACCCAAATCATAAATGAATAACAAAACATAAATAAGTTCAACATAAAGAACAAATACTCTCAATCACACTAATCCCTTGACAATGCGTATGCCAAATCCCTGAACTACACATCATCAAGCTAACCTATGCAATACTACTCCCTAATAATACAAGTGTAATAATTAGATCATCACAGGGTCATTGAAAGACGAAGACCATGACCAAAAGAAAACACACAAAAGCACGCAATCAGCAAAGTTGAGTAGATACAAGCTACAGCGCACCAACTTAGCATGCTCAACTAATTAAAATAAATAACATTCAACATAAAGTCATTAACCAAGACTCCACACCAAAATAGTTTAATCAACTCAACATACTCACTAACTATTTCCAATCCACTTGATTCTTTATTTCTAATTTAATTAATTAGAGTAAGCAATAGATGAGGTTGTCTAATCCACCAAATCATTTTGGTCCCAAATGACCATTTAAAATAAAAATATAGCGCAATGCAAGAATGGGCGCGACTCCATTCTCACAAAGTTAGTCTAGGATCCCTGTTGGGTTTCGTAGCGTCCAACACTACGCGAAATGAAACCCGCCCAAGACCCGCACACTAATAAAGGTAACTAAACATGCAATCACAAAATTTAAACAACAAAGAGAGAGAAAGAGAAAAGATATTCTTACCCTCGACGCGTGCTTCGCTCGCTTACAAGCTCTTACTTGAAAGCTGTAGCCACGCAAGTGCATAGGCCTTCGACGGCTCGCACCCTTGACCCGACCCGAGCGGTCTCTACCCCGAAGGTTAGTCGGGGCTAGACTAAAGAAAAACTAGAGTATTACGAACTTAAAGGTTTTCTCACTTTCAAGGAGATGCCTTATTGAGTTCAACTCAAGTGCTTTTTCCCAAACCCAAAACTTGGGCATTTATAGGGAAGGGAGCCTTGATTTCCCATTCCCCATCAATGTGGGAGAATTGTAATTTTCCCAATTTATTTTAATCTAAAAACAAATTAAAATGTAAAATGAATCAACAAGCGCCAAGTGGCAAATAGTGAGCAAGAGTAGGTGAGGACCACTAAAGGGGGGGGGGACAAAACCCCCTTGCTCCCCAAGCAACCCCATGACCGGTCCCTTCCTAATGACCATGAGCTGGCCCCTCACGCACAACTGGCTGACTGCCCAGCTGGCGCCTAGCACCAAGGCTGGGCTGACTAGCCAACTCACACCCGCATGCAATGCGGGCTGCTATGCTGCGTGTGCTGTGACATTTGCTAGCGAGGCCCAGCTGCTGCTTGCTTGTGGCTGGTGCTGCTATGCTAGCAAGCACGCACAACCACAACACACGCACGCATAGCTTGCGATGCTGCGAGCTGTGTTGTGCGATGCCCAGCATGCTGCGATGGCTGGTGCTGCTATGCTAGTAATCCACGCACATCCATAGCACACACACGCATGGCACGAAGCTTGCGATGCTCGTGCTATGCGATGTGCGAGTGCTGGGCGATGCCCATGCTAGTATGCATGCGGTTGGTGACCTCGCCTAGCCTAGCACTCGTATAGCTAGGCCAATGCGAGGCTACGGCTTGGCTCGTACTTGTCGCTTACTTGATTCTACACTTCGTCGAATTCTAAATTCAACTTCACTTGTGACGCTCGGTTTCAAAGCTCTAAGCTCGATATCCGACGTCTTTGTTTGTAATACTCTAATGACTCGTCTAATCCTTCGGATTGATTCGTCGTCTCGGATCGGTTATTCGATTGGGGTGCGACCCGAAGGGGTCATTCAAGATTAAGCCGTAATATTAATTACCCATTAATATTACTGATCGGAAGCAGCCTCCACCTAGGCATTGCGATCACTTGACCTCACTGAAGAATTAGCTTTCTAATAATTCCAATCCCTCTATCAGAATAATATACTTGTTGGAAGGACACCATTCCTTTCAATCTCCCCTTTTTCTTTCCGGACAATTGTGTAGTTAGTGTATAGCCCATTTCCTATGTCACTTAATGTCTCTTCATGAACTATAAGTTAAGATTCTTCGTCATCCTTATTTGTCCAGCAGTGTTTCTCGATTTCTGAGTTCGACTGTCAATAAGCAGATGATTTCTAAAATCCATCTAAGCACAACCATGCATTTTCACAGTCCCGCTCTTCGAGAGGCCTTGTAAACAACAAAGACATGTTCCTTATTGTTAGTAGGAGGACATTCTCAGTCTTGTATTGTTAGCTACCCTTACTAAGAGGACCTAGTCGCCCGAGTGTTGCCGTTATAATACCCTTTTATTGCAGACGTTTGACAACATCAAAATGGACTAGTACTCAAACAAGAGAACTTACAATACTCATGATCGAGGAAAAAGGTTCCGATAGCTATAATGAGAAATATACTTATGACGATTTTAAATCTCTTAAGTATTCTCATAGATCGATCCGGTATAGTTCTAAACTAATACCAGTGCAAATGATTTATGACTATCATGTCCTCGTAGCACAAGAAATGGTGCTATAAATCATACTACACACTAATCTCAAGTGGTCATTAATCGTCCATCATTTAAATGACCTTGATTAGGGATAATTTTCGATTGCAATATTCAATGTTCACTTAACAGGTGTTTCTTTATGCAAGA
This sequence comes from Chenopodium quinoa, assembly GCF_001683475.1. NCBI lineage: Eukaryota > Viridiplantae > Streptophyta > Magnoliopsida > Caryophyllales > Amaranthaceae > Chenopodium > Chenopodium quinoa. The sequence goes on from NW_018742951.1 coordinate 3,949,782, forward strand.
CATGGTCTTGATACCCTGCTTTGAATATTCTCAGAAATCGAATGGACTCATTATTTAATTCTAAACCACAATTAAATAGAAATGGAGTAATAATAAATTTGCAGAAAATTTAATTGCTCCAAAACCGAATGGTTCAACATTGTGTTTTACATTCAAATCTCAAATTTAATTAAAACACATAACAGGGAAATCAAAGCTAATCTCCAATGTGCCTAATTCCCATTGCCTCAACGTGCTTGTTGTGCTTCACTTGAGTCAAAGGTTTAGTGAGTGGATCGGCTACATTGTCGTCTGTTTCAATCTTACAAATTCTGATTTCACCCTCAGACTTCCATTCCCTTATAATGTGAAATCACCTCTTGACATGTTTGACCTTTTGATGTTCCCTTGGATCCCTGGCTTGAGCAATAGCTCCGTTTTTATCATAATAGAGGTCTATCGGACCCTTGATGGAGGGTACAACATCAAGTTCACTAATGAACTTATGAATCCAAACTGCCTCCTTAGCTGCTTCTGAACCTGCCAAGTACTCGGCTTTAGTTTTAGAATCTGTAGTGGTGCTTTGCTTAGCACTCTTCCAACTAAACGCTCCTCCATTTAGACAGAATATGTACCCTAACTGCGACTTGGAGTCGTCTCTGTCAGTTTGGAAGCTTGCGTCGGTATAACCTTTAACAACCAAATCATCACTACCACCATAGACCATAAACTTATCCTTGTTCCTTTTCAGGTACTTTAGTATATTCTCGGCCGCAGTCTAATGCGCCTCTCCTCGGTCTGATTGTTATCGGCTCGTAGCACTGAAGCCATACGATACATCCGGCCTAGTACATATTATGGCATACATGATCGATCCAATAAGCGAAGCATATGGAATCTGACTCATCCTCTCTCGCTCATCAGGTGTCTGTGGACACTGCTTCTTGCTGAGAGTTATGCCATGTGACATGGGTAGGTGCCCTCTCTTGGCCCCTTCTATGTTGAATCATGCCAGTACCTTATCAATATAAGTACTTTGGCTTAATCCAATCATCCTTTTAGATCTATCCCTATAGATCTTGATACCCAATATTTACTGTGCATCTCCCAAGTCCTTCATTGAAAAGCACTTTCCAAGCCAGCCCTTCACAGACTCTAATAGTTTAGTGCTGTTTCCAATGAGTAATATGTCATCGACATATAAGATGAGGAATGCGATGTCACTCCCACTGACCTTCTTGTAAACACAAGATTCATCTGGATTCTTGATAAAACCAAACTCACTAATGGCTTCATCGAATCGTAGATCCCAACTTTTGCTTGCCTGCTTAAGTCCATAAATGGACTTTTTAAGCTTGCATTCCTTCCTTCCCAGCATTACTTGAATCGAAAAAACCTTCCGGCTGTGTCATGTACATAGTTTCTTCCAAAATCCCATTAAGGAAGGCGGTTTTGACATCCATTTGCTATATTTCATAATCATAATATGCGGCAATTGCTAGGATGATCCGGACGGACTTAAGCATGGCGACTAACGAAAAGGTTTTATCATAGCCGTGAATTTGTCTGTAACCTTTTTCCACTAGTCTAGATTTGTATACAGATACATTTCCATCTTTGTCGGTTTTCAACTTGAAAATCCATTTGCAATCGATAGGTGTGTAACCTTCGGGCAAATCAACCAAGTCCTAGACTTCATTTTCAAACATGGAGTCCATCTCGAATTTCATGGCCTCTTGCCATTTTGCAGAGTCGAGGCTCGTCATAGCTTGTTTGTACGTCGCTGGCTCATCTCCATCCATAACTAGAATGTCTTGATTTTCGGTTAAGATAACACTAAGGTATCTGTCCGGTTGAGATCTTGGTCGCTGCGACTTAAGTAGGGTAATAGGTTGAGCATTTGCATTATCGGTTTGACTCTGACCAATGTCAACAGCTGCTTCTAAAGCACTTTGACTGTCAGTTTTGTCAGGTTGACTTTGTTGCTCGTCCTCTCGAACTTTGTCCAGTTCGATTTTCCTCCCACTTGTCATTTTGGAAAGGTGTTCCTTCTCCAAAAAGACACCATAGAGCAACAAACATTTTGTTCTCGGATTTGTTGTAGAAGTAATACCCTTTGGTTTCTTTTAAGCATCCCACAAATAAACGCTTGTCTGATTTTGGATGAAGTTTGTCAGAAATTAATCTTTTGACATATGCTTCACAACCCCAAATCTTAAGAAAAGACAACCGTGGAGGTTTCTTCGTCCATAATTCATATAGAGTCTTTTCAACAGCTTTTGACGGAGCACGGGTCAGTGTTAGTGTCGTAGTTAGAAGTACGTGTCCCCAGAAAGAGATAGGAAGTTCAATAAGACCCATCATTGATCGGACCATGTCTAACAAGGTTCGATTCCTCCTTTCGGACACTCCGTTCCATTGTGGAGTTCCGGGAGGTGTCAACTCTGAAAGAATACCATTTTCTTTCAAGTATTCGTCGAATTCGTGGCTCAAATACTTGCCACCTCGATCCGATCAAAGTGCTTTGATTTTCTTGCCAAGTTGATTTTGCACTTCACTCTGAAACCCTTTGAATTTCTGAAAAGATTCAGATTTGTTCGACATAAGGTAGACATAACCATATCTACTATAGTCGTTTGGGAAGGTGATGAAATATCGATAACCATTCCTTGCGGGTGTACTCATTGGTCCACATACATCCGTATGTATTAAACCCAATAAGTCACTAGCCCTTTCTCCCAAATTGGAGAATGGTTGCTTTATCATCTTGCTTGATAGACATCCTTCGCAATTTTCAAACGACTCTAAATCGAATGAGTCAAGAATACCTTCATGAAGAAGTTACTTGATGTGTTTGATGTTAATGTGGCTAAGACAACAATGTCATAAGTAGGTTTAATTCGACTCAATGGTGTTAGCTCTTTCGGCGGTATCATTAACATTTATCTAATCATATCAAATTTTATAGAACATATAAGCAAGACATTTCAAAACAACCATTGTTATAGTCTTGTGAGATCAATGTAGCCTGGTGTCCAACACCATAGATCAAAGTATGTTCAAAAGCATGATAAACAAAGATTATCTAATTACAAGCCATAGACAAAAATGTGCCTACAAGCATGACCGAAAGACCATCTTTATCGTTCGCTCATAGTTGTACATCCACTTGTGAAGCCCTCTCACATTTGGTCCCTGAAATGGGAGCATAAAGTGAGTTATGCATGGTATCCAATACCTATGAGTAGCTTTATACACAAGTGTTAATGAAGGTACCTGAGGTAGATGAAACATTCCACTCCTCCTCATCCTTTCGAAATATCTTGCATTCCCTCTTGTAGTGGCCTTTCCCACCACAATAGAAGCATTGCATCTACGCTTTGTTCTTGAACTCCTTCTTCTTTGCTCTTAGGGGCCTTTTGGTTTCTCCATAGGAGGTGGCTTGGTGAAGCAGCTGCACTACCTCTCTTAAAGAGCGTGTCTCCTTTTCCGCAGCTATATGCGCTCTAAGTGCATCATAGCCCGAGCGTAGTGAAGCAAGCAAGATATGACCCACCATCTCATCCTCTAATGAGATTCCGAGAAGTTCCATGTGCTTGAAGAGCCTAGTCATTCCAAGAACATGAAGTTGGAGGGGCATACCGGGTCTCAATTTGGTATTGTAGACCCTTGACCAAAGTCGGCGCCTTTCCTTAGCAAGACAACCTTCTTGTGGTGGCTTTATCTTCATGTTCGAGAGTGACCTAGTCACATCAAACACGTGTCCATCATAGTTTCCATTGAGACTCTTCGTGACTCTCATATTGACAACGTCCTCAAGTGTTTTGAGGAACATGTCCAGAAAATAGGAGAGCTTTTCCTTCCAATCTTCCGGGATGGAATTAGCCATTAGTTGTGACACTTTCTTGCAATTGGAAGACCATGCATAATGAGCCTCATCGCTCATGATTCCCTTAGAGAAGAAGCTTAGAATGGGAGTATCAAGAGTGTTCTCCAAGAAACAATTCCAAAGAGTTTTCCTGAGTTCCTCTTCCCATTCCTTGAAGTTGACCAAGTTAAGGCTAAAAGCCAACTTGTCGGGGAGTTTCGGGCACATAGAGTTGTTGTTTGAGTTATTTGCAGACATGTTTCTACAATTGAAAGAATTTGAAATGAAAAACCATTCACAAACCAATAAGTTTAACATGCAAATTTTCAATCTTATTGAGCGTTTTATCCACAAAGTAATATTAGTCCCCTTTTAGGCGAGAATAAAATGATTCCAAGATCCTTAAAATCAAAAAGTGATTAAGCATGGTTTGGCTTGTCTTAACACTTAATATTTTAGGGTAAGCAATCCAATTGCTAATAGCTCTAAGCTACTCTTGGTTTGATAAAACGTCATATCTAATGCATTCTTGACATTTTATCTCCATTTCCACGACATCTAAGGACTCTTTACTGATGTCGCTGAGCTTAACCAAGACCAACTTGTATACGTAGTATACCTAATGTTCCTAGGGAAGTAGTGATGCCTCGCTTTGGCGTAGCCCATCACTACGCGCATTAGTTCGGTAAGTGTTGTTCTTGGAATGACAAATTTTAGCTCAATTTTATAGGGACCTAGGGTTTCTATATATGTTAGTTGATTTAAGTGAACTTAACGAATCATCACAACAATAGAAATCCTAAACATGCATCTATTATACCATTTATTCATATATAAATATAATTATATATGGAAAACATAAGTAAAAGATGCATTTGGCAACTAGCATGACCCCACTAGAAACTAGTAGTTGCATATTTTGACTAGTTTTTCAAAGACCCATAATTTATTTGCATCAAAGACCCATTTATTTGCAGACATAATTTTGAAATGAAAACATAATTTATTTGCAGACATGTTTCTCCATGGGTCTTTGATGCAACTTCTTGGCTTGTCCTCTTAGAAACGCCATCTTCAAGACATCTCTACCAAATATGCAACTACTAGTTACTATGACTAGGATTAATCTAAATATTAAGGTACAAAAATACGCAACGGTACACAGACCGTATTTAGATTTACAAAATTACATAACGGATCGTAGTCCGTATTTACTATCCTAGTCGGGCCCCACTAGTTGCCATTTTCACAAAACCTGTGATACAATATACATTCCATTCATCCATTCACTATGTGTGAATGACCCATGCATTTTACAACGAAAACAAGTAACAATGCATAACACACGCAAACTAGTAACTAACTTAGGTGGTTAATATGATTAACGCGCCTAATTAAAACTAGTCAAAATTTTTAACTGATTATGTGATTAAAGCGCAATAAATTACCTCAAGTAATTAACGAAGCTCCCACTAAAATCCGCATCCAACTTAATTAATCCAATTAATTAAGTCGGCTAACCCATATTTTGCTAAAGTATTTTGCAAGTGCCGGAGGAACCAAGGCCTAGCCTCGTTAAAATAATTAAATAAATTATTAAAACGACCCAAATTACACAAAGCTATAGCCCACCAAATGGCCGAGTGCCTAGCATCTAAGTCATGGGGCTAGGCTTGCTAGGCACCAAGGCCTTTGGATATGCGTGCCTAGGGTGCTGGCCTGCCCAGCCAACAGCGTACCCCACGCCTGTTGGCACCAGTAGCCTCGCAGCATGCTACTGGCGGTGGCAGCTTGTGGGTGGCCTGGTAGCATTGCTGGCTTGCTGCCCCTTATGTCGCACCAAAACCGCAGCAAATGCACACATACCGCAGCACCAAGTGTGCACTTACTTGCACACACCACACATTAGCGCATCAAGGGGGCAAGGTAGCCCACACACGCACCTTGGCAGCCACATGTGGGTTGCGTGAGCAGCCCGACTAGCCCAAGGGTGTGTTTTTGAGCGGTCCTTGCCTCAATTTGTGTGCACTTGTCTTGGGATTTTAATCCCAATATGTGTGTGGCATAAAATTGATTCTAAATTTTTTTTAGAACCAACATTGAGCATGAATGAAAATAAACAAGTCTAACTTAAATAAATTCAATTTTATAGTGCACAAACCAAAATTATTCAAGAACCATTATTTAAATAAATTTTAGGTTCATTTTGATGCTACAAAAATGAAGGGCTATACTCACAATTAATTTAACCATACATAAATTAATAATGAGACAGTCGTAGAGAGAGAAAGTTGGAGAGAGAAAGTTTCTTGTCGCCATTTTTTCCACTTCGTAAACTTGTTTTCTGCCATGGCAAAGGGAAAGAATCACGGGGAAGAAATCTTCTACCTCTAAAGCGAAGAAAAAGGCAAAATCGAAGATGAAATCCTGTAGGAAACCTAAAGATCAAGAAATGGGTCCGATCAAAATTGCAAATTCAGTGGATAGTTGGCTTGATGATGAGGAGGGTAAGATTGTAGAAGGAAATCAATTAGCTATTGAGGAGAAGGTGGCAAGCACAGATCGATGGGTGGGTGTGATTTCTGAGAAAGCGCCATTGTTTGCTGCTGGAAATGGGTCAAATGAGGTACGAATTTCATCACAATCATCTAGTTTCTTGAACCCATCTCCATTACTTATGATCAAGATTGTAGATAACAATTTCCCTGTTAATGATTACTGTAATGATGATGGACTGTTTAGCCCTGTTATTGAGCACCCTGTTTTTGCTCCACCTAATTTGGGTATTTTGGGTCGGAGTAATGAACGGAAGTGGTCGGAATTGTTCAATAGAACTAGGGATGATGGGTAGCATTTGTCTCATAATTGCAATAATCGCCATAATTGCTATGAAAAATGTGGAAATAGGGTTAAGATAACCTTACAGGATGTTGAGCCCGAAGTCAATTTCTGGAATTCTGCAATAGTGTACTATGTTCTAAGTTCAAAATTTCCATTTAAGATCATGAATGCCTTTGTTCGAAGAATGTGGGGGAAGTTTGGAATTGATAGAATTTCTGCTATGGAGAATGGGGTATTTCTGGTAAGATTCAGATCAGTGGGGGGGGGGGGGAAGGAAAAAGCTATGATGGTTGGTCCTATTTTCTTTGACATGAAACTTATTATAGTGAAGAGATGGGAACCTAGCTTAAACATTCGAAAGGAGAAAGTTAGTGAGGTCCCTGTTTGGACCAGCTTTCCTGGGTTGGACCTTAAATTTTGGGGTCAATCATCTCTGATGAAACTTGCTAGTGAGCTAGGTAAGCCTATTAGCACTGATAGGGCCACTGCCACTAAAGAACTAATTGCTTATGCTAGGCTGCTAGTGCAAGTGAATATAGGTGAGGAATTAAGGGAGGAAATTGAGTTTATTGATGAGAAGTGTGATTTGTGTGTGCAAAAGGTGATCTATGAATGGAAGCCAGTGCATTGTACTATGTGTTCTGGTATGAGACATCAATATGAGCAATGTCCAAATCACAAGATGAAGGCTATGAAGGATATGAGGAGGAATAATGTGGAAATGAAGAAGGATTATAAGGAATGGAGACCTGTTCAGGAAACTAAGGTAAATAAGGTGAGGAAGAGCGTTGTTACTGTCAGCTTGGGGAACAGATTCAGTTGCTTGCAGAAGGAGGATCAGGAGGTTGAGGAGAGGAATGGTGAAAAACAATTTGGAAATGAGGATGGAAATGGACCTAAAAAGATCATGAGTGGAAAAGTAAAGTATGGAGGATGGGAGGAGGGGGAATGCTCTTACTCTTTGTATGGATAAGTTAGGATTTTCGAATGTTAGGGGGTTAAACATGCCAGACAAAGTTTGTGATGTTTTATTGTTTTTAAGACATCATAACATTGGTATGTTTGGCCTTTTGGAAACTAAAGTAAAGAAGAAGAAGTTTGGGTCTGTGTTTGCTGGTTTTGAAGGGTCCTAGTCAGTGGCTGCCAATTACTCAAAGCATCCTGCTGAGAGGATTTGGTTTATTTAGAGGCCGTCTGTATTTTCTGTGGATATTATAATGGTAGAGGCTCAAATTGTTCATTGCAAGGTTAGACATAGGGAGTCAGGGAAGCATTTTTTTGCCTTTGTGGTGTATTGTTTTAATACCAGGAAGGAGAGGGAGGTGTTATGGGAGCAGATTGGTTTGATTGCTGGAGGTATTACTAGCCCCTAGGTTATTTGTGGAGATTTTAATAACATTCTTAACCTTGAGGATAAAGTAGGTTCTGCTTGCACTTTGAAGGAAGTTGAGGATTTCAGGAAATGTATTAGATCAAATGATCTTATGGACTTTAAAACAAGTTGACTTTTCTTTACATGGAATAATGAAAGATTTGGAACTGAAAAGGTTTACTCAAAGATTGATAGAGTGTTGATTAATAAGGATTGGATGGATATGTTTCCTTCTTTCTCTACTGATTTTTTACCTGAGGGTCTAATGGATCATAATCCTTGCTGTATGAGGATTTTGGAGTGCTCGAAGCCAGTAAATAAGCCATTTAGGTTTTTTAACATGTGGACTGAAGCTCTGGGTTTCTTAGAGGCTGTCAGGAATGCATGAAATGAAGAGTTCAGGGGCACTGCTATGTATTCTGTTGTCCAAAAGTTGAAGATGGTGAAAAAGTCTTTAAAAGAAATAAATCTTAAGTACTTTTCTTGTGTTGAGAGTGCTGATGCAGTAGCTGAAAAGAGATTGTATGAGATTCAAGGCCAGCTGAACAGTGATCCCACAAATGAGGGGCTGTTGTCTCAAGAGTATGAGGCTAGGAAAAATTATGCTAAATCTCACAAAGCTAAATTTGACTTTCTGAAACAGAAGGCTAAGATCCACTAGATGAAGGATGGTGATTTTGAATACTTCTTACTTCCATGCTTGTATTAGGAAGAGAATAATGCAAAACAGAATTGGTGGTGTTCATGATCATGAAGGAAATTTGGTAACTGAGCCTTCCTTGGTGGCTAATGCTTTCTTATCTTACTACACTAATCTTTTGGGAACAGATAACAGTGCTGAAAGGGATATTCATCCTTATGTTATTGGTGCTGGGGCTTGCATTACAGAAGATTAGAAAGGTAGTCTGTGTAGACCTTTTAGTGAAGAGGATGTGAGAGTAGCAATATGGAGTATTGATGAGGAGAAGACCCCTAGTCCTGATGGTTTCCCTAGAAAATTTTATAAGGTCACATGGGAGGTGATTAAACATGATATACGCAAAGCTGTGCTTGATTTTTTCAATCATGGGAAGCTTCTCAAGCAGGTCAATGCAACTTCTTTGACCTTGATCCCAAAGTCTGATAATGTTGTCCATGTGCACCAATTTCGACCAATTGCTTGCTGCAATGTTTTGTACAAAATCATTTTAAAAATGATATGTAGTAAACTGAAGGAGGTGCTTCCTGGAATCATAGGAGAAGGGCAAGGTGCTTTTATCTCGGGTAGGTCTATTCTTGACAACATTATGGTTTGTTAGGACCTATTAAAGGATTATAACAATAAGAGGAAAGTTGCCTGGTGCACTATAAAAGTTGATCTTAAAAAGGCGTATGATTCTCTTAAATGAAGTTTTATTGAGAAGATGTTGGTGGCTCTGGGTTTCCCTGATAGATTTACTCACTAGGTGATGAATTGTGTCACCTCCCCTTCTTTTTTTTCTTATGATTAATGGAGGTATACATTGATTTTTCAAAGCAGCTAGGGGTATAAGACAGGGGGACTCTATGTCTCCCCTACTGTTTGTTTTATGCATGGAGTATCTAACAAGACTACTATGCAAAGATAGTTCAAATTCCACGAGAGATGCAAAACTATTAAGCTGAACCATCTTGTGTTTGCAGATGATTTAATGTTGTTTGCTCATGGGGATGCTCAATCTGTGAGACTGTTAATTAGAGCTTTGCGCATTTTCCATAAAATTTCTGGATTACAGGTTAATCAAGGCAAGACTGCCATCTATTTTGGGAATGTGGTTGATGATGTGAAGGCTGACATCCTAACTAATTCTAGTTTCATAGAAGGGGACTTCCCTTTTAAATATCTTGGTGTTCCTCTTAACTCCAAATATTTGAAAGTTCATAATTTTGATGCCTTGATTGATAAAATGATGGCTAGGATTACTTGTTGGACTTCTAGGAATTTATCTTTTGCACCCAGATTGACCCTCATCAATTCTGTGCTCATAAGTTTCTATTCCTATTGGGCACAATGCCTTCTGTTACCTCAAGCTGTCATTACTAGAATAAATCAGATTTGTAGGGCTTTTCTATGGGATGGTTCAGCAAGCCTTTCAAGAGCCCCCCTATTTCTTGAGATTGGGTCTGCCGTCCCAAGAATTCAGGTGGCTTGGGGGTCAAAAATTGCAATCCCTAGAATCGAGCTGCTTTTGGTAAATTTGTGTGGAAAATTGCTTGGTAAAAGGACTCTCTATGGGTAAGATGGGTGCATATTGTGATATCAAAGGGAAGGATTGGTGGCATTACACTCCTAGTCTAGGGGCTGGTTGGGCATGGAAGAGGATATGTAATGTGAAGGATGAAATGAAAGATGCTTTCCTGAGTGATCAATGGACAGAGGATAGCTACTGCATCTCTGAAGGGTACAACTGGTTACAGGGGCTGTTTCCTAAGGTTAATTGGTCTGATCGGATCTAAAATAGACTAAATATTCTAAAGCCTTCTTTCATAGCTTGGCTTGCTATTCATGAGAGGTTGAGAACCAGGGACAAGCTCATGAAATTTGGGATCTGTGAAGATAACCTCTGCTTGTTGTGTGGAGACTTTCCTGAGGACCATAACCACCTTTTTTTTTACTGTAGCTACAACAGGGCTTGTTTGCGCAGAATCTGTCCCTGTATTGATATGCAGGTGAAGAATTACACTCTTGTTTCAGCATGGAAAAGTTGGAAGAGAAGATACACTGATTCTGTGAAGAGGAAGGTGGCCCTTGCAACCTTGACTGCTGTGCTGTATTACATATGGACTACAAGGAACAAAGCATACTGGGAGCAGACTGTCATTCATCCTAATTCTTTGTGCAAGATGATTTACAGGGATGTGCTAGACAGGAGTCGGCAACTTATCAGTAACAAATGGAAGAGAAGTCAATGTAGATGGCAATATAGGTTGAAAGCTAATGCAATTGTGTAATTTGTTGTTTTTTGTAGCTATTTTTGTAGCTGTTTTGGTTTTGTAGCCTGTGTTTCTTGTTTGTCTTTGTTTCTCTTTGGAGGTTGTGTGGCCTTTGGCTGTGTAGTATGGAGTTTTGAGGCTTTGTCCTCTTCTTTTGGTAATAAAATTGCTTACTTATCACCAAAAAAAAAGATTAATAATGAGATTTGACAAAATTAAAGAGGTTGGAAAAATAAACCCATTCATCTAATGAAAATTTTCCAACACTAACTTGTGTATAATTGAAAAATTACATCTTCCAATATGAAGATTAATTAAATTTCAATCACAAGTTTTGAACTTTTAGGACTTAACAACTAAAAAATGATTAAATCCAAAAATTAGTTCAACATGGAATTTAGAAATCAAAGTTGCAACCAAATAAACAATTAAAGATTGGATCTTTAACATATTACGGACTTCAAAATTACACATTCACCATAAACATTCACACTTGAAGCAATTAATTTGCAAAATTGTGAAATTTCAAGTTTATGTGAAAAATGAGCTTACCAAATCAAGCACCAATTATGACTTCATAAATATGCTTAATAAGGTTTATTATTGCAGTAGATTAGTGATGCAACCATACATTTAATCTACCTTTAACATGCCATAATTAATCAAGGTTTAAAGATTTAAAATTTTTCGTCAAAAACGAAAAACCCCTCGAAAAACATGTTTCTGGGTGGATTTTGGCTTCTAGACAGTTCTCAATGAGGGTCAAAACCGATTTAGAACATCGATTCCACCAAAAATTCACTACTTTTGGGTCGAAATCTGGGTTCATGAGCCAAAATTAGTAAACTACGAGATTAAGACTAATTAAAACGAGTTTCTAATCTATAGAAAACAAAACCAAAAATTTAAATCCATTTTAAATCACCTCAATTAATTATTAGTTACAATAATTAAAATAAGCGCGGCTCCGATACCGTTGTTGGGTTTCGTAGCGTCTGAACGCGGGGAAATTAGGTCGTTGACTAACCTTGTTCTTAATGGTCAAATAAATATATAAATCCTAAAACTAACTCCTAAACAAGTCTAGTGGTAAGTTCAAAGTCGAACCACAAGGAATGGTAATTCTAGATTGTTCTTGATCTAATGCTTAAGCTACGCCGAAGTCGGTTTATGGATAGAGGACACTACAACTACACTAAAACACATAGAAATAACAAGGTATGATAAAGTCTACTAGGGGAAAAGATCCACTTTGTACAATTAATAAGCTAATGAGAATCCATTTGATAATCAATCATGAAAAGAAAGAATTAAAATAGGAATTGACTACACTCAAAAGTAATCTCTCAAATTCCTAGCCTAGATCCCTCATTGACTAAGTGCATAGAAGAAATTTACCAAAAATGCAATCAAATAAATCAATTCTAATTCACAATCCCTTGTCAAACTAGAACCAATATGCAATTAAGTTTGCTATCATGGGAGACCAATCCAACACTAGTAGAATAAAAGAAATAGGCAACCCCCCTATGGCAACGGTTCATGAAAACCGTTGCCAACTTAAGTGAGCGCCATTTTATATAAACACTATGGCAACGGTTTAAGTGAGCGTTTTCAATTCCCTCCTTCTGCGTTTTCCCTCCTCCTTCTTCATTCAACTTGCTCCCCTATTTTTCCATTGAAGTGGCCTGGTGCGAGGTACGAACCTCCATTGAAGACAATTTCCCCTCCTCTTTCATTCAACTCATCTCCCCTCTTCATTGAAGACAACGTCTTTCTTCCTCATTCCTTCAATTCGTTGGGCTTCAACTCCCACGCAATCCCTCTTCTCTTCTCCCTCCATCTCCATTGAAGGGTTGGGCGAGCTTTCTCACCTCCATTGAAGGGCTGTGTGAGTTTTCTCACCTCCATTGAAGCAGCTTCAAGGTAAGTAGCTAGCAAATTAGGTTTTACTTACTCCATTATTGAATTACTTCGTACTCTTGAGTTTTTTGAGGATTTGGTTTTCAATTTAGTAATTATAATTTTATTGTAATGTAGGGTTTGTCAATAGACGTGCATTGCTCCCCCTCCACAACGACCTAGCTTCTTGTCACGGTTAGTCTAAGGCGCCAGTTTCAGGTACATTTCAACTTGGAAAATATGTGGTGGCTTTTTTGTATTTTTGTTCATGAAGAACTTGGATATTTAAGAATGTCACAAGCTTTCTTTTATTTGGAATTATGCCATCATTTAGAATGTGGACATTGTGTTGAAATAATAGTGAAGGAAGTTTTTTCATGCTAGCTATTAGACTTGTGCATTATATAATGACAAACTAAATACAACAATAAATATATGAAATGCTTGCATCATCATATGCCTAGATTCCCGTTCAAGGCTTTCTCATTAGGAGAAAGTCTTGAATAGTCCCCGGTTGGGACTGTTCTTGAACGTTTACTCTCACTTAGGTGGTGAATGTATGTCTTTTTTTTTCGATTTTAAGGAACATCTTGGCTTACCATTTCCTCGATCACCATGTTCACTGGGTACATATGTGGGTAAGTAATTACCTACGTCGTGTACTTGGAGAACTGGGGGGAAATGCTGCCGGATTTTCCTTAAAATTGGAAAGTTGACATACATTCACTAGTGAGAGTAAACGTTCAAGGATGGGTTAGGTTGGAGTGATAAGGACCCTTTGGAAGCATATATTCATTTGTGTATGTATATGAAAGTTATATGCATGGTGTGTGTTTGAATTTGATTTATATATATAGTAGATGTAGCAATTATACATTATTATTCGTAATATGTTGCCATGTTTAGAGACAATTTACTTAATGGAGAAGGATCGTGGATGGATGTATGGTAAACGTGATACATTGGAATTCTTTAATGGGGTTCAAGAGTTTTGCGAGACGGCTTTATCTTATCAGCGCAGAATGGGTTTCGAGTGTCTCTATTGTCCTTGTGTTGATTGTAATAATGTGAAGGTGGTCAATAGTGTTGATATCATTAGAGATCATGTAGTTTGTCGTGGGTTTAGGGTTAAATATCATGTGTGGATTTGGCATGGTGAAGAAGGAGAGTACAGTGGGGATGTTATTGGGTATGATGTGCATGATTATAGAAGCAATGATATCCGTGTGGACGAGGAATACAAGAATGATGGACATATTGTTGATGATGGTGCTGAGGAGGGATTTGAGGATGATCATGTGGATGAGGTTGAGGATGAAGTTGTGGATGAGATGAAGCGTGGTTTTGAAGGTGACGTGTTTGAGTCATTATCGGAGGCTTCTAAAAAGCCTTTGTATCCTGGGTGCAAAAAATACTCCAAACTATCAGTCGTGCTAACACTTTTTAACATTAAGTCGAAGCATGGGTGGACGGACAGTAGTTTTACTTCCTTGTTGAGCGTGTTAAGTGAGATGTTGCCCGATGGGAATGAAATTCCTAAGTCTTACTATTATGCTAAGAAGCTCATGTGTCTATTTGGTTTGGAGTATAAGAAGATACATGCATGTCCTAATGATTGTATTCTTTACCGAAATGAATATGAACAGTTGGAGGAGTGTCCAAGATGCAAGAAGTCGCGCTACAAGCGCAAGAGTTGCAATGATGGTACGAAGGGACCTCCTGCTAAGGTGTTGTGGTATCTTCCCATAATTCCAAGGTTTAAGCGTCTGTTCTCTTTACCAAAAGACGCTAAAAACTTGAGGTGGCATGTAGAGGGAAGAAAGAAAAACAGAATGCTGAAGCACCCAGCCGACTCCCCGCAATGGAAGAACCATGATATGAAGTTTGGGGAATTTGGTGATGAATTCAGAAATTTAAGGCTTGGTTTGTGCACGGACGGGATGAATCCATTTGGCACTCTTAGTACCTAGCACAGCACATGGCCGATACTTTTATTGATCTACAATTTGCCTCCTTGGTTGTGTATGAAACGGAAATACATAATGCTTTCACTCTTGATATCAGGGCCAAGGCAACCTGGAAACGACATAGATGTGTATCTTGCGCCATTGGTTGATGATTTGAGAAAGATGTGGGACGAAGGGGTTTCCGTGTTTGATGCTCATAAGAATGAGATGTTCACATTGCGTGCAGCCTTATGTGGACCGTTAATGATTTTCCTGCATATGGCAACTTGTCTGGGTATAAGAATAAAGGGAAAAAGGCATGTCCCATTTGTATTGATGATACGCCAAGCAGACGCCTTGATCATTCTTTCAAACAGGTGTATTTGAGGACAAGAAGGTTGCTCAAGCGCGATCACCCGTACCGTCGGCAGAAAAAGGCTTTCGATGGGACGGTGGAAGAGGGGACTGCTCCTAGGCCATTGACCGGTGAGGAGGTTTACGCTCGGGTTAAGGGTGTACGAACAGTATTTGGGAAATCTGAAAAAGCGGCGGAATCAGTTGCTCTCTTTAAAAAAGAATCAATCTTTTGGTTGCTCCCGTACTGGAAAGAACATGACGTTAGGCACTGTCTTGATGTAATGCATATAGAGAAGAATGTGTGTGACGCTCTTGTGGGAACGCTGTTGAATATTCAAAACAAGACAAAGGACGGAAAGGGTGCACGTTTAGATTTGGAAAAGATGGGGGTGCGTCCAGAATTGTGGGTTCAGCAAAGGGTTAGTAAGGGAAAGGAACAGGAAAAGGAAAAAGAAATGGGTTCAAAAAAGGGAAAGGGGAAGAGCAAGGGAAAGGGAAAGGCTGCAGATGCGTCGAAGAAGAAAAATGAGGGAAAAGCCAAAGAGGGGAAGGCCTATTTACCTCCGGCATGCTACACATTGTCAAGGGTAGAAAAACAGAGGTTTTGTGAAAGTCTGTATGGCATTAAGGTTCCATCAGGGTACGCATCTAACATGAAAAGATTTGTATCCTTAAATGGAGAATTGAAGCTGACAAGTATGAAATCCCATGATTGTCATGTTCTGATGCAAGTTTTTCTACCAATTGCAATACGTGGTATTTTGCCAAAGCACGTGAGGGAAGCTATTACAAGCCTCTGTTCGTTTTTCAATACAATATGTAACAAAGTGCTTGATCCTTGTACACTTGATGCTTTACAGGCGGATGTGGTTGTGACTTTGTGCAAATTTGAGATGTACTTCCCGCCCTCGTTTTTCAACATAATGGTGCATTTGATTCTTCATTTGGTGCGTGAGATAAAGTTGTGCGGTCTAGTGTTCTTGAGGTGGTGCTATCCTTTTGAAAGACACATGGGTACATTGCAAGATAAAGTTAGGAATCGGGCTCACCCGGAAGGAAGTATGATTCAAGGGACCGTGGCCGAGGAGATTGGTAATTTTGTGGCCGACTATGTAGCCGTTGCTGAACCTATTGGTATTCCTACTTCTTGACATGAAGGTAGACTTGATGGTCATGGCACAATCGGGTCGAAACGAATGTCACCTAATCGAGAGAAGTTCTTATAAGCACACCTTTATGTGTTGCACCATGTTGCAGATGTTCACCCATATTTAGACGAGCACATGGCTAGTTTGCGTGATGAGTTTCCGTCGAAAGGTGAAAGGGCACTGATGCAGTTGCACAATAAGAATTTTGTGAGTTGGTTTCGTGATCGAGTGATGGGTGGAATGGATGAAAGTGTCACAGCTACAGTAAGGTGGCTTGCTTATGGTCCTAGGGATGATGTTCGCTCATTTGAGGGATATGACATAAATGGGTACACATTTTGGACTGAGCGTCAAGATTTGAAATCGTCCTCGACCCAAAACAGTGGTGTAACGGTTGTGGCATCGTCAAGGGAGTTTGCAAGTGCTAAGGATAAATCACCCGTTGATGCAGAGTTGTTATACTACGGTCGAATTCAAGAAATATGGGAGCTTGATTATTGTGACTTCACAATTGCTCTTTTCCGGTGTAAGTGGGTTGATAATATCAGGCGTAACGTCAAATTTGATGACTTTACTCTTGTAGATCTTAGCAACCTGAATGATAGTGCGGAACCATTCATCCTTGCATCTCAAGCTAAGCAGGTGTTTTACGTATTCGACCCTGCCGACTCAAAATGGTCTATTGTGCTAGCCGGCAAAAGAAGAATCCTTGGCGTTGGAGATGTCGAGGATGAGGAAGAATATGATGCCTTTGATGACTCGGCACCTTTCACTGTTCCTAGACCTGTTGTGCCAAATGAGATAGACGACCAAGCCAATTACATGAGATGAGACCACGATGAAGGAATATTAGATTGAGGTACTGTATATTTTCTGTTAGTTTGAATTGCAGGCGTAGAAAGAATTAAAAATTCACATTTTAGGTGAAACCGAATGAAATTGTTGAATTACTTGCCCATTTTTCTTATATTCTTATAAATGACATAAAGTAACTTGCTTCACCATTTTCTATGTTTATTTGTATTATAATTCAGCAATTTATATATGATAAGTTTACCTTACAATTCAGCAGCTAATAATGTGTTATGTTTGTAATGACAAGTTTTAACATCTAATGGCGGACGATCCATACCGTATTCGAGTCGAGGATGTTGAATCTAATGATGATGATTCATCTAATGATGGGGACCAGCTGTATGATGTGAACAAGGAACCTGATTTGGGTGAGCCAGAAGATCAGGCGCAAGATGTATTGGAGAGAATGATAGATGAGTTTGAAATTGCAGCTGAGCAAGCGCCTCCAATCGATAATGCCATTATGGAGCCGTTTCGTGAGGATCAAAGCGGAGGGGGGGTGCAGGCACCAGCGAAGAAAAAGCAGAGGGGTCCGACGACAGCTTTCAAGAAACCTGTCGGTCCTATGGTCTTGGAGTATGACAGGTAGGGCAACCCTCAGGTAAATGGCGTCGTCAGTATGCTGGTCAAGTTGGGATTTGTGCGCGCAAAATCCCCATTACGCTTCGTATGAGCGACGTACCTACAGGCTTGATTGACACGTTTTGGAATGATACCAGGGTAAGTTTTTTTTGATGTGATTATTTATAAACAATTTCAATTTATTGTTATGTTATTGGCAAACTAATAATGTTTGTTATTTGTGCTTGCAGAGTCTATTTAACATTCCAAATGAGTACGCCAAGCGAAGGGTGTTTGAATCCTTACTTGCGGCAAGATTCAGAAGCTTCAAGTGTAACTTAGTTCGTCGGTGTATCACAAAGAAACTTGTGAGGAAACCAAAGAACAAGAAAGGAGGTGGCAGTGATGATGATGTCATCGATGAAGAGAAACTCCCTTGGAAAATATGGCCTAACATATCGAAGGATTATTGGGAAGCTCTCGTTCTTCAAAAATGCAAAAAAGAAGAAATTGTAAGTTTAAAGAACTCTGATGAAAATTGTGTTGTAATTTATCGTCTTTTTTATTAGTAATGAAACTAACATATATATCTTTTTATGTAGGAAATGAGGGAGCAGAATTCCAGGAATGCATTGCAAAAGCAATACCACAATCATATGTGAGCAATGACGTATGATGAATGGAGGGATACGTGGGTGAGTGAAGGAGTATACCCCACTGCGCTTCTAGGGTCCTCCACAGCGCCATCTGACTCCACGACCAGTACTTTGGTGAGTCGTGCTGGGGATTTCTTTTTCTCTATGCATTCGCGGGACAAGAAAACCGAAAAATGGTCCATCAAGGCTCCGGAAACCAAAGAAATGACAGATTAGCTAGTAAGCAACTATGAACTAGTGAACTACTTTATTCATTTGCATGTATATCACTTTATATAAACACTTACTTCATGTTGCCATTTTGTTTTTGCTACAGCTTGAGTACACTGGAGAGCTTGTTGAAGGCAAGCTCGTCCCGACGGTAGAGAAGGATCCCTTCACCTTGGCTATGGGAAAGCCCTACCATCTGAGACGGGTATTAGGTGTTGGGGGGAGCTTGATAGGATGGGAGAAGGTAATGCGTCTCGAATATACCAAATCTGGAAGATCCCGAGCAAGTGTGAACTCGCCACAGAACTTCGATGCCATAGTGGCATCAATTAAAGAACAAGTGCGCAATGAGATGCGCGAAGAGTTCAATCCATGGGCGAAGCAAATGAATTTGCCGACCTTGCCCTTTTCCTCGACAACACCGGCCGACTCAAGTAGCCACCCACGAAGAGAAGGAGAACAGGAGATAAATGCACGCGAGGAGGTACATGATTAGAATTCAACTCTATAGGTTTTGATATGTTGAGTTACGTGGGTACGGTTCTAATTAATGTTTCACTATCAATACCACTATTGCAGATTGGTACTCCTTCACATGCGAACTCAAGGGGGCTTGATACTCCGACACCTCATGACTTTCCTATTCTACAGGTGATTTTTTACTTACTTGTTTGGATAATGATATTGCTTTTTGGATTGTGTTGTGAAATGGTTAAGTTGGCTGTGAAATGGTGTTTCTTCGCTGTGTTGTGTTGTTGGTGTTGCTTTGTTGATGTGATGTGTTGTTGTTGTTTGCTCTTCCTTCTCCTTCTCCTCATTTTCCTCCTCCTTCTCCTTCTCCTCTTCCTTCTCTTTCTCCTTCTCCTTCTCCTCCTTCTCTTTCTCCTTCTCCTTCTCCTTCTCTTTCTCCTTCTCCTTCTCCTTCTCCTTCTCCTCCTCCTCCTCCTCCTCCTTCTCTTTCTTCTCCTTCTCATTCTCTTTCTCCTTCTCCTTCTCCTTCTCCTCCTCCTCCTTCTCCTTCTCGAGGAGGCTGCAGCTGTGAGGAGGCTATGAGGAATCGCGCGAGGAGGCTGTGCAGCACTGCAGCAGCTGTGCAGCCTCCTCGCTGTGCACACGCTGCCCTTCCCGCCCGGTTTCCGGTTTTTTTTTTTTTGCACTCGTTTTGGTTTTTTATTTCTTTTTTTTCACCTAAGATACTTAGTTATGAATATTTATGGCTTGAAACAACATAAAAAAAGCAATTTCACAAGTTTTAGGTTCATTTAAAGTGTTTACGGTTCAAAATGGGCAAAATGAGTTCTAACTTGCCCATTTTTCATGATTTTAGCTCAATGCTTGAATTAACTCCTATATTACACCTAAGATACTTAGTTATGAATATTTAAATGAAGTATCTTCCTAATTGGTGCAGGAAGAGACCCGTTGTGAACTTCTTCACCCGGGCGAATCATATGATGGACCTTTGAATGTTGTTGCCTATGGTAGTGCACAACCGGCCGAACAAGGTACGGTCCATCTTCGACCTCTTCTGCCTGAGCATTATTCTGTCGGGATCCATTCCGTGGTTCCCGGGTCCGAGGACATCTTAATACCTGTGCCCGTGGAGGAGGATGAGTTCACTACACTCTGGGCAGCAAAAGGTAGTTTTGTGCAATGGCCATCTGCTTGGACACGGTTGATGAACCAGGTAATTAAGATTTAGATTTCACACTTTAATCTTTTCTTCCCAAGAGTTGGATGGAAATCTTTTCTAACCATTTGTGTGGATTTGTCTTATTAGCCATCGAGGAAAAGCCAAACTCCAAAGAAGAGGGTGGAGGGGCCAAAGAACAGGAGTGAACATGGCTCGGTGAGTGGAAAAGCGTCGATGAAGAGCCCTTCACGAGGTTTAGCTACGCAAGCTACTCCATTAGTTGAAGACACGGTGCTTCAATCACTATCTCAGGAGTTAGCTTATTTGCACAACCGTGTTTGCGTGTTGCCTAATGACTGCCCCATCCAAATCCAACTTCCTAAGGAAATGTTCCACTACGATGATGATGCAACGGCATGGCTATCCAAAGAAGATGTGAAGGAATTTCTTAGTGGTGCAATGCTTAACATTTCCCTCATTCAAATATCCATGAGGTAATTCAACTGGTACTCAATTTATGTTATTCAGTTTAGTGGTGTTTGTCGTTTGGTTTTCGATTAACATTTTGTTATCATGCATGCAGAGCACTCCAGGAGCAAATATGGGAGCTTGAATCTCCTTGTCAAGTTAGGTGGTTGTGCCCTGAGCAGATGTCCACTGCTAGAATCTTAGGCAACTCCGCTGACGTGTTGTACTATGCTGAACGGGGTATCAGGCAATCAGTGAGTGCGGGAGACAAGTTTATATTCGTCCCATACTATGAGGAGTACGTCTGATTATGCTAGTCAAGTTCATTTGTTTTCCCAGTTTATTTGTTGTAATAGGCTAACTATCTATTTGTTTGTCTCGTGTGTAGTTATCATTGGACCCTACTTGTGATTTGTGTTTCCAGTAACACAATCTTCTACTTTGATTCTGTTCGGTTACCTCAAGTAAGAAAGCTCCTCGTAAGGTCCATACTGCAAAAGTAAGCATCTAGTTTGTTTCACTTCTTGTTATTCATTTTCATATCTTAACTCATATGTATTGATTATACTAGTCAAATTTGAACTTATTACTTTGATTTTTTGTAGTACCATGAAGAAGATAAATCCTCAATCTCCTCGAGGTCCTACATGGAAAGCACCCAAGGTAATTCACCCATGATGTTTTGATTTTCTTACTTTACAATGCTTAAGATGTTGCTTATTTGCTATGCATTTTGATTCATGTGCTTTGTTCCTCATGCTAGTGCGCACAACAAGAAAATGGAGTTGGCTGTGGCCTATACGTGATGAGATTCATGCATGACATAGTGATGAGTCATTGTACAGACACACGTCAGCTTGAAGAGGAATGCCATTTTGGTTGAAATTGCGTCCCAAAACCACTTACTTGCTCTTTTCTTGTAATCTCAAGCATTAGTCACCTATAACTAAGTTATTATGACATGTTTTAACAAGTTATGAGTTCAATAGACAAGAAATATAGAAAATAGGCATCCTAGTAGCCAAAATGGCCTTACTTGAGCCATTTGGTTGAAATTGCGTCCCAAAACCACTTACTTGCTCTTTTCTTGTAATCTCAAGCATTAGTCACCTATAACTAAGTGATTATGATATGTTTTAACAAGTTATGAGTTCAATAGACAAGAAATGTAGAAAATAGGCATCCTAGTAGCCAAAATGGCCTTACTTGAGCTATTTTGATCGAAAATGCGACCTAAACCCTCATATTTCTATTTTCTTGTAATTTCATTCCTTAGTCACATATAAATAAGTAATAATGTCATGTTTTAACTAGTTATGAGTTCAATAGAAAAGAATTATATAAAATAGGCATCCTAGTAGCCAAAATGGCCTTACTTGAGCCATTTGGTTGAAATTGCGTCCCAAAACCACTTACTTGCTCTTTTCTTGTAATCTCAAGCATTAGTCACCTATAACTAAGTGATTATGACATTTTTTAACAAGTTATGAGTTCAATAGACAAGAAATGTAGAAAATAGGCATCCTAGTAGCCAAAATGGCCTTACTTGAGCCATTTTGGTTGAAATTGCGTCCCAAAACCTCTTACTTGCTCTTTTCTTGTAATCTCAAGCATTAGTCACCTATAACTAAGTGATAATGACATGTTTTAACTAGTTATGAGTTCAATAGACAAGAATTATAGAAAATAGGCATCCTAATAGCCAAAATGGCCTTACTTGAGCCATTTGGTTGAAATTGCGTCCCAAAACCACTTCCTTGCTCTTTTTTGTAATCTCAAGCATTAGTCACCTATAACTAAGTGATTATGACATTTTTTAACAAGTTATGAGTTCAATAGACAAGAAATGTAGAAAATAGGCATCCTAGTAGCCAAAATGGCCTTACTTGAGCTATTTTGATCGAAAATGCGACCTAAACCCTCATATTGCTATTTTCTTGTAATTTCATTCCTTATTCACATATAACTAAGTAATAATGTCATGTTTTAACTAGTTATGAGTTCAATAGAGAAGAATTATAGTAAATAGGCATCCTAGTAGCCAAAATGGCCTTACTTTAGTCATTTTGGTTGAGAATTCGTCCCAAAACCACTTACTTGCTCTTTTCTTGTAATCTCAAACATTAGTCACATTTAACTAACCCCAATTATTATTAATTCACTTCTACTAACTCACGTTTTGTGTATTCTAAGTTTTGCAAGGGGCAAACGGGACAGCCATACACGAGCGAGGAACTCCAAGTAATTCAGGAGATGTTGGCGACCTACATCACATTTAATTTGTAAATATCGTTTACTAGCTACCTACTACATCAATCCTAGCATTAGCTTACTAATTATGTACTATACATGAAACATTTTTCTAATTTATATCATCTCTTGCGATTGTTATTATTATTTATGTTTTGTTATTAATAATACTAATTATTGTTACTATTATCATAATAATAATTATTATTACTATTATAATATTAATAATAATTATTATTAATATTAATATAATAATAATAATAATAATTATTATTAATATTAATATTATAATAATATTAATTATTATAATTAATATTAATAATATTGCAGCAAAAAAAAAATACAGGTCAATATTGCAGCAAAAAAAAAAATACAGGTCAATGGCAACGGTTAACCGTTGCCAATATTTAAAAAAAAAAAAAGCGCGCCAAGGTCAATGGCAACGGTTAACCGTTGCCAAATCAAGCAATTGGCAACGGTTAACCGTTGCCAATTAATTTTAAAAACAAAAAAAAGGGCGCCATGGTCAATGGCAACGGTTAACCGTTGCCAATTGCTTGAGTTGGCAACGGTTAACCGTTGCCAATTGCTTGAGTTGGCAGCGGTTTTGAACCGTTGCCAATTATTTTGGGATTTGGCAACCCTCAAATACTCAACGGTTCAAAACCGTTGCCTTTGGGGGGGTTTGAACCGTTGCCAATTTCCTCTTTTTGTGTAGTGCAATCTAAAACAAACAACATCCCATCATCAGTTCAATCAATTTAATCACACAATTATCATCAAATTTATCTCAAATAACTCAATTAATCATTACAAATCTTCACTCAACACCTAGTAGAAGGGAAACAACTCAAACATGATGAAAGTAATTAAATAAAGCATAAAGAGAAGAGAATAAGAAATGCTCATTGATATAAAATGGAGATCTTCAAATCATCAAATTCCTCCTTTGATTATCCAAAATCAATGAAAACCATTGTGTTTATCACTTTCTCCCCAAAATTTGAGAGTTTTTCTCTCTAAAAACCTAAAACTATCCTAAAAAAACTACTGAAAAAAATGAAAATTCTTCCTCTAAAATGAGCAAAAAATCTATTTATATCTCTTACTAAATTGCCTAGGAAGCTCCGCAAAAAGTCGAGCAACACGTATAGGAGCGGGCACTCCAAAGTAAGTGCACGGGCGCTCCTAGCTGTAACAGTGAGAAACACAATTGTTCAAGAAAGTTTGGAGCGGGCTGTCACGTGCTGACTAATCCCCCTAGTCTTATGCACGCTAGCCTACTAACTTCCCTCCCTCGGATGCTAGTCAAGGCTTAACCCCGAAATGCTTCAAGCAAGAGTGTGCAACGAAAGTTAAGGAATGTTTGAGAACACAGGAGGATATAAATATTTTGAATGCTTTGATAGCTTGAGAAAGAGTGTTTACAAGTATTTTCTGAGATGCCTCCAAATGAAGGCCAAGTCCCCTATTTATAGTGTTCTAAGCATGGCCTAGAACCTTCACTAACCTCCTCAAATGGAGGGTTCTAGATCTAATCCTCTCTAGAGTATTCTATACATTTCTTTAGTACATTCCCTCTATGTACAAGGCTCTAGAATTATCTACACAACTCTAGAATTTACAGATGATTCAAGGATGTCCTAGGAGGTTCTAGAAGCTTCCGGATGCATCTCGAGTCTCCTTGAGTATTCTGGAACCTTCCGGACTTCTCCTTCAAAATCTAACACCACCATGATGTTCACTGGGCCTAAAAATGGTGGACCCCCAAATTTGGGCTCAATCGGAATTCATTTGGGTCCCCAAATAGCCCATTATTGTGTTTATTGTCACTTGGGTGTTCACTAGGGTGACAGCACTGGAGCAATATAAAGCTCTATAGGGGGAGGGTGTCTCTGGCCTAGCCAGCGCGCACCAAGGGCATTCCCCCTAGCCACGATTGTTGCCTACCGTCCAATGGCCCTAGTGAGGGGTGGAATGTGTGGGTCGTGACATGCTCCCCCACCTAAGTCTAGACGCCCTCGTCAAGATCCCGACTCGAACGCCTCGATCTTGTCCACAAATTGCCACAAATCTTCTTCTTTTTCCCACGAGGCCTCGCTGTCTGGGAGACCCTTCCAACGAACAAAGTATTCATTGTAGCTTGGCACACCTCGACGCCTTATGACTCTCTTTGCCTCGATGCTCTCAATGTCCCTTTCAAACGATGCTACCACGGCCGTAGGTGCCCGTTGTGATTTTCCCCTGGTCTGATCCTCCAGATCGGCATGGTAAGGCTTCAACATGCTAACATGGAACACCAGATGTATTTTCAGCTTGGGAGGTAGCTCAAGCTTATATGAAACTTTCCCGACCTTCCTAATGATCGGGAATGGCCCTTCATACTTCCGCACTAGCCCCTTATGCACCTTGCAGAAGACTTTGAATTGGTGCGGCAAAAGCTTCACCATGACTAGGTCGCCTTCTTGAAACTCCAATGGGCGCCTGTTTTTGTTGGCCCACTTCTTCATCTTCTTAGCGGCCTTATTCAAGTAACCCTTGGTGATGTCGAGCTGCTCGTGCCATCCCTTAGCTAATCTGTAGGCAGCGGGGCTGCTACCCGTGTAGCCCGATACAACTGCTTGTGGAGTCAAGGGTTGTTGACCCATGACTATCTCAAAGGGGCTTTGCTGGGTTGCCTCGGACCGCTGCAGATTAAAGGAGAATTGGGCAATGTCTATGAGCTTTGCCCAATCTCGTTGATTGGCACTCACAAAATGCCTCAAATAGAGCTCCAACAAAGCGTTCACTCGCTCTGTCTGCCCATCCGTCTGTGGGTGGAAGCTTGTGGAGAAATGTAGACCTGACCCTAGCAACTTGAAAAGCTCCGTCCAAAATTTGGCGGTGAACCTTGGATCACGGTCGCTGACGATGCTCTTTGGCAAGCCCCAGTACTTGACCACATTCTTGAAGAATAACTTGGCGGCTTGCTCCCCTGTGCAATCCTTATGTGCCGGTATAAAAGTCCCATACTTGGAAAAGCGATCAACTACTACCATGATAGAGCCAAACCCCTCTGACTTGGGCAAGGCTGATATGAAATCCATTGAGACGCTTTCCCATGGCTTCTCTGGTATAGGCAAGGGCTCCAAGAGTCCTGCTGGCACACGTTGCTCTACCTTGTCTTGTTGGCACACAAGACAAGTCTTCACATAGGCCTCTATATCGTCCCGCATGTGAGGTCAGTAGTATACCTCCTCCAAGAGTGCCATTGTCCGCTGTATCCCAGGGTGACCAGCCCATAATGAATCATGACACTCCTTCATGATGTCACGCCTAAGGTTGTCCCACTTAGGCACATAGGTGCGACGTCCGACGGTGTAGAGTATCCCATCCTCTATCCAGAAGCGTCGGGTCTTTCCCTCGTTAGCCAAGTCCATCAAACTCTTGGCCATAGAATCCTCCTTTAAACCGTCCTTGACTCGATCAAGAAGGGTGCTAGCTATGCTGCTCACGCTAGCAAAGATTGCCTTGCGGCTTAGAGCATCAGCAACTACATTCACCTTCCCTGGTTTGTACTCCATAGCGTAGTCAAAATCAGCTAGGAAGTCTTGCCATCGAGCTTGCTTGGGGCTAAGCTTCTTTTGATTTTGGAAGTAACTTGTTGCAACATTGTCGGTATAGATGGTGAACTGACTCCCAAGCAAATAATGTCTCCAGACACGCAAGCAATGAATGATAGCTGTCATCTCCTTATCATGCACTGGGTATCTCCTCTCAGTGTCATTGAGCTTACGTGACTCATAGGCCACTGGATGCCCTTCTTGCATGAGAACTCCTCCGATAGCAAAATCTGAGGCATCAGTGTGTAGCTCGAATGGCTTTGAGTAGTCGGGCAGTGCTAATACGGGCTCTTTGGTGACGGCATCTTTCAAGTCATCAAAGGCCTCTTGACATTTGTCGCTCCAACACCATTTTGCCTTCTTCTTTAGCAGGTCAGTCAATGGTGCTGCCCGTGCTGAGTAGCTCATGATGAACCGCCTGTAATAGTTGGCGAGCCCAAGGAAAGAACGTAGTTCCGACACGTTCTTGGGCTCCTCCCATTCCCTGATGGCTTGCACCTTGTCATGCTCCATCATTATCTTTCCGGCTTTAATATGGTGTCCCAGGAATGACACCTCCTCCTGTCCGAACGAGCACTTCTCTTGCTTCACATAAAGCTCGTTCTCTCGTAAGACCTGGAACACCTGTCTCAAATGCTCCACATGATCTTGTAAGTTGTCGCTATACACGACGATATCGTCGAGATAGACGACTACAAATTTATCAAGGAAAGGCCGAAAAATCTTATTCATTAAGGTGCAAAAAGTAGCAGGGGCGTTGGTGAGTCCAAAAGGCATCACCAAGAACTCATAAGAACCATACCTGGTTACGCATGCCGTCTTCGCCTCGTCCCCTTCGGCGATGCGCACCTGCCAATACCCCGATCGCAGGTCCAACTTGGAGAAGTACCGTGCTTTGCCGAGTCGATCGAACAAATCGGCGACTAACGGGATTGGATACTTGTTCTTGACAATGATCTTGTTGAGAGCCCGATAGTCAATGCACATTCGCAAGCTGCCATCATGCTTGCGTTGAAATAGTACTGGTGCTCCAAATGGTGCCTTTGAGGGCCTAATGAACCCTGCTTCCAGCAGCTCCTTCAATTGCTTCCTCAATTCCTCGAGCTCTGGTGGGGCCATGCGGTATGGTGCCATGGCTGGAGGCTTGGTCCCTGGCTCCAGCTCAATCTCGTGATCCACCTCCCTTTTAGGAGGTAGTCTCTTTGGTAGCTCCAGAGGCATCACATCCTTATACTCTACAAGGACTCCGGAGATTTCTGATGGAACCTCATTCCCATGGGGCTCCTCTTCCTCCACCAATGCAGCCAAGAAAGTCTCTTGTCCCTTTTTGATCCCCCTGGACACCTGGATTGCTGAGATTGTCTTGGCTTCAACTTCTTCTCGTGTGACAGGAACGGACCATGACCCTTGATCCCTTTTGATCATAATTGACCCGTCCGCTTCAAAAGAAAAGGGCCTTACTGTGTCGATGAACTCAAGTCCCAACACCAAAGAGAAGTCGTCCATATGCACGACTGTGAGATTTATGGTGCCACTCCATTGTCCCAGACAAATAGGCACCTTATGCGCCACACCAAGGATAGGAACGGGCGAGGTGTTGACCGTCTTGATCCTC
Source organism: Chenopodium quinoa (assembly GCF_001683475.1). Classification (NCBI taxonomy): domain Eukaryota; kingdom Viridiplantae; phylum Streptophyta; class Magnoliopsida; order Caryophyllales; family Amaranthaceae; genus Chenopodium; species Chenopodium quinoa. Next base: position 3,977,997 of record NW_018742951.1, read on the forward strand.
CCCGGTTCCTTGGTGTACTTGATTCCCAACTTCATTGCTTCCTTCTCCGTAATGAAGTTGTGTGAGGCACCACAGTCCACGAGTGCCTTAGAAGCTCTCCCATTCACTAATGTATCAACAAACATAAGTGAGCCCTTCGAGCGAGGTAACGTGCTTACCTTGACCACTTTGGTGCTCTCCTCAGCTTTTGGTGTGGCCCGTACGCTACTAAAGAGGCGCAACGACCCCATTTGTGCATCGTCCCCTGACGATTCACCACCCGAAGCTATGATGGCGCTGAGCTTCTGTCTCCCAGGGCAATGCCTTGCCCAGTGCGGCCCTCCGCACAAGTAACAGCCCCTGTTACTGGGCTTGTCAGATGATGAAGGAGACGACGATGATCCTTTTGCCTTGTCCTTTTTCACCGTCTTGTTGCTACTGGTGCTGCTTCGATCGGTGGGCTTGGCTCCCCCACCTTTTCCCTTGCTGCCGTTGCTCCGCCCTTCCTTCCTTGTGTCCTTGTAATCAACCAATGACTCAGCAGCTGCGATGGCCTCAGCAAGTGTTTGAACGTTCCTCCTTTCTACCTCTTGTTGAGCCCATCGTTGCAACCCTCCAATGAAATATATAAGTTGTGTAGCCTCCGGCAAATCATTAACTTCGAGCACGAGGGTTGTAAATTGCTTGATGTACTCCTTGATGGTGCTGCTATGCTTGAGTTCACGCAGCTTCATCATGGAGACCTTGGCTGCGTCATGCGGGCGGAATTGCTTCTTGAAATCTTCCTTGAATTGGTCCCATGTTCGGATGGAACACGAACCACTCTTGATGTCTTGTTCACGCCTTCTCCACCACAGGATGGCATCAGCTCCCAGATACATAGTGGCAGCATTAATCTTGGAGGCATCCTCCTCCAAGTGCACAGCCTCAAAGTATCGCTCCATGCTCCATAGGAAGTTGTCAATTTCCCGAGCATCCCTCTTTCCATGATACTTTGGAGGCTTGGGGATTTCCACCTTAGGACCGGCTTGAATGGTGGCGCCCCCAGCCACCGTAGCCCTTCTTAGCAACGTGAGTTCCTCCTTGAGGAGCTCATTCTCCTTCTTCAAAGCAAGGAGTTCCCCCGTGAACTCCTCACGCATTTTCGCCATCTCGCCCATCATCTTCTCAAAAGCCTGATCAGCGAGTGATTGAGCATCAAGGGATACCTCCTCTAGACGATTGTCTAGTTCCCCTAATTGCCCTTTGAGCGTAATAACTTCATTCTCGACCTTGCCGACAGAATCCGTCATGTCGCAAGCAGCAACTTCGGCTTTGGCCGATCTCTCATCAACTTTATTCACTCGCTTCTCAAGCTTTTGGACAGCTTGAATGAGAGCCTCGGGCGCATAGCCCTCGGTTGTTTGTGAAGCACTAGCGTCCTTGCCGTCCTTGCTCTTTGCCATTCTTCCTCCTACGCTCACAACTTGCTAACAAAGCTCGACAGCACTATAGTCCCCCGCGACCGTAGCTGCTCTGATACCACGTTGTCACGTGCTGACTAATCCCCCTAGTCTTATGCACGCTAGCTTACTAACTTCCACGTTGTCACGTGCTGACTAATCCCCCTAGTCTTATGCACGCTAGCCTACTAACTTCCCTCCCTCGGATGCTAGTCAAGGCTTAACCCCGAAATGCTTCAAGCAAGAGTGTGCAACGAAAGTTAAGGAATGTTTGAGAACACAGGAGGATATAAATATTTTGAATGCTTTGATAGCTTGAGAAAGAGTGTTTACAAGTATTTTCTGAGATGCCTCCAAATGAAGGCCAAGTCCCCTATTTATAGTGTTCTAAGCATGGCCTAGAACCTTCACTAACCTCCTCAAATGGAGGGTTCTAGATCTAATCCTCTCTAGAGTATTCTATACATTTCTTTAGTACATTCCCTCTATGTACAAGGCTCTAGAATTATCTACACAACTCTAGAATTTACAGATGATTCAAGGATGTCCTAGGAGGTTCTAGAAGCTTCCGGATGCATCTCGAGTCTCCTTGAGTATTCTGGAACCTTCCGGACTTCTCCTTCAAAATCTAACAACACCATGATGTTCATTGGGCCTAAAAATGGTGGACCCCCAAATTTGGGCTCAATCGGACTTCATTTGGGTCCCCAAATAGCCCATTATTGTGTTACTGTCACTTGGGCGTTCACTAGGGTGACAGCACTGGAGCAATATAAAGCTCTATAGGGGGAGGGTGTCTCTGGCCTAGCCAGCGCGCACCAAGGGCATTCCCCCTAGCCACGATTGTTGCCTACCGTCCAATGGCCCTAGTGAGGGGTGGAATGTGTGGGTCGTGACAGGGCGCTCCTCTTAGACTTCGGGCTGGACAAAACTGCTCGGCTTCAAACGAACATAACTCCCTCGTTTTACATTATAATTGAACATATGACCTTTCGTTGGAAATCTCTTGAGATAAGCTTTCATCTCCAATTAGAATCACTTAGAAATGTTTTGTAGATCAAAAGATATAGGCTTTTGAAGTTCGATCTTTGTAAATCAAGTGCACATTTCTTCATTACTTGTTCTTTTATGTTTTATATTTCTTCAATCTTGAGCAATGAACTTATCCAAGTGTTCTTAAACATAAGTATAAACCAATAAAGTCTAATCTAATGCAAGAAGCAACCAAAAATATGCAAGAAAAGCCAGAATTGATCAACAATGACATTTCACATGCAAACACGACAAATGAAATAAAACCTTATAAAAACCAAGTAAAAAGATATCAAAACAATGAAAAACTAACTAGAACCTCCTAAGAAAGTAACATAAATGACACTTATTAGCGTCCAACACTACGCGAAATGAATCCCGCCCATGCAAGACCCGCACATTAATTAAGCTAACTAAACATGGAATCATATAATTTAAACAATAAAGAGAGAGAAAGTGAAAAGACATTCTTACCCTCGATGCGTGCTTCGCTCGCTTACGAGCTCGTACTTGAAAGCTCTTGCCTCGCAAGTGCGTAGGCCTCCGATGACTCGCACCCTCGACCCTAGGGGTGTACACCGGTCCAAAACCGGGCTGGACCTGGACCGGACCTGTTTGGACCGGGACCTGAATTAGTGATTTTTTAGGATCGAAGACTGGACCTGAATCAACAGGTCCGGTTCCGGGTCAGACCTGAAAATTCAGGTCCGGTCCGGGTTTAGACCTGAACAGACCTGAATTTGTATTTTTTTCGTTTTTTTTCTTTATTCAAGCCAAATTTTCTACAAAAAGAAACAACGAACCAAATTTACATCGAAATGGGGTAATTGACCCTATTGGACCGGAAACAATACTATCAACTTGTCAATACAGATCTAACCTAAACACTAATACGTACACCCCTAACTATGTCACCAGAGGAATGCTCAAAATAGTAAGGTTTTTTTTTTTTTTTTAACTGTCTGTCCTGCTTCAATTCAGGGTTTCCACTCCATCTCTATATAAACAAGTAAAATTTGGCTAGTAAAAAGTCTTCTAGTAGTACAAAATTAAGAATTGAAATGTGATATTTCAATTGGATCCCGTCCCTACATGTGTTGTGGAAACATCAATAATTTGACTAAGCTTGCAAGATCCATGTGATTTTCCACCAAATAAAGTTTTGCTAAATTCCCCAGGTTTTGAAATATGTCTTGACTCTTGGTTTTGCCCGTGATTATTTTACAACTTCTACCTATTCCACTCTTAGCTCTGATCACTGTTTTCTATTAAAAAAAAAGGCGCTCTGATTAATGTTTTTATGGTTCTCTGTGTTAACAGTCTTGAGTGCACAACCCACCACCAGCCACTACAACCTCCTTTCCTTCTACCACCCACCCCAGCTCACCCCTTAACCACCTTAACCCAGACACCGTAACCCCAAAAACCCAGACCCACCGATACCCACCCAGAACCCAGAAAACAAAAAAAATTGAAAAAAAACCCCACCACCGTTCCGGAGTCCGCCACACCCACAACCCAGAAAAATAATAAAAAAAAAAAATAGAAAAAAACCCAGATTTTGGTATTCCACACATACATCCGAACAAAAACAAAAAAACGAACGAAAAAATTGAAAAAAAAACAAATTATACAAAAAATTGCCAGAAAATCCGAGACAAAAAAACAGAAAATTCCGAAATTTATAACTGTACATTACAATTTCATTAAAAAAGATAATTATGTATTTGTATTTGCACGGATGTTTTTTTTTTCCTGTTTGTATTTGTAATTTGTGGGTGTGGTTTTCTGTTTCGGTATTCCAGAAAAACAAAAAAAAAACAGAAAAAACCCAGAAAAACAAAAAAAAACAGAAAATTTACAGTGAGGAGAGGCGAGGAGAATAGGTGAGACTGAGAATCAGAGAAGAGGAGAGGAAGGTGAGACTAAGAATCAGAGAAGAGGAGAGGAAGAGCGAGAATCAGAGAAGAGGCGCTGAACGGCTGAAGTATTAGGTAGTTAGGTTTAGGCTTATATATATATATATATATATATATATATATATTATCCGGGTTTCAGGTCCGAACCTAAAAACCCCGGTTTTGGACTTGATCTAGACCGGAACCGGAAACCTTAAATTTCAAGGATCGGGACCGAACCTGAATCTACATGTCCGGATCAGGTCCGGTTCAGGTCGGTTTTCAGGTCCGCTCCTGTTTATGTACACCCCTACTCGACTCGACCCGAGCGGTCTCTACCGTAAAGGTTAGTCAGGGCTTGACCAAAGAAAAACTAGAGTATTACGAACTTAAAGGTTTTCTCACTTTCAAGGAGATGCCTTATTGAGTTCAACTCAAGTTCTTTTTCTTAAACCCAAAACTTGGGCATTTATAAGGAAGGGAGCCTTGATTTCCCATTCCCCATTAATGTGGGAGAATTGTAATTTTCCTAATTTATTTTAATCTAAAAACAAATTAAAATGCAAAATGAATCAACAAGCGCCAAGTGGAAAATGGTGAGCAAGAGTAGGTGTGGACCACTAAAGGGGGGGGACCAAAACCCCCTTGCTCTTCAAGAAACCCCATGACCGGTCCCCTCCTATTGACCATGAGCTGGACCCTCACGCACAGCTGGCTGGCTGCCAAGGCTGCCCAGCTGGCGCCTAACACCAAGGCTGGGCTGGCTGGCTAGCTCACACCCGCATGCGCGTAACACGCAAGCCACGCATGCAATGCGGGCTGCTGCTGCTGCGTGTGATGTGCGATGTGGTAGCGAGGCCCAGTTGCTGCTTACTTGTGGCTGGTGTTGCTATGCTAGCAAGTACGCACAACCACAACACAGGCACGCATAGCATGCGATGCTGTGAGCTGTGTTGCGCGATGCCCAACATGTTGCAATGGCTGGTGTTGTTATGCTAGCAAGCACGCACAGCCATAGCACACACACCCATGGTACGAAGCTTGCGATGCTCGTGCTGTGCGATGTGCGAGTACTGGGCGATGCCCACCATGCTAGCATGCATGCGGTTGGTGACCTCGCTTAGCCTAGCACTCGCATGGCTAGGCTAATGCGAGGCTACGACTTGTCTCGTACTTGTCGCTTGCTTGATTCTACGTCTAGTCGAATTCTATATTCGAATTAACTTGTGACGCTCGGTTTTGACGCTCTAAGCTCGATATCCGACATCTTTGTTTGTAATAATTTAATGACTCGTCTAATCCTTCAGATTGATTCGTCATCTCAGATCGCTTATTCGATTGGGCTGCGACCTGAAGGGTTTAGTCAAGATTAAGCCGTAATATTAATTACCCATTAATATTACTGATCGGAAGAGGCCTCCACCTAGGAATTCCAATCACTTAACCTCACTGAAGAATTAGCTTTCTAATAATTCCGAACCCTCTATCAGAATAATACCCTTGTTGGAAGGACACCATTCCTTACAATCCCATCTAACTTTCATTATAAAATAAAATGTAAATACCAAAAGAAAATAGGACATGTTAATCAAACATGCATCGAAAAGCCACGAGCTACCACCGTGTACCCCAACTCATAATTATCAATACTCTAGAAGTGCACCCTTTCAAGAGTTTTATTGCTCATCCATGTTTCACTTTACGTGATTACAAATTTAATTAATAGTCAACTCATCATTCAATTAAACATTACACAACCAATCATAGAGATTCACTTTTAATCTTAATTAGGACAATTATAATCACATTACAAATTGACCTTTAATTCCTTTAAATTCCAAAATATCCAAAATTGTTGAACACAGTCAACCCCCCTAGCCGTTTCGGCTTAATCCACCTTTACTCAACCTACTAACTGTTCCAGTTGTATTTTCGGAGCCTAGCTAGTGACTAGTCCTAGAAGCTGGCTGGGATTACCTGCATAATGAATAGTGGTTATGCCCTCGGGGGTGGTTTCGAGGAACCCCCCTCCGATGCTTAAGTTAGTAAGGTATTGGATAATAATGGGTAAGTGATAAAAGATGAATGTGTGAGTAACCCCTTTTTCGTTGTACTTAGGTTACTATTTATAGTTGTTCTATTCTTGGTACTACATGCTGAAGCTTGCCGAGGCCAGCCCTGGTGCTGAGCCCTTGGGAGATTATCCTGACTCTAAGATGAAGCCCTGTGGGGTCAACCGTGAGGCTGAGCTTCCTAGAGGGTTTTTCCTTGCCTTGGAGAAGACTGGCCCGAGTGCGCACCCCTCAAGTAATTCTAAGAGCACAGGGCAGCTCAGCAGGAGCTACCCTATACAACTAGCCCCTCAAAAGGTGGTCTAAGGCACTCAGGCCAGCTCTTGCTGATTGGAGACGTTCTTCTGCCCTAAGGTTAGGAGCATGGGAAGAGCTCTGCCGAAGCTATCCCATACAACTAGTCCCCCAAGAGGTGGTACGAGGAACCCGTATCGGCTCTTCTAAGTATTTGACTCCCGCCAGGTCATTACTTTACTTGATTTGCTGACCGAAATCCTCCTCATACAACTAGCCCCCCTGTATCTCACATCTACACTCAGCTGATTTGAGGCTCAAAGAGTTCCGCTAGTGAGGTGCGTTATGCTGAACTGTTTGGGTGAGGAGCTTTGATTCCTCATGCTGAAGTTATTTCAAAGCGACGAGCTGAGGCTGAGCAAGGACCTTTGATTACTCTCGCTGGAGTTATTTCAACGCGACGAGCTGAGGCTGAGCGAGGAGCTTTGATTAATCTCGCTGAAGTTCTTTCAATGTGACGAGCTGCGGCTGAGCGAGGAGCTTTGACTTTGTCAGACTGATTTTTCTCTTCTTCTCTTTTTTTTGTTATGACGTGGCTATGTTTAGTGGGTGGTTATCTTTCTTTGTTGGGTTGGCAACTGCCATTTAATGCCCTTATTCAGTTTCCTCTCTCCTCTTTTTGTATTCCGCATTTTCACCAAACCGGTTTTCATCTTAATTTCGAAATCATTGTTCCTCCTTATTTTCTCATTCACTCACTTGCTTTTTCCAGCTACTTCCTCCTCACTCTAACTTCTCACTTTCCTCTCTTTTATTACTCTTCTTGCTTTGGGTTTTGCAATTTGCTTGGGTGTCGCTCACCGCAAGTTCACCGTGAACTAGCCTGTGTTTGCCCTCATTTGTTGTTTGTTCCTCACAAGGTATTGCACTTAAACCTTCTTCCACCATTTTTGTACTTTCATTTGTAAAATTTAGTATGCTTTTTTCCAAAGATCGTCCTTTTTCCCCTTATTGTGTTGTTAATTAGCCGTTGTATACTTCCTTTCTTATTCAAAGGCCAATTCTCACTCTGTTGTTGTCATTTTTATCGCCATTGTATTTCAATTGTTCATTCTTTTTTTGGTTATTTTTATTGCCTCTTTATTGGAACTTTTTGCTCTATTTTCTTTTTCCAAGTTTCCATCTTTTTTGGCCATGTTGGACGCTTCTGATAGTTAGAATGATTCCGCCCGCTCTTATGGCGATGGTGGTGAGTCTCAGTCTGCTTCTTCTTTCGAGTCAACTCACTTAGGTGAGCCTTCCAAGCCATCTATCCCTTTTTATTCTCCCATTTCTTGTTCCCCTCTCCAAGTTGTGTTTCCTTCCAACTGCAATATATGCTCTAGTGGGGGGTGTGCCCGTTGCTAGCGCTTCTGCTCGCGCCGCTGAGCCATCCAGCGGACACTCTGATCCTAGTGCGTTCCATCCTTACCTTCATGGTAGGGTGCACAGCGATACTTTCGACCCTTACTGTGAGAGGGTCCTGATGACTAGGGGGGTAATGTTGTCCACTTGCTGCGTTTGCGGTTGCGCGCTGCTCGCTATGTACAACTAGCTGCTGAGGTCAAGGATAACCCTCCTATCGATGCCCCTGAGAGCCCCTTTCTAGATGTACTTCCTTTGCGTGAATTTGCTTAGCTAGATGATATATCTGATGTGCACCATTTTGACTATTATGTAGAGCACAGCTCCACTCTTGTCGATACTTCAATGGTTGCTCCTCAGCCCCAATCTCCTAAAGATGCTGCTTTAAATGCCTGTCAGCCTTGGTATGTAGATGAGGTGGTCCCTCCAGGTGATCCTACCTTTTATTTGGATGACAAAGTTGATGGTCCCCGTCTTTGCTCTTTAAGTTCTGATTGGCAGATGTTAGCTGCCTGTTTGAAGATAGCAGAGTGCGGTAAAACCTTCTACGTCCCGAGAGAAGGTTATGAGCTGGTGTTGCCCAAGGCTGGGTCCAGCCTTGCCAACCCTCCAGCGGGTCATATTGCCGTTTTCGCTTCTCGGCTGGATATGGGGCTGAGGTTTCCTTTGGACCCTACCTTGGACAAATTGATGTGTACTTTCAACATTCCTCTTTCCTTGATCCTGCCTGCTTCTCTGCATACTTTGATATGTTTACTTTAGACAGTGCGTTTCAAACGCTTTCCAGAGTCGTTATCTCTATTCCACCAACTGTTTAGCTTTATACAGAGTGCCTTAGGCGCTGACTCTAGCTGGTTTTATCTTGCACCTAAACCCAAGAGATTTTGTCTTAACCTAAGTTGGGTCGCTTCAAGAATTAGCAGGAAAAGTTCTTCTGGCTGCGAATCCCTACTGACTTTGGGTTTCCTCGTTCTTTCTGCTATGTTAGATCAAATATGGGAGGTGTCACTCTACAGGGAGCTAACGCTGCCAAAGAAACTTAAGCCTTTGATCATTTTTAGGGTGAGTCATATTCTCCCAAAACATGGCTTCCCAATGGGTTATATGTTATAGGGAATGCTCAGCTCTCTGCCATGTGTTTATGCTCGACTCATGAGTCTTGTAAGATTCTGCTCGCCTCGCAATCATTTATTTATTTTTATTTTTTTTTATAGCATGGCTGACTTGTTTTTCTCCTTTCTAGGTTATGACATATTGGACAAGGCTTTGCTGGGTGTGGATGATACATGGAAACCTATGATCAACTCCAGGATATCCTCCTTTTCCCCCTTGAAGTGTTAGAAGTTTATGCCGCCGCCCACTTGGGTGAATCACGTCCACTCCCTCCTGAGTTCAAACATGGTTCCACCACTGCTGGGGCTTCTTCTCGTTCTACTCCTATTGTCCGAGCAGAGACTAAGCCTGAAGTTTCTACTACTGCCAGTGATCTAGTTAGGGGAAATGTTAAGTCCCCTCAAAAGTCTGGGTCGTTGATGGCGCCAAGTTCTTCGGCTGCGATCTCCGGTCGGTGGACATCCTAGACTGTCGATAAGAATAAGGATGATGCCTATAATCGCGAAGTCCCTGATGCCGTAGATACCTCAAATCGCGCAGGGCACAACAACAATGAGTACGCAGATTATCTGTTTAACATTGCCTCTTTCGGTGCTGGTGGAGTATCTAGGTTTGTGCAAGTCGATACATCTTCTGGGCTTGAACCTTAGGGTTCTATTTCAATTGGGCATGTTCTGCCTTCCCCTAATGAGCTTCACTTCCCTATTTCGGAGAGTCGACCTCTCCCCTCTTCCACTTCTGCCGAGCATGTTCTGCTCGAACCTTTTATTACTGCGGGCTTGATTGTTGAGCTTCCTACTTATACTTCTGTATTTCCTAGCGTTGTTGTGACTCACAGTTTCATTCCTCAAACAAGGTCTTACCTTGACCGTCTGCGCAGCCGTTGTCGTGGTGGTCACGCACCAAGCAATTCTAGCTGAGAGGTTCCTGCCCCCATTATTAACTTGGAGCCTATCTCTCCTCCACCCGAGCCTTCTCCTAAAAGGACTAGAGTTTCTACTATGGACGAGTTGCTTGCTTCTACCTCTGGTGAATCTGAGCCCGTCACCGCGCTAAATTCTCAAGGTGGGGCTCCTCCTGCTTCTAGTGAGCTTAATCGCTGCGTGAATCAATATTTTGGGGAGACTTATACTCATCCCTTCTTTGTTTCTTCTAAATCCGCAAATGAGGTTTTTAGGGCAGCGGGTCCTTTGGAGTTTTCAGAGGTGCATATTGACGCGGCTTTGAGGCCTGCACCATGTCCCTCTGGGGTAGCTAACGAGCCTTTCTGCCCTGCCCTGAATGTCAAAGCTGACGAGTCTATTTTTCTTGATGACCCCCTTCAAAGGGGCACTCTAGGGTATAGGATAACTCAGGGTATCCGGCTCCCTGCTGACCTTGGGAATGAGTATGTTAGCGTACCTGCCATGCCGCTGTTGCTTGCCATGACCTGCAAAAAGTATCGTTTTACTTGTTTCTTGTCTTCTTTTATTTTACGAGGATTTCACTTATCTGTTTTCTTTTCATTATTCTTTGATTCTCATAACTTTATTCTCTTCTTTGCCGGTTGCCCAACTCACTCGCTCTATTGGTGATCTGGCTAATGCTTTACTCACTGTTGAGAAAGGATACCAATCTTAGAGTTCGAGCTTAAATGAAAAGACTGCTAATCTGAAGCGAACTCAGAATGAGAAGGCAGAGTTAAAGCGTAGTTTGAGGGAGAAAGATGACGCGCTGCACGCTGCTTAACTCCAACTAGCTGAGTATCTCCCAGCTGCTCAAAAGCTGGCAGTTGTGAAGATGAGCTAAAAAGGGCTCAGGCCCAAGTGCAGAATTTGGAGGCAACTGTTACTCGTTTGGAGGAAGACCGTGCTGTAGAGCTTAAGCAACTCGCAGGGATGCCTTGGTGGAATTTTCCTCTTCTCAGACCTTTGCAGATTTGCTCACAGATAGATATTATGGGGGCTGGGAGGTTGCACGCAGGTGTGCTAACCATGTCTTTGGCACAAGCGAGGAGCAATAAGTGAAGTTTGAGCAGTTTTGGAGCAGGGTTGACCAGACTGGGAACCAAGATGTTTATGTGTATCTTGTTGTCCAGCCTCGCATTGCTACCTGTGGCATCCCAGATCATGTTGTTCTCAACAAGGTACCTGCTAAGTCTCCTGGTCTAGCTGCTGGGGTTGGGGTAGATTCCCTTCCTGCCAACCAATAAAGGTTTTGGTGGCCATCTCACTCTTCTTCCAGTGGCTCCTCTAATTACCCCTCTCCCCGCTCTGTAGTGAGCTAATATTTATCAGCTTTCGCTTTCTTCTTCCATTGGGTTGTGTGGTCGCCAAAGGTTATGTAGTTTTTGAGGCTTGTAGTTGCCTCGACTAATTGCCAGAACTGTCTGCTTTTCTTTTGTTTCCTAAAACAGTATTTTTATGTTTTTCGAATCTGCACTTTGGTTTTTCACCCAGTGCCTGGGGTTGTCTAGCACAGACTTTGTAGCTTATTTTGTTGCACTTGTTGTACTTGCTTTAATTCCCAATTTCCTTTCCTTTCGTTTGTTTTTACATCTTTATTGCGTGTGTCTGCTTGATGCGTGTTGGGTTCAGTTGTCAGAGGAAAAGGGCACTCCTCTTTATGCTATTTAGAGTTCTCCCCTCTCCTGGCTGACACTGCAGTACCCTTGGTTTTGTTGCTAGCTACCTTTGCTTAATAATGCTCTTTAGCCTTGGTTTACTTAGGCAAATTGTTACTTCAAGCGTCCCCGTTGTAACAATTTCCTACCAAGGCTGAAAACAATTTCAGCGCAGGATTGTAGTCCCTTTCTTTTGCGTTTTCATGCCCGTCCTCTGCCTCCTGGGCAGGGCTTTGGGTTTTTGTGCCGCCACTTTATTTTAGTACGATTTTTATATTATGCCACTATTTCTATGAACAGGGTTTCTACCTCTACTTTGTTATAGCGAGGCTTTAGTGAGGCGATAGCGTTGTGTTTCGTTCTTCTCAACTCATGCTGGGTTTTGCTTCGTTGTAGCAACCCTTGCCCTTCCCTGCTTGCATTGGAAGAAACATATAGTCTTTTGCAAATAAATGAGTAAGTTATGCAGTAAAATATTATATCCAAGGAAAGGCCTCACGCAGAGGTTAAGTATTCCATTGAAAATGTGAAACGCCTCATGCAGAGGTTAATGTTCGACTTCCTAGAAATTACAACTTAGCCAAAATAAAGTAGCCAAAATAAAGTTTTAAGCTTTGTCCTTACTTATAGTTAAACAACCTGTTAAAACAAAATATTGAATTACATGAAGAACCTTTTGAGGACGTCCGCGTTAAAGATATTTGTCAGGATACATCCATCTTGGTCAGAGAGTAGGTAGGCCCCTTGCCCTACCTTCTTGTGTATTATGAAGGGTCCTTCCTAATTTGGGCTCAGCTTTCCATGTAGCACCTCTCTGCTCACAACAGTTGTTCTTCTCAGTACTAGGTCTCCTTCGCTGAGTTCCCGGTGCTTCACTTTTCTGTTGTGAACTTTGGCCATTCTTCTTTTCTGAGCACCCGATCTCATAGCAGCTTTCAGCCTGACTTCTAGTAGGAGGTCTAACTCTTCCTTCATCTTGTCTTTGTTTTTCTGGCTGTCGTAGTGCTGCACCCTTAAACTTGGGAGTTGTACTTCGATGGGGACTACTGCCTTAGCCCCATATGACAGAGAAAAAGGACTTTTACCTGTTGCTTCTTTCTCTGTTGTTCTGTTAGCCCACAATACCTCTGGGACCAAATCAGCCCACAGACCTGTGTGCTCTTCCAGTTTCTTTAGAAGGGAATAGAGTATTTGCTTGTTTGCTGCCTCTGCCTGCCCGTTACTCTGCATGTGGCAAACAGAAGCGTTGGCGTACTTCGTTCCCATTTCTTCAAGGTAGTCTCTAATGGTGTCGCAGTCGAACTGGCAGCCATGGTAAAAAACTATGAACTGTAGGATCCCAAATCTGGTAATGAGAGTTTTCCATATGAATGTTCTGACCTGAGAGGCCTTGATATACTTTGTGGGCTCTGCCTCTATCCATTTTGTGAAGTAGTCCACGGCCACAATCAAGAACTTCCTGCCCCCTAAACCAGTGGTGAATGGCCCCAAGATGTTCATTCCCTACTAAGCAAACGGGATGGGACTAAGAATCGGTGTGAGGTTGTTAGCACGCTGATTTATCATTAGGGAGTACTTCTGTCATTGTTCGCACTTCTTGACGTAGTTCATGGCATCTTAGGTCAGGGTTGGCCAACATGCCTCTCGTCTGATGATCTCTACTGCCAAGGCTTTCCCTCCTATATGATTTGCACAGATCCCTTCATGATTGCTTGCTGCTCCCAGTCTAAGACACATCTGAGGATAGGTTTTGAATATCCTTTTCTACACAGCTCTCCATACAATACCACATATCTATATGATTCCTTTTTCATTGTTTTTGCTTGTTCTTCATCATCAGGTAGTGTTTCATGCAGTTTGTATGCCAATATATCTGAGTACCATGATCTTCGCTGGCTAGCGCAATTCACTTGCCTCTGCCCCTTAACACTTTTTCCTTCTAAAACTTCCACCATCACAATTCTACTTAGACTTTGCAAAGTCGAACTTGCTAGCTTGGAGAGTGCGTCTGCCTGACCATTTCAGCCCTGGGGACCAACTCAATATCAAAGCTAACCAACTGGGTTGTCAACTCTTTCACCGCGGCTACATTGCATTAACGGCTCTCTGACCTTGTACTCCCCCTGAGCTGGCTCGCTACTAGATGTGAGTCAGTCTGGAGTTTCACTTTTCTGGCACCCGCTACTAAACTCATCCTCAGACCTGCCAATGTAGCCTCGTACTCAGCTTCATTATTGGAGGTTTGGAATTTGAACTTGATTGCATATTCAAAGACATTGCCTTTTGGTAATACCATAATTATTCCAGCTCCATTGCCCGTGTGGGCAGCTGAGCCATCCACAGCCACCTTCCATGTTCCCATTTCTTCCTTTACTTCTTCGTAGCTTGCCTCTACTATGAATTCTGCTAAAGCTTGAGCTTTTATTGTCGTCCTAAGCTTGATTTCCAGCTCGTACTCAGTCAATTCTATTTCCCACTTTAGTAACCTGTCTGAGCCATCTATTCTCTGCAAAGATTTCTCCAGCGGGTAATTTGTTAATATTTGTATTACATGAGCATCGAAGTACGGTTTTAGCTTTCTAGCAGTTGTGACAACGGCCAAGGCCATTTTCTCTACCAATGAGTATTTCTGCTTTGCCTGGGTCAGGGCATGGCTAACAAAGTAAACTAGGTGTTGAGTTTTTCCTCTCTCCACTAGTAAGGTTGATCCTAATGTTTGTTGCGATGCAAACACATACAATTGTAGCCTCTCTCCTACCCCTGGACTTGTCATTGTTAGTAGGCTGACCAAGTGCTCTTTTACTTGGGCAAATGCCTCCTTTTCTGCTTGCTCCCACTTGAATGTACGATTGCCCTTCAGGAGCTGAAAAAATGGCAGAGCTTTATCAGCTGAATTGCTGATGAATCTGGTGAGGGTTGCCATCCTTCCTGTCAACCTCATAACGTCTTTGACGCTCTTAGGCTCTGAGAGGCTTAAGACAGCTTGTATTTTCTATGGGTTTGCATCGATCCCCCTTTCGCTCACCAAGAAGCCTAAGAACTTGCCCGTTGTCACTCCAAACACACATTTCTTTGGGTTCAACTTTATGTGATATTTGTTTAACATGCTGAATGTTTCTTCCAAGTCAGAGATATGGTTGTACGCTATCAAACTTTTTACTATGGAACCATCTACATATACTTCCACATTCCTTTCTCTTTGGTGAGCGAAGACCTTGTCCACGGGTTTTTGGAACGTTGCCCTAGCAGTCTTTAGGCCAAAAGGCATTGCGACATAGTTGAATACTCCTCCGTTAGTGATGAAGGGTGCTTTCTTTTGGTCTGTTTCGTACAGGTTGATCTGGTGGTAACCCGAGAAGGCATCTTAAAAACTCAGGAGTGCGTGCCCGCTCGTCGAGTCTACCATCTGATCTATTCTGGCAGAGGATAGCAGTCTTTTGGGCAGGCTCGATTCAAGTTTGTGAAGTCTACACACATTCTCCATTGCCCGTTGGCTTTTTTAATCATTACCACATTTGCTAGCCATTTTGGGTAGTCACAAGGTTCTATGAATTTCGCAGCCAAGAGCTTATCCACTTCCTCCTGGATGGCCTTACTCTTTTCTGTAGAAAAATTTCTCAGCTTCTGCTTCATTGGCCTTGAGTCTTCTATGACGTTCAAAAGATGTTCCATGATCTTTTGATCGATACCTGGCATTTCGTCCGCTGAGAATGCGAACACATCTACATTCTTCCTGAGCAACGCTATCAAGTTCACTCTAACATTAAGCTGTCTTTCCCAATCTTCACTGTCCTGGACGCATCTCCTTCGACTAATGCAACTACCTCGTGCTCCCCTTCTAGGGTTGGACGGGCTACATCTTCCCTCTCAGGCTCATAATTTTCCATGGCCAGCTTCTGCTTTTCCTTTTCTTCTTTATACTCCTGCCATTTCCTCTTCCTAGAGACTTTTCCTCTCTTGTGGTCCATATTTCTCTAGATTTTTCATAGCAGTAATGTAACACTACCTTGCCGTTTTCTGGCAGCCCCTCAATTTGGCTAAGTAGCCTCTATTGCTAGCATATGCTAATGCTAAGAGCAGCGTGGACACCACTCCACTTATCTTGTGGATGAGAGGTCTGCCCATTATCACGTTGTACGGAGATTGGGAGTTAATGACAAAGAATTCTGCTCTCACGTTTCTGGCCTAAGCTCCTTCTCCCACTTGGACTGACAATTCTATTATCCCCTCTGGTATCGTTCCTGAGCCATCAAACCTTGTGACTTCATAGTTCACCCTTTTGAGGTCTTTGCTGTCTAGGTGCATTTTGTGGAAGGCTTTTATGAACATGATGTTGGCTGAGCTTCCTCCATCTACTAGAACTCTCCTGACTTTCCAATTTTCGATTGGTATTGCGACTAGCAGAGAGTCGTCATGTGGGTATATGACTCCGTATTGATCCTTCTCGTCAAACACCACCTTTGGCTGAGGAGGAGGAGGAGGTGGCCACTTTCTATGCTCATTGTAGTTTACTTGATGGACCATGTCTTTGAGGTCAGCTCTAGCCCTGCGTACTGTTCCTCCATGCACAGGCCCGCCGCTAACCACTAACACGTCTTCTAGCTCTCTCTTTTCTTTGTCTTTCTCTTCCTCTTTACTCTTGTCACCCCTATTATCCTTCTACGGATCATTTCTGGGTCTATCACTACCCCGATTCCTGTCCTGCCTAGGGTATTGTTTAAATTGATTCAGGTACCCCCTTTTGATGAGTTCTTCGATGTTATCTTTGAGGTGAATGCGTTCCTCAGTCGTGTGACCCTTATCTATGTGAAAGTCGCACCATTTCTTTGGGTATAGGTTACTAGTAGTCATCCTTGGTGGTCTCTGCCACTTATCATCATATTTATTCACATTGAAGATGTGAGATCGGCTGTAAGTTAGCGAGGTGTATTGTTCGTATTTGCCCTGCAATCTTCCTCTGGCCTGAGGACTTTTCATTGTCTCTCCTCTACTGGTCCGCCCTTTCGTACCTAGTAGAGTTAGGTTCTGCCTTACCAGCTGCCTCTGCCCGGCCGGGCTTTACCCTTTTGCCTAATTTGGCAGAGGTTGTCCTTCTAGCCAACATGGCTCTGTCTGTTTCGTTCCCCTTAATGAATTCATGGGCCTTACCCAGGGCCTCTGCCAGTGTTTTCAGATTCTTCCTGCCCATGTACTCTCTGAATGCCAACCCTGGGAGGAGGCCGCTCTGCATTGCTAACAACGCCACCTCCTGACTCATGTTGGGAATTGACGTTGCCTCTTTAATTTATTGAACCGAGTGATGAAATCTCTGAGTGATTCGGTCTCGCCTTGCTCTAGCGACATTAGTTCTGTTGTCATTTTGATACAGTCTACCAGTGTGACAAAACGATCCATGAATAGTCTCTTCAAGCCTTTGTACGAGTAAACCGACCCTTTCTCCAGCAAATGATACCATTCCACAGCCAATCCTTCCAGGGTTGGAGGAAATTCTTTATACCAGACTGATTATGTCCATGTGTATAAGACCATATGATTCTCAAAGGCAGATAAATGATTCTTAGGGGTTGTTGTCCTATTGTACTTGCATGAAGGCATCTTGATTATCTCCATCGGTTCCTCCAGAATTTCCTAGCAGAAGGGTGAGTCCTCGGGTCCAACTCTATTCAAGTTTTTGGCCTCCAACTCTTTCAACTTCTTCCTTAGGGCTGCTGGCTCCTTCTACTTTTGGGTCAGACTGTGTACGGGTGACCTGATAAGAGTCTGCCTAGCAGATGTCTGCGTACGAGTAGAGCTCGATCCTTTTCCAAATAAGTTCAACATAGCCGTCATGGTAACCAGTTGATCCTTGCTGCACTGGGACAAGTTCTGCAGTATCTCTGGTATTTGCACTGTCTAGAACTTTCCCATCGGCGTTTGAGTAAACACCTCGTTGTTCTGGTTCATGTATGGCATTCCAAATCAAAATGTTTGAGCTGGTTCGATCAGTTTATGAGCTCCATTTGTGTTTTTGGTAATGCCAGAAGAAGCTCCAGCATGATTTAAGTTATGGGTATTGGTCGAAGTTGATTTTGCGGTTGCTTTTGCAAGATCAGATTTATTTTGTGGTGTTTGGATACTATCAGCTATTGGTGTTTTAATCGCTAGATCTGGTTTTTCCACCGTCATGGCGGCTTTCCCAGCCTCGAACAAGCTTACTGGTTGAGCTAAGGTGTCGGAACTCCCCTTCCTTCTAACGCCAATTGTTCTGGGTGTAGTTCCGGAGCCTAGCTGGTGACTGGTCCTTGCTAGTTGGGATTACCAGCACAATGAACATTGGTTTTGCCCTCGGGGGTGGTTTCGAGGAACCCCCCTCCGATGCTTAAGTTAGTAAGGTATTGGATAAAAATGGGTAAGTGATAAAAGATGAATGTGTGTGTAACCCCTTTTTCGTTGTACTTGGGTTAATATTTATAGTTGTTCTATTCTTGGTGCTGCAGGCTGAAGCTTGCTAAGGCCAGCCCTGGTGCTGAGCCCCTGGGAGATTATCCCTGACTTTAAGATGAAGCCCTCTAGGGTTAACCGTGAGGCTAAGCCCCCTGGAGGGTTTTTCTTTGCCTTGGAGTAGACTGGCTCGAGTGCGCACCCCTCAAGTAATGCTAGGAGCACAGGGCAGCTCAGCGGGAGCTACCTATACACTAACAAGTCATGCTTGAGTAATAAATAAAATAATAATAACCTCACGAAATAATTAGTAAATTCATTCCACTTAAACCATTAAATTTCAATCCTTCAATAATCCAAATGTGGTTATCAAACCAATCCAATAAAATATGCTTGTATTAACAATCCATACAAATAATTAATCCAATATAATTCAACTTGTTTGCATCCATAATTCCATACAAATTTAATCAATTCACCAAAATATGTCTCATAAACATAAGCACATGCATTAATTCAATGTTTAACCAAACAATTTTCATCCAAGAGTTCTCTAAACATGAAACTAAGTTCTTTCTTTTTGGTACCTAAACATGATACTACTTACAACGAATTAGACATGTACGTACCTCGTGTAATCAATTCTTTGTGCCACTTTTAATCACTTAAAAGTCTCCTAGAGAATAATCACCTCCTAAAAAACAATCAACAATCATGTATTAATACCCAAACTAATTTCCAGCAATATAATTTGACTTAAAAGTCCTTAAAACTTCCTTTAAAACATGTTTTTATGCTTAATTAATCATTAGAAATTCAATAGGAACAAAAGCCCCAATTTAATTAATTATTAGAACCCTAAAATTCCAATTTAAATAAATTAAAACCCTAGGTTTTAGAATTCATAAAATATGAAAATTTAAACATACTTATAATTTGAAAATATAAGTTTAAACCATCAATAACATGAATTTGATACTAAAATATAATCTTTATACTATAAAATCAAAACATAAACAAAATTAATAATTTTAAGCAAAATAAGAAAACAAAGGGGAGAGAGCAAGGAGCAGCCACGGGAAGGCTGCTAAACTACCGTAGGGCTGGCAGGTGGTCGCCGGTGGTCTAGGCACCGACCGGCGACCGGCGGCAGGGGCGGCAGGCAGAAGCAAGCAGTAGTGAGGGTGGAAACTCACATAATAAAGGAAAAAAGAAAAGGAAAAAAAAAAGAAAAACGAAAAAGAAAGAGAAAAAGAAATAAAATAAAGAGAAAAGAATTTAACTAACCTTTTTGTGTGGGGGAAAAATTGGGGATTCATGGGGTATTTATAGGAGAGAGAGTTATAGGGTAAGTAGAGTAAAATTGGGCCTAATGAAAATAATGGGTCAATTAAATAAATAAAATGGGTTAGGCTTTGTTTTAATGATCATGAATTGTAGGAAATAGGTGCATAAAAAAATCCTATAATAAAATAATTTTCCACCCTAAAATAATTTGAAAATTTTAAAGCAAATTCCGGAAAATAGAAATAAATATTAAACAGAAAATAAAATTTCATTATTATTTATTTATTTATTTATTTTTATAACTAGGCATCTTAGAGAAGTATTTAATACTTATACAATAATATTTTAAGTATACTCCATTTATACACATTCAACAATGAGATTATTCTTGCATACAATACTATGCAAAAAAAAATTCCTATCTAAACTTTGTGATGTAATCCATAGTTTTTTTTATTATTCGTGTATGTATTTCTTCCTCTGTGTTTCATTAGTGTAATATAATAATTTTTTTTTTAAATTTTGTAATTACAGAACTTTCATCCTATTTTTTGCAATTAGATATACATTTTTATAGTTAAATAATAATGTTAAACTAATGATAAATATTAAAACTTAACGTGCATGGCATAAGGTAACATTATTAGAATAATGTTGTGCCTAAATTTTCGTCACAGGTTCACTTGTTCGCAGGTTTTTAGGTTGTAGGTTATCATGAAGCCAGCCATCTGATTCCAGGTACTTTACGGAAATTAAACAAAGGCTTTTCTAAGGAATATTGCAAGAATATCTTAGTTGAATGAGTCAAAAAGAAGTGCCAAGAGAATCGAGACCATGAACCGCAGCTTGCCGCTAATGAAGACCAGTTCAAACTCTAACAGATAAGTGCACAAGGAGAATTGCGAGGAAATAGGAACTACCTCAGCCCACTAGCTCCGGATTCTACGGAATCTGGAATGGAGTCGTTGAAGGCTTTCGAGATGATTCTTTTGTTATAAATAGAGAGATAATCTTTGTAAAAAGGCATCACAAATATTCTAGCCTTAGTATTCAAAGTAATTAGCAATTATTAACAATCCATAACATTGTTACAATTCAATAATAAAGTGTACTTGTAATAATCTATCAACCTAGTGGATTGGTGGACTCATTGCCACCCGCAGTTTTTACCCTTATTCTTGGGGTTTTCTGCGTCATAAATTCGTGTCTATTCTCCCCTTTTCCCTTTGCTCATTCTATGCATATCTCTAATCTTGAATTCTAGAACCTACATTGTCATTTGCATCCTCATTAGTCTAGCTGTTGTCTAATTGAGCCTAGTCTTATCTGGCAATCAGATTTTAACCTAAACATTTTGGCACCATCTGTGGGGATACCTTAGATCATCTTATTAATTTCATTTAATCTGTCATTCATCATGGTTAGGAGTCCAAGTCAAGATCCTACCATAGCTGAAATCGCTAAGCAGTTGCGGGAAACCCGAGAAGAGTTAAGAGCTGCCCGGAAGAAGAACCTGAAGTTCCAAAGTGAATCTCAATCTCATCAGGCATCCTTGGAAAAGATGAACAAGGAGCTTGAATTTGTCAAGAGCAATAAGAAAAGAAGGTTCAAAACCAGTGATATTCCTTAGTTCCCCCTGATTTCATCCGACGAATCTGAAGGAGAAGATGACATTCCCAAAAATCCTGAAGAGGAGTCTAATAAAAACCTTGACTCCATGGCAAAAAAAGGTGGTTATTATTAAAGCCCAGAATCAGAAAATGATGAAGCTCATGATCCGGCTACCAGGTGCACCAAAAACTGTAGCCTATGAATCTCGCGATGGATTTGCTGAATCCCCCTTCGTTGAAGAGATCGCTAAAGTCAGAATTCCCACAAAGCTAAATATTCTAGCCTTCTCTAAGCTATACGATGGGACCACTAACGTGTAAGATCATGTGGCTCTGTACAAGCAGAAGATGTGGCAGCTATCAATTCCGTGGGAGCTTATCCAGCCCACTATGTGCAAGTCCTTTAGCGCAACATTATCTGGACCTGCACTCCAATGGCTGATTAGTTTTAAGACTAGATCTATCAGCAGGTTCTCTAGCTTGGTGAATAAGTTCTATATGCAGTTCGCAACCAGCAGAGAGTTGGAGAAGCAGAGCAGTGACCTATACTGAGTCGTCTAGAAGCAGAATGGGATGACTATGCAATATTGGGATAGGTTTAATAGGGATATGGTCAACATGAAGAACTACAATAATTCAAATGCCATAGAAGCATTCCGCAGAGGTCCCAATTACCATTCAAAGCTATATTATGAGTTGACTAGATATCCTTGTGCCTCTTTTAAAGAAGTCAAAACCAGGGCAATAGCCAAAGTCCGTGTAGAAGAGGACGAGCAGGCAAGAGGCGTAGTTAAGAAAAGGCCAGTTGGGTTGTAATACCCCGTATTTTTATACATATTTTAATTTAAATCATTATTTTATAAAGCATTTAAATAATTTGAAATGAACTATTTATGGAATTTTATTAATTTAAAAAGAATTATATTAATTAAAGGTCTATTTTTATTTATTTAATGGTTTTGAAAATATTTTATTTTATTATTTAGAAACTTTGGGGCATATTATTTTATAAAAGGAAATTTAAAATTAATGGTATTTAAAGAAAGTCAGATGACTAGTTTGAATAGGAGAAGGGACCATTAAGGGTCGAAAGAGAATTTAAGAATGGGAGGGTTTTGAGAGGGGGTATAAATACCCATCTTATGAGCAAGTTAGATCTTGCACAAGATAGAGGATACCCAAAAGTAAACTCTCTCTCTCTCTCCTCTTATTTTCTTTCCTTTAATTTTTCCCCCTCCCCTTTATTATTACACACCCACACGCACACACAAGGTGGTTGGCCGCCGCCAGCGGCTGCTGCTGCTGGCGTGGAGGGCGACAACAGTCCCCTCCCCGTCGTGTGGCTGTGCAGCTTCAACAAAACAAAATACAAAAAAAAATATATATTCTTTTTGTCTTAATCCTAATCTAGCTTTGATTTAATTATTATTTTTGGTTGTTGTGATGATTTTTATGATGTTTGATTATGATTATTATGCATATAAATTTCAGATTTGGTTTTTGAATTAAAATCCCCAAATTGAAAACCCTAGGTCCCTAAATTGATGTATATTGATGGAATTTGATTATAGACGATTAATATTATTGAAATAGGTGTTTTTAAACATAATTACAGCAATTTTACATTTTTTATAAAGCTGAAATTTTTATATAAGGGTTGGAATTATGTTTCTTAAAAGGATTTTTAATTACCCATTAATTGGGAATAAAAGTAGGGTTTTAAATTAATATTCAGCTTGTTTTAGAGGGTTTATAAGTGATTTAAAGAGTGTATATATTGCTGGAAATTTATATTGAATAGGTATTAATGTCTCTTTGTAATTTTGGGTTGTAGGAGATTTCCAAGTGAGTGAATTCGTGTAGTCGTGGCGATTTTGAGATCATATTCGAGGTACGTTCGCGTACTCATTAATTATTTAAGTGTATAGAAGCATGCTAGGATTTGTTTAATTATTTCCAAGGTAGTTTCATGATAGGTATTGGTTGGAATTGTTGATTGGATTGATGTTGGCGATTGATTTGTGAAGTATGATTTATTTGTGGTGAATGGATGATCGAAATTAATTATGTTGGCATGTTGAATATGAACCACACTTTTATTATTGGCATGATTGAGAGCATATTTAATTAAACTAAATGTTTAATTGAGGTTGGAATATTGAAAGAAAATTTTATTATGGTTCATATACGTAGTAATTTTTATTGTGTTTGATTGCTTGAATGATTCATTATGATTGATTGTATTATGGTTTGAGAGTCATCACCAAATCTAAAAATATGTAAATCATGTAAAGTGAAAGAGATTGCGCACCAAAACTCTTGGAACGTATATACCTCGAGTATGAATATATGGGGGGAGTTATGTGACTTTATATTTGACCATAACTTCTACTAGGAGTACAGGACGTTGTATATTCCTTTTTATTATGCATAGGAATTTCGCCACTGACGAGTGGTTCTTTTATACTAGCACGGTTAGCTCCCGTGTTAGTACCCCTTTATTGGGGCAGGTTAGGGGGAAGCCCGTTCAATGCATAATCAAGCTAAATAAATAATCTTGTGATTTGTTAGTTGGATATGTTGTATGTTGTATGCTTGTAAACAGGTGCAACAAGGTAAGTTGTGTGATGATAGGATGAAAGCATGTTAGTGTGTACCTTTTACGCTTTTGTACACAACATTGTTGATTGTGTGTTTGTAAGTTTGTTTGGCTTTGTCTTTATCTTGGCCCTACGAAGACCCATTTCTAATGGCGAGTAGTGGGGACAAAGTAAAGAAAGAAAAGCTTTTCAGGCGATGAAGCATATTCATGATGGGCATGAGTGAAGAGAAATCATGCTTAGTTTCTATAAGAATATGATGATGTGATTTATGGTTTTGATTATCATATATTTTGCTTGTGAGACTAACACAAAGTTTATAAGTCTTATTTCGGTTTTAATAATGGCCTACAATGGTTCCAAGTTGTAGGTTGACTTCGTTTAACTTTGGTTTGACCTTTTAAGTTGATTTGTTTTAATTGGATTTTAAAGAGAGTCTTTCGCTTTATGTCTTTGATATTTGCCTTAGCCGTTTTCACGGTGGCGGTAATATCTTATAATTTCCTATTCCTATTTTGAAGAAGCAAAACAGGTATTTTAAAGGAAAGGAATTTCTAGGGCGGTACAAAGTGGTATCTGGGAGCTTTGGTTGAGATTTTTATTACCATTAAAGCCAAAAACGTGTTTTAAAGTACACTAGACGAAAAAGGTAAAAAGGCATCAGTTCAAACCCCCCCCCCCTTTGTCACCGATTTTGCACCGTTGGGGATTTGAAGGATGCCAAATCCATGAAAATTTGGCACCGGTTTAAAACCGGTGCCAACTACATGCTTTGGCACCGGTTACCGGTTAACAGGTGCCAACTACCATAGCGCGAATTTATTTATTTTTATTTAAAATACTATTGGCACCGGTTTTGGGTGAGAACTGGTGCGAAAAACCCCACTTAAGGCACCGGTTCTTACTTTGAACCGGTGCCAAAAGTCTCAAAAAAATTTTAAAAAAAACTTTTGGCACCGGTTCTGGTCCAAACCAGTGCCAAAAATACCCCAAAACAATAATAAAAATAAATAAAAATTCTTTTGCATTTTTTCACTTAAATTAATATAGAAACATTAACATATATATAAAGTTACATATTTTCATTAAAAAAGGCTGCAATATTACAATTTTCGTCCAAAAAAAATTTGAAGTGTCCAAAAAAAAAATTAGGTCCTTTAGAGTGGTCATGCTCGGCCACCAATCTTGGTCCTTATCACCGTGGCCTACTTCTTTAATTTCCTTCCACCAGAGCTGTAATTCAGGATCAGTAGCAACCATGTCATCAGACTCGTAGTAAGATGAGCAATACTCCTGGACCCAAGTCTCAATCGCAGACCAAACTTCTAGTCCATCAACAGCATATGGGTAGTCCTTGATGTGTAGTTTGTATCCATGAGGGCTTTCTGAGTCCTTTACCGCCATTCCTCTGACAGGACATTTTTCATTGAATCAAAACTAGATAAGATAAATACAGAGTTTATAAACAGAAGTATTAGTTTGGTATGGGTAAATAAGGTGACATACCTCTTGACAAGGTCTCTTAGAAGAGCTTGATCAGTGAAAACCCAGTCTTTGTACAGTTTGGATGACCACACCGCAGAATACTATCTGAGAAAGACGGCTTGTTCAAACAACCCATTAGGGTTAAGAGCAGTCTGCCGTGCTATGGAATTTATGCGCATTGTATCACGAAAGTGTGGATGCAGAAGTTTGTGAACTGGGTGAAGTACACTCAGCTGTCTATTTAATGATATTACAAATGGTTCGATGACTGCATGTGTGTAACCTGTCCAAAAGAAGATACCCTGCCAGAAGTCAGAGCTTGAAACATGACTTTGATACTATAAGCTTTAATAGAAAAATATAGTACCAATGGCTGATTAGCTGATGATAACCAGCGTCAGTAACAGCCACATAAGCTTTGGCTAACTGCCAAATAGAGCCTTCTATTCATTTAACTTTGTCTACACAATCGGTTCCCATGTTTTGATGGAAGGAAAAACTCCCATAAATTGTCATTGCCCCCATTTTCACTTTTTTGTGTCAACCAAACCAGAATTCCAAAATGAGATTCATGGAAATTTTGAATGCCCAAGAAATTAAGCCAACCAAACAACACCATGAAAACTTTTGAAAACAAAGGCTAATATCAAATTTGCATCAAAAGCTTTTTTGGGCTTAGCATTAGACAGAACCATGAACTGTTAAATTTTTTATAAAGACTTGATATCAATTATTCTACAAGATGACAATACAAATGTATTAGCAGAGAAAATCGTTTAATGGAACATGTAGAAAGATTTGATGAAAGAAAAATTTCCGAGTCTTTAAAATATCCTATAAACACAAACGAAATGAAAATATCAACATGTAGAAACATTGAAAAGCCAAACCTGTGTCCAGCATGCTGAAAAAAGAGACCTGGAGGAGCATTCGGTGTTCTTAACCCATGCTGAAAAAAGAAGTTGTACAAGTGGTACAAAAATGCAGAAACAATTAACAACAACAACAACAACAACAAAATAAAAAATAAAAAATAAAATAAAATAAAAAGAGGCCTCTTTTTAACAAAAGATGAAATGCTTGAAATATCCAAGTTTTATTAAGTATTGTAAAATCATTAATTATGTCACTAATTCACGATCGCATAACCCTTTAATAACACACGCCAAAAAATTATAATATCAGCAAAGCACAGAAATCTCAAGACTTTGTTCTATCTGGCTTATTTAGTCTCAAATTGCATAGTCTGAATTTGTTATAGCTTTGAACTTTAACTTGTATTATTTGAATATCTGAGTTATATGACTATATCCGACTCATTTGTCTGAACTTTATTACATAAATTTAAGTTAATTCCACTGTGAGGGAACTCATTTGTGAGTGTGTCAAAAGTTATTATTTGTGGAACTTATCTGAACTTTATTCCCAATAAACAATATAACCCATGCACAAGAGTCCCATGGTTATTCTTACACTAGATCTATGACTTAAATAGATGATGTCCTTGCCATGGTTGGTATGTATTCAAAAGTCAATTTCAAATAACCTTCAGACAGATATTAGCAGATGTTCGTAATTATTAAAAGAAGGAAAGTGGGGACCTGGGGCAAGAGAGAATTCAGCAATTGACAAATACAATAAGCACTAGAATATGAAATCAAAAGCTAGAACTCTGGCATATTTCTTTTACTGTGAGCAACTTTCGGCACATAAGTTACACCATAAGTCCAAGCAACTAAACTAATTCCTATCTCCTGAACTCCTCTGCCTATAGTTGTTTTATCCACAGGTCTCTAAAAACATTACAAGAGTAAATGCTAATTTTCTTTACCTTCTCATAGTCCCAAATGTTGAGAACCCCATCCTCTGCAGCACTTCCAAAGACAGTTGGATTGTCAGGAGACCACTGACATTAAGGATGTGTTAAGAACAGAATTTGCAGGATAATAGAATGTGGTTACAATCATTATGCGAAAAACATTTAGAACCTGGACACAAAGAACAGCAGCTTTGTGGCCCTCAAATTTGTGAATAGGTGATCCTACTCCGTCAAAAGTAAGATTACGCCGATCAAACATATGAACAGAGCTATCAGCAAATCTGAAGAAAATAACACAGAAGCCATGTCAACTCCTACAATAACATAAGTGTTATTACTGTTATCAGCAAGGGTAAGGCTGTGCATATTTTGACCTCCCAGACTAACCTACGAAGGGATCAAACTACATTCCTATCCTTCTTCTCATATGAATATATAATAGATGGGCATATCTCATGTATAAATGAAGCAACCTAATACTTCACCTGTTTCACTAAATTGCAACACTTTGACTTATGCAATATTCAATAATGTGTTTCGTCTATATCCTTCTTAGATAACAAAAATGATGAAGGGTAGAAAATGCAACTCAAATTCAGAGCCGTCAGACAAAGCAAGAAAAATCGAAAAAGAAAGTGTCAAATTCTAACTGATAAAGAAATGCAGTGGAGAGAGTACTCCAACGGGAGAACCCTTTGAAACTAGAAAATCTCCTCTCTTATTCGAATATGGCATCGTGATCTCTGGCAGCTCCTAAATAAAGAAAAGTAAGCCACCTCGTCATTCTCATGCGAATGTAATCTCACTCTTTTCCTGAAAAAAATTTGTAGAAGCAATTATATTCACATTCCTAAGAAAAGAAAAGCAATTCTAGAAGCAACCTGAGCCATTATATTCACATTCCTCAGTCTGTCAGTCAAAGATGTAATCTCATTCTTTTCCAGAAAAAAATTTGGTTTTGTACCAGTCTAGAGAGTGGAAGAAGAAGACATTAAGTCCAAGCAAACATCAAAACTTCAGAGTTTAGGGAATACTTCCAATAGTTTCAACATAATAGCAAAGACCTTATCATGCCAAATTATAAATGACAAAGCACGTGAACAATAAGGATTCGCCTTTGCTAGATCCTTAATGCTGCCACGTCTCTAATAAGAACACTACAATCAGTAGTAGCTTCAACACGCTTGAGAGAAATTCCTCTCGGGCCAAGCAGTCACCCGACAAAGTTGTACTGCTACAACAATTGAAAAAGGTACAATGAGATTGTGTTGCATACGAAACACCATTCATGAATCAAGACCAAACAATCAAAATATATAAGAACTGCACCAACTTCATATATTGGGATAGTTGTCAACAGGAATGTCCACTCTGATATTCCTCTTCACGATAAGGCCTGACGAATTACCATGAGAACCAAGCCAGTTCTGAGCTGAAGATTGGTGTAAAAGACCTTAAATCTGAAGAGAAAGCTAACATTTGTAAACGAAAATGCACCACAAAGAAAGGGAATCATATTCCCGGATATCTAACAAAAGGCCCACAGAGATTTAGGAATATCCATTTAGGAAAGTAACAGGTCAACATAGTATCAGTAACCCCACATGACCACATCTATTCTTGAACAGTGCAGGTACAGGTCCACAATATATTCAGACTGCCAGAATGCTCAAAGCGGAAACTGATTTTGAAGTCAAGGCCATTTCCAGTAGAACTAATCTCACAAAAAAGGTACTGACGGGAGGCATTCTAAGGTATAGAGTCTGGTAACTCTTTTTTCTCACCCCTCTTCTAAATTTTTTAAAATGGCTGAAATTTAGTATTACATGAGCAGATGGCATTATGAAATCATGGGTTAACAATGAGTAGTATTACAATCCAAAAGTAGTACCATTTTTATCAAATTAATCCAACTCAAACAATTCAATTTAGATCAATCCAACTCAAACAATTCAATTCGATCCAAGTACAACAACAATACCAAGACCAAATCAAACAACAATTCGAACAACAACAATCTAACAACAACAACAATCCAACAACACCTCAAAACCAGTTCGAACAAGTAAGCAACAGCCCAACACCAATTCGAATAACAAGTAAACAGCATCCCCACCCGTACACCAATTCAAACAACAAGTATACAACATCCGAACACCAATTCTAACAAGAACAAGTAAACAATACCCCAACAATAACAACTCGAACATCAACTCCCAAAACTGATTTCATCCTAATTTCATCGAATTAGCACTAAAACACTGATTTCATCCAATCTCAATTACATAAAATTACAAATAAATAAAATTTAAATTCAAACTAAAAATTAAATTGCTTACTCATTTTATTTGAATTCAAAAATCCTTAAAATCAACATATTAACTTCGATAATACAACAATGAAACCCCAAAAACAAAAATAAATTCAATTATCTAATTAAAATTCAAAAACCCTAGAATCAAAAAAATTAATTAAACAATTCCCCACCCAGCCCGACAGCCACTCCCCAGCCCAGCCCCGACAGCCACCCCCTCCCCCTGCACCACCGAAACCACCCTCCTTCCAGAGCCACATGAGTGCAATAGACTCCCGCCCCAGCCCCACCAACGAAACCGCCCAAAACTTGAATTCCCCAACCCGAAACCACCCTAAACTCCCATCCCTTTCCCCACCCGAAACCTCCACCCCTTTCCCTGACCCTAGTTTACAAGAACTAACCCTAAATTCGAATTTTAAATCAACAACAAACCCTATATTGCGAAAACTGAAATCGATAATCTAAAAAGAACAAAAACAAATTCTTACCTCGAAGCTGCTTCAATGGAGGTGAGAAAGCTCGAATCCGCTTCAATGGAGAATTAACAGTACGCGTAGTGGAGGAGTGATATGGACAAAGCTCAAAATGTGCTTCAATGGAGAACTACGAGCACGCGTAATGGAGGAGAGATATGGAGAAAGGTGGAACTTCAAAGGTGGTCGAAGCTAAGAGAAGGGCGAAAACGAGAGTTAGGGAAAACCAAAAATGAAAAGCAAGGGGAAACAAAGGAAGAAGAAGAAGCAGAGTAACGCATACCCCGTTTTTTTTTTTTTTTTTTTTGTCTTTTCTAATTCGCACCGGTTTGAACAGATGCTAATTACCATAATTGGCACCGGTTCGCCTTCAACCGGTGCCAACTATGGTAATTAGCATCTTTTAAACGGTGCCTTCAACCGGCACCAGTTCGCCTTCAACCGGTGCCAAACCGAATTTTTCAATCCCGCCCATTTTTTTTGGCACCGGTTTTCAAGAACCGGTGCTAAAGGGGGGGTGCCTATTTCATTTTTTCTACTAGTGGTTCTTCGTTTTAAACTTGCCCAACTGTTTATTTAATCAAGTAATTTTTAAAAGTGAGTTATTTTATTGGTCCGAAATTTTTTATTTATTTTGGGAACATCCATATTTTTTTTTTATTAGGGTGTTTGAATTTTTTTTTAAAAGCGCCGAAATTCTTGGCCTTTTCATAATTTTTTTTTCGAATTTTTTTTTTTAGAAAAAAAAAAGGAGTCAAAAATATTTTTAGATTGTTCATTTTGCTGGAAAACGAGGATTAAGGTAAGAATTATGTGTTAAAAGCTCTAAAAAGCTTGTTGGTGAGCTTAGATAGGAAAGAATTTTGGCATATAAGTTAGAAATAATCATGTTTTTGTATGCATTATTATTTAGGTTGTGATATTTGATCATGTGAATTCATTGATTAGAAGCATGTAATTATGTGATTAGAAATAAGTGAGATTGTTTGATTGAACATTGAACCTAATTCATGCAAGAATTATATTATTTTAATTTCTTTGGGAATGGAATTCTTTTCTAAGTCTTTTCCTTTACAGGATGCCAATCTTTCCTAGCAAAAACTCTCAAATTGGTACTCTAATTAAGAAAGAATATGAACATCCTTTCGACTATGTCAAGAAAATTTGTTTTTATTGTTCCTCTTTGAGCGATGTCCTAGGAGACAAGCATTATGACCTTCCTGATCGTGTTTCAGCTATGATAATTCACCGTCTTCTAGATGAACCCCCATATCTTGCTGTCAAAGCAAAGTTTTCTGATTTTTACTTACCTGGGGACATTCTAAATTACTCCAAATATAAAGATTACTATGGATAGTGGTACCCTGACTACAGATACTTGATTTCTTACCTCGCTAGAGTTGAGAAATATCATTGCGAGCGCTTACACATTCCATATCCCAATTATTACTATGATAACCCAGCAAGGAATAATTCCTTTCCACTAGCAATCAATCAGGAAATTCTTCTCTACCATAGGGTAATTAAGAAGGAGTGAATGGAGGGCAAGAGGAAGGGGAGCTAATGGATGAGAGTAACCATACTGTTGATAGTTCCATTATGGAAATTCCAAACCCAAATCCACCCCCAACTCCAATTATAATTGATATTTCATCTGACGATGAGGAAGATGAAGAGTTCATTCAAGTAGAGCAAAATCCAGAGATATCTCAACCAATGGAGGAGGAAGATGACCCTGAATTCGATCCTGGAAGCTACAAACAATCGAAGGACAAGAAGGACAATGTTCGAAGGGACTAGATTTTTGTAGTTTCATTTCCTTTAGGATTCTTAGTTTTATTTCCGCAGTTTTAATTAATTCCTTTGTCAGTAAAGTAATAAGTGGCATAGCCACAGTAAGTCAATAAACCTATTGAGTTGCGTAGGTTATTTGAACTCATTTCATTTCATCTTTCTATTCACTTTCTTTCTCAGCAATAAAAGTTTTATTCATTTCCTTGCCAAATAATTCATTTTACCGCCAAATAATTCATTTCATTTCCAAATCATTCATTTCATGTCACTACTCCAATAAGTCATTTCATATTCAAATATATTCTAATAATTCATTTCTAAACTCTAGGAAATCATGGGAATTACTTTTATTTATTATTGTGATGCTTTATTAAATGTATGGTTGGTTAGCAATCAATATTTGGTTGATCAAGCTGTAATTTTGGGATTTGTAATTTTGCAATATCAATTGTGAGCTTAAAAATTAAATGTGTGTGTATGAAAGGTATAAGTTAGTTGGATGGGTGCGTAACTTGAGAGCTACCCATGACCATAATTAAATAAGACCCCTTGTTTTAATTCATGCGAAGAAAGATGGCAGGAGGAAGTGGGAGCAATAATGAAGGGAATGAGCTAAGTAAGGTTGTGAGCCAGAAACTCAACCAACAATGGGGATGCTCAGGGAGAGCTATTTAATAAGGTGGCGCAAAGCAAGCCACCAACATTTCAAGGCGAACCTAATCCAACAGTGCTGGAAAACTAGTTAAGGGATTTCGAGAAATTATTTGGGGCAGTAGGGTGCCCAGAGAATTCGAAAGTAGGTTGTGCTACCTATTACCTCAGGGGTGAAGCTGATCTTTGGTTGCAACAAAATGAGGCTACCATCAAGGCACTACCTAGGTTTAACTGAACTATGTTTCAGGAGAAGGTTAGGGACAAGTTATACCCTAGCTTCTTGCAAAAACAGAAAGCTAAGGAATTTTCCAACCTAGCAATGGGAGATATGTCGGTCACTGAGTACTATACCAAGTTTATTGAACTGTCACGGTTTGCCAAAGAGCACTACTACATTTTTTACCAAATGCAACGGCCTAATAAAGGCTAATACAATGGTATTCTAATTGTCGTTGTAATAGAGTAGGCTATTGCCATGGATTTAACACTAATGTTCTTAGAGATAGAGCTATTGCCACGGCTGTAAAGAACCGTTGCAATAGCCTAGCTATTTTAACAAAAATGAGAGCTATTGCAACGGTATGTTGTATCATGAAAAAATTTAGAATGAAGCGCGCATTTTCCCTCTATTTTTTTCACCAAATATTTTGAACAACACGTTTCTTTAATTTGCTTCCCTCTATTCACAATTCTCACGTACAGTACCTTTCCCCTTTTTCTCCATTTTCCCCATTCTCAATTTCTCATCACCATTTTCCCATTTTCTCCATTTCTCCATCTTCTTCATCCATTTGGTTATCTTCTTCATCCCACAATCTCCTAAATCGTTCTAACCTTCTATGATTTTTCTGCTCGATTATAGAGTTCCGTTTGATTATTGCTCGGATAAGTTATTGGCCGGAGGTAAATCCTCAAATTCTTTCTCCTTTTTTTTTCTCCTCTCTATTCCATCATCATTATTGCTTGAATTGAGACTTTCTTTGCCTTAAATTCGATCAATTTCAAGTTTCATGAACCCAATTTTAGGGTTTAGTTCTTTTTACAATGTCAATGTAAATTGATTTTGCAAAGACGGCGGTGTAGTCGGGTTTTCTGGTAAGATCTGCAACCTTTGATTTGATTATGCAATTGCAATTGTGCAAAATAGTAATTGAGATTGAAATTGTAGAGTTATAGCTCGATTTTTTTAGATAATTGCGAAATTGCAGAAGTTAATGGTGTTGTTATATAAATGATTTTGGTAATCTGCTTTATAAGGTGCGCGTTATTCATATATAGTGTAGAAAGTTCATACTAATTTGTTCAGCTTTGTCTACCATGAAGCCAAACGTTATTTTGCTGTCACCTTTAGATTAAAAATATGAATCAGTGGAAAGTGAATCAGTAATGCATTTTCGTGGACGCCCTTGTCTACTTTTAATTAGGTAATTTTCTGTTTGGAATATTTAGTGCTGGAGAGTTATCTGGATTACTTAATTAGTGTTATTTTTTGGGATTATTTGCTATAAATTCTGTGATTGACTTTGAAATGAGCAGAATTCAGGCTACTTGACTTAGGATAACAGGTTGTTCAAGTCTTGGTTAAAGGCACATGATTTAGGTGGTAATGGTTTTACTTTAGATGCTGATAAATTATTCTGTGTAGAAGTTAAATTCAAATGATGATTTCATGGATTACACAACTTGATGGTTAGACTCGGATAAGTGAGATTACATACCAAACATTTTGGTTTATTGATGATATGAATTTGCATAAAGTCAGGCATTGTTTTGTGCATCTTGATGAGCTGAAGTCCTTCAATAACTTTAAGTTGTGTACTAGAATGCAGACACAAAGTTATCAGTGATACCACAATTTGCACTAATACCCTGAAGTGAGTGAGAGTTGTCTTTCCAACAATTGTCCTAATCTATTGTTTTTTTCACCTCCTTATTTTGGCTTCTAGTGTAGGTGAAAATGCAGAATCTGCTCTTACAAATGTAGAGGAGAACAACAATAATGAATCAGACAAGTCAATGGGAAAAGGGGAGGCCCCAAACTTTACTGATCATATCAGTCAACAATCTGTTCTTTTTCTGTTATCCTTTTCTGTTATCTGACTTATCTCCTTCAACAACTTCCTCAGATTTGATTTTGGGAAGCTTTGGAAATAGTTTGATGTTGTGTTATGGGTTTTAGTTCTTAAAATAGTTGTTGCTACACCTTTATACTTGCCAAGTAGCACTTATTAGACTTGTGTACAAATGACTACAACAACTTGGTATAATGACTAACTGATCTGATTATACACCTCATTGAGTTTCTTGTCTGATCATGTTGAGATGAGTTAAAACTGAATTTAGAGATATAATCCAATCTATAGCGTCTTTGTTGCTCGTCTCTTGAAACATTTGTTTATTTTGAGAAAAATAAATGATCT
Source organism: Chenopodium quinoa (assembly GCF_001683475.1). NCBI lineage: Eukaryota > Viridiplantae > Streptophyta > Magnoliopsida > Caryophyllales > Amaranthaceae > Chenopodium > Chenopodium quinoa. Next base: position 4,012,652 of record NW_018742951.1, read on the forward strand.
GTATGGTTGTGTTATTTTATCATACTACGCTACTAAATGTAAGTGAATTTGCAGATTCAGTACAATATGCATGTCTTTGTTGCTTGTTCCCATGAAACTCTCACCTTCTTTTTTGAAAAAGGCAGGAAGACCATTTTGGATTGTCCAATTTGGTTAGTGAGTTTAAGCTGAATTTATAGCTTATTAAATTTAATCAGTAATGTCTTTGGTGCTTGTCTCGTCAACTACCATATCATAGGATCTAATGTTTGATAAGTCACATTCATGTATGGTGCTTGTTAATTGAAAACTATATTGCACATAGCAAATTGAAGATGGTTTTTTTTTTTACTTATTGCTTCATTTAGTTGTACACTTGTACCCATGAATATATTCTTTTAATAAGTACAAGTGAGGGGTTTTTGTGTTTCATATGAAAATTCTAATGTTGTTAGTATTTCAACAGGATTTCTGCTAAAAGGTAGGGCAGTCAGCACCAGACAGCCACACAACAACAGCAGGACAACCAGCCAGCACCAGCAATAGACAGCAGCACCAGGCTGGAACAGGCACCTGTGGCATAAGCAGTATAGCCCAACAGCAAAAGCCAGCACCAGAAGGACTATTGCAGCACCTGCACCCAGCTGGCAGGCTGAGCAGAAACAGCAGCAGAAACAGTAGCTTGGGCAGCAGAAACAACAGCTGGCAGAAACAGCAATAGACATAACCAACAGCAAGGACCTGCAGACCAAAGCCAGCAAGCCACACCAGCAACACCTCAACAACATTCCAGTAACACAGCACCAGCAATACAGGAACATCAAGAACCAGCAATAGATATCAGCAGCAACAGGCTGGAGAAAGCAGGTTGTGGCAGAACCAACAGATAGACAAGGAGCAGCTGACTAGCTGAAGACCAGCAATGCCACAGCAACAGAATCCAGCATCAACAGCCAGCACCAGTACACCAGTGGCAGCACCTGCAACCAGCAGCAGGCTGGACAAAACCAAAACACCCCCAACAGCAGCTTGCACACACAGAGTTGCAAAGCAGAAGCAAGCAAAGACTTAGAATTCATATTAATAAAATTCTAATTTAATTTTGTAATTTTCCTTATAGGTAACAATGTGCAAACTTTGAATTATTAGCATTAGGTACAGTGAACCGTGGCATTAGGGTATATGCATTGTGTGACATTAGGTATAGGAACCGTGGCATTAGGGTATATGCACTGTGGCATTAGGTATAGGAAACCGTGGCATTAGGTATTATAGCTATTGCCACGGCAATAATGTTGCCGTTGCAATAGGAATTTATCTAACGCCACGGATCATTGATGGCGTGGCATTAGGTGTCATATGCCGTTGCATTAGACCTATTGCAACGCCAGCAGATGCCACGGTACATGGCCGTTGCATTAGGCATAATACCACGGATTTTGACGCCTAATGCAACGGATTTAAGGGTTGCAATAGATAAAAAATGTAGTAGTGGAGTTTGTGGCTACAAAAAAGGCAAAGGATAGGAAATTTGAGAGCGGTTTGACCACTGATTTGCAGCTAAAGCTGTGTGGACAAGTGTTCGAAACCTTGGATGAAGTGTATGGGAGATCTGCACAGCTTTATGCGTTGGAGTTGAAGAAATGGAAAGAGTTAGCTGAGGTGGAAGGGAAGGAAAAGAGAAAGGAGATGGGGCAAAACACTGGAAACATACAAGGTAACCAGAACAACTTCAAGAAGCAAAAGTACCACCATAACAACAACAATAACTTCAACAACAAAAACAACAATAATTTCCAAGGAAATAATTGTCAAGGTGGACGAAACTTTAATGGAGGTGCTAAGAACTCTAACCAGGGAAATAATAAGGAAGGAAGGCGTTATTTCTGTAGGAGGTGCAGGAATAATCACCCTGGAAGAGACTATGACGGCAACTTAGTCACTTGTCGTGCTTGCAACAAGTTGGGACATAGGGAGTATGAGTGCTTCTCTAAAGATTCTAATAGAAACAAGCAGGGCAATAATCAAGGAGGGGCTCAAAGGAACTTTCAGGGAAACAACAACTATTCAGGGAACAAAGGGGCACAGTAGAATGGGGTGAAAGGCAACAATAATGGGAATAATCAGGTGAAGAGTGGAGCTCCAGGAAAACTAAATGTGATCAGTAGGCACGAAGTTGATACTACAAAGGATGTCATTACTGGTACTTTTTCTATTAACTTTATTCCTGTTAAAGTTTTGTTTGATTCCAGTGCAACTTTTTCTTTCATTTAAAAAACCACTGTTTCAAAGTTATCACATTGTTTGAAAACTTTAGATGACATAGATGTACCCATAGTTATTCCTATGGGAGGGGTAGTACAGTGTACCAAAACTTTTAAGGATGTGCCATTAGAGATCAAGGGAAAGGTGTTTTTGTCTTACCTCATTGAATTTTGGTTAAGTAACTTCGATATCATTTTAGGGATGGATTGGTTGAGCAAATATAGTGCAGAGATTAGTTGTCGATCACATAAAGTACAAATGAGTACAACTAAGGGTGAGTTGGTGACCTATTGGAAGCATGGTGAGACAAAGTGCCCAAGGATCACATCTGTGTCAAAGTTGGCAAAGTATATTAAGAAGGGGCATCCAGTATACGTTTGTAGTGTGAGGAATTTAGAACATGAAGAGGCAGCTAAGCCTGAGGACATAGAAGTGGTGAACAAGTTTCTAGATGTGTTTCCAGAAGAGATTCCAGGAATGCCACCTAAAAGGGAAATTGATTTCACAATAGAGCTGGTTCTAGGAACAACACCAATTTCCAAGGCACCATATCGAATGGCACCTGCACAAATGAGTGAATTAAAGAAGCAACTGCAGGATTTGTTAGAAAAGGGGTACATTAGACCAAGTGCTTTGCCTTGGGGAGCTCCAGTGTTGTTTGTTAAGAAAAAGGATGGGAGTATGAGGTTATGTATTGATTATAGGGAGTTAAATAAGGTCACCATTAAGAACAAGTACCCATTGCCAAGGATTGATGACCTATTTGACCAATTGAGGGGCGCATCTGTGTTTTCTAAGATTGATTTAAGGTCTGGATACCATCAACTGAGGTTTGCAGGCGAAGATATTCCCAAAATTGCATTTAGGACAAGATATGGACATTATGAGTTCACAGTAATGCCATTTGGATTGACGAATGCTCCAGCAATCTTCATGGACTTGATGAATAGGGTGTTCCATCCATTTATGGACAAGTTTGTTGCGGTGTTCATAGATGATATACTAGTTTATTCAAAGAATAAGGAGGAACATGTAGAACATTTTAGGGCAATTTTGCAAACCTTAAGGGAAAACAAGCTTTATGCGAAGTTTTCCAGGTGTGAGTTTTGGTTGGAGAAAGTAGCATTTCTGGGTCACTTTGTGTCCAAGGATAGGGTAAAAGTAGATCAAACAAAGATTGAGGCAGTAAAAGGGTGGCCTACACCAAAGACGGTGTTTAACATTAGGAGCCTCTTAGGTTTAGCAGGGTATTATAGGCGTTTTGTGAAGGATTTTTCTAAGATTGCTAAGCCTATGACCTCTCTACTGAAGAAGGACAAGAAGTTTGAGTGGGATGATAAGTGTGAGGAATCTTTCCAACCCTTAAAACAAAAGTTGATTACAGCACCAATGCTTACATTGCCAGATGATAGTGGAATCTATGATGTATATAGTGATGCATCCAAGAATGGTCTAGGATGTGTGCTTATGCAAAATGGGAAGGTGATTGCATATGCATCAAGACAGTTGAAACCTCATGATGTAAACTTACCCTACTCATGACTTAGAATTAGTTGCAATCATTTTTGCACTAAAGATTTGGAGGCATTACTTGTATGGGGTAAAATGTAGGATTTACACAGACCATAAGAGTTTGAAGTACATTTTCACCCAAAGAAATCTAAACTCACGTCAAAGGAGATGGGTTAGAATTTACAACGGACTATGACTTGGACATCAATACCATGAAGGGAAAGCAAATGTAGTTGCAAATGCTCTAAGTCGTAAGACCAGTCATGGACTGCACACTTTGATAGTGGCTAATGAGTTGTGTAGGGAAATGAGAAAAATGAATTTAGAAGTGGTAGAATGGGGAGTACCAGCGAGTATACTTGTGAATCTGAGTATTCAACCAACAATATGTGATGAGATAAGGGAGAACCAAGCAGGAGATGTTAAGTTGGATAGGATTCGTGAGAAAATAAAGCAAAGGAAGGATATAGATTTCAAAATTCATGAAGATGGAAGTTTAAGGTACGAGGGTCGATGGTGTGTACCGCAAAAATGTGAGGAAGTAAAGAGAAAATTAATGGAAAAAGGTCATAATACACCATACTCAGTACATCCAGGAGGGGACAAGCTATACAAAGACTTGAAAAAGATGTATTGGTGGCCTAGAATGAAGAATGAAGTTGCGGAATTTGTAACAAAGTGTCTAAATTGTCAAAAGGTTAAAATAGAACACAAGAGACCGTAGGGAACTTTGCAATCATTGGAAATTCCTGGATGGAAGTGGGATTGTATTTTGATGGACTTTGTGACTTACCTCCCAAAGTCAAAGAGTGGAAATAACACCATTTGGGTCGTGGTGGATAGACTTACTAAATTTGTAATGTTTACACCAATGAAGGAGACCTGGAAGATGGAGCAACTTGCAAAAGCTTACATCAAGAATTTTGTGAGGTTACATGGAGTTCCAAAGGATATCGTGTCTGATAGAGATTTTAGGTTTCTTTCAAAGTTCTGAAAGAGTGTGCAGGAAAACTCTGGTACAACACTAAAGATGAGTACAACATTTCACCCTGCAACAGATGGACAAACTGAGAGAACTATTCAAACCTTGGAGGATATGTTGAGAGCTTGTGTCATAGACTTCCAAGGGGGATGAGAAGATAGCTTGGACTTAATTGAATTTTCTTATAACAATAGTTACCATGCAAGCATTGGCATGGCCCCATTTGAGGCATTATATGGAAGAAAGTGTCGCAGCCCAGTATGTTGGAGTGACATAAGTGAAACAATGATTTTAGGGCCTAAAATGATCGAGGATACCGTTAAGAAAGTAAAAGAGATTCAAGTTAATATTCAAGCAGCACAAGATCGTCAAAAGAGTTATGCAGATTTGAAGCGTAGGGAAGAAGAGTTTGAAGTTGGTGACAAAGTTTTGTTGAAGGTATCACCAATGAAAGGTGTCATGAGATTTGGGAAGAAAATGAAAACTTATCCCAAAGTATATTGGTTCATATGAAATATTACAAAGGATATGCAAAGTAGCTTATAGGTTGGCCTTACCTATGGAACTAAGTAAAGTGCATGATGTATTTCATGTATCTTAGTTAAGAAGGTATATACCTGACAAGTCACATGTGCTACAACCTGAAATAATTGAGTTAGATCAAAGCTTAACAATCGAGTTATGAGGAAAGACCTGTCAAGATCCTTGACAGTAAAGTGTGTAGTACACGCAACAAGGAAGTTAAGATTGTTAAGGTACTATGGTCTAACCAAGAATATGAAGAAGAAACTTGGGAAGCCAAGGATGAGATGAAAAAGAAATACCTTGAGGTGTTTGAGGTATGTTGAGTTATGGGGATGTAACTCGTTTCCTTTAAGGGGGAAAGAATGCGGTAGAATTTCGCTTTTTTTCCTATATTTCCAGTTATTTTAGTGCTTTTTGCACAATTTTAACGGTTATTTCGAGTAATTTTGATTTCAAGTGGACATTAAAGGTAAAAGTATGTCAAAAGAGTACAACAATATTATACAAAGTGAGGAAAAGGTTTGATTTTCGTTACCCAAGTTTCGGTACGAAACTTCTTTTAAGGGGGGTAGACAGTAATACCACGTATTTTTATACGTATTTTAATTTAAATCATTATTTTATGAAGCATTTAATAATTTGAAATGAATTATTTTTGGTATTTTATTAATTAATTATAGGTCCATTTTTATTTATTTAATGATTTTGGAAATATTTTATTTTATTATTTAGAAACTTTGGGATATATTATTTTATAAAAGGTAATTTAAAGTCAATGGTATTTAAAGAAAGTCAAATGACTAGTTTGAATAGGATAAGGGACCATTAAGGGTCAAAAGAGAATTTAAGAATGGGAGGGTTTTGAGAGGGGGTATAAATACCCATCTTATGAGCAAGTTAGATCTTGCCTAAGGTGGAGGATACCCAAAGGTAAACTCTTTCTCTCTCTCCTCTTATTTTCTCTCCCTTAATTTTTCCCCCTCCCCTTATTTTTACACACCCACACGCACACACAAGGTGGTTGGCCGCCACCACCACCTCCCACCGGCCGGCCACCGCCTCCAGCAGCAGCAGCCGCTAGCGTGGAGGGCGGCAGCAGCCCCCTCCCTGTTGTGTAGCTGTGCGGCTTCAACAAAAAATATTATATAAGGCTTCTAAATTAATGTATATTGATGGGATTTGATTGTAGATGATTAGTATTATTGAAATAGGTGTTTTTAAACATAATTACAACAATTTTACATGTATTTATAAAGCTACAATTTTTATATAAGGGTTGGAATTATGTTTCTTGAAAGGATTTTTAATTACCCATTAATTGGGAATAAAAGAAGGGGTTTTAAATTAATTTTCAGCTTATTTTAGAGGGTTGATAAGTGATTTAAAGAGCGTATATATTGCTGGAAATTCATATTGAATACGTATTCATGTCTCTTTGTAATTTTGGATTGTAGGAGATTTCCAAGTGAGTGATTTCGTGTAGTCGTGGCGATTTTGAGATCATATTCGAGGTACGTTCGCGTACTCGGTAATTATTTAAGTGTATATAAGCATGCTAGGCTTTGTTTAATTGGATCCAAGGTAGTATCATGATAGGTATTGGTTGGAATTGTTGATTGGTTTAATGTTGGCGATTGATTTGTGAAGTATGATTTATTTGTGGTTAATGGATGATTGAAATTAATTATGTTGGCATGTTGAATATGAACCACACTTTTATTATTGGCATGATTGAGAGCATGTTTAATTAAACTAAGTGTTTAATTAAGGTTGGAATATTAAAAGAGAATTTTATTATAAGCATGAGAAAGGAGCTATTTAAGTGTCTATGTATACGAGGATTAAATTATATTTTGGCGCCTAAGTGCACTTAAGGTGTTCTAAACACCGAGGGATAGGATTTGTGGTGCTTTATGCGCTTAAGGTGTTATTTAACGCCGAGGTAGTTTAAAAAGGATTCAACATTTAATTTATGTGGTCACTAATTATTCAACAATTAAATTGGTGTGTTTGATTGCTTTGATGATTCATTATGATTGATATTATTATGGTTTGAGAGTCATCACCAAAACTAAAAATATGTAAATCATGTAAAGTGAAAGAGATTGCGCACCAAAACTCTTGGAACGTATATACCTCGAGTATGAACATATGGGGGGAGTTATGCGACTTTATATTTGACCATAACTTCTACTAGGAGTATAGGATGCTGAATTCCTTTTTATTATGCGCAGGAATTCCACCACTTACGAGTGGTTCTTTTATACTGGCACGGTTAGCTCCCGTGTTAGCACCCCTTTATTGGGGCAGGTTAGGGGGAAACCTATTCGATGCGTAATCAAACTAAATAAATAATCTAGTGATTTTTTAGTTGGATATGTTGTATGTTGTATGCTTGTAAACAGGTGCAACAAGGTAAGTTGTGTGATGATTGGATTAAAGCATATTAGTGTGTACTTTTTACGCTTATGTACTCAGCATTGCTGATTGTGTGTTTGTATGTTTGTTTGGCCTTGTCTTTATCTTTGCCCTACAACGACACATTTCTAATGGCGAGTAGTGGGGACAAAGTGAAGAGAAGCTTGTCAGGTGATGAAGCATATTCATGATGGGCATGAGTGAAGAGCGAATCATGCTTAGTTTATGTAAGAATATGATGTGATTTATGGTTTTGATTATCATATATTTTGCTTGTGAGACTAACACAAAGTTTTTAAGTCTTATTTCGGTTTTAATAAGGGCCTACAATGGTTCCAAGTTGTAGGTTGACTTCGTTTGACTTTGGTCTAACTTTACTTTCGTTGGTTTGACTCTTTTAAGTTGATTTGTTTTGATTGGTTTTTAAAGAGAGCCTTCCGCTATGTGTCTTTGATATTTGCCTTAGCCGTTTTCACGGTGGCGATAATGTCTTAGAATTTCCTATTTTGTATATTAAAAAGAGCAAAACAGGTATTTTAAAGGAAAGGAATTTCTAGGGTGTTACATGGGTATTCCGAGAATCAATATTCTGGACCCAGGCAGAGTAACAAGCGTGATAATCCGAGGTGCAATAATGTAAGCAATGTGTCAGATTCAAAAGTAGGTGAAGGCTCCAACAGGCCAAAACCAGAAGATCATCCTAACATCCAATCATACGGATTTGATACCGATATAGTCGGAGTAGTCAATGCTCTAAAAGAAATCGGGTAACCTGTGAGCTGGCCCAGAAAGAGTGACAAGTCAGACCACCAGAAAGATAAATGCAGGTGGTGTGAGTATCGTGGAGATCATGGGCATAAAACCGATGAATGTAACGGATTGAAAAGGGAGGTAGCCTGGTTGCTCAAAAAAGGTTACCTAAAAGATCTCCTAATCGAGAAAGGAAAGGGACCTGAAATCAAAAGAGAAGCCCTGCCAGGTCCGCCAACTTTGCCCCCTTCGAGCGTCGTAATCAGTGCCATAGCAAGCGAATCTAGCATAATTGGAATGACCTATTCCAATGCAAAGAAGATACCAAGGGTTAGTACGTCAGCTTCCAGCATCCCTCAAACCTATCCCAGCAAAGAAGAAAAAGCGTTAGATGAAATGAAAATAATATTTGACGAGAGCAGATTCAATGAGCAAAAGCATCGTGACTGTCTGGTTATCTCCCTCCATGTTGGTCATTACTTAATGAAAAGGGTGCTGGTAGATAATGGAAGCTCGGCCAATACAATATTCAAAGATGCCTTAGACTAAGCCATGTTCAGAGAGTCAGATATTATTAAGAGGTCTACGGTCCTCGTCGGGTTCAATGGTGAAGCCATGAATACCCTAGGAGAAATCCAATTGCCAACCTTGCTAAAAGGCGTCAATATGATGCATAAGTTTTATGTGATAGATTGCAACACTGCCTATCATGTAATAGTGGGAACCCCATAGATCCATAAAATGAAGGCTATCCCATCAACCTATCATCAGCTGCTAAAATTTCCAAGTCCGTGGGGGGTAGCAATAGTCGAAGGAGATAGAAAGCAAGCCAGAGAATGCTACCAGATCGCCATGAAACCCCATGGACCCTCAATCTAGCAATTACAGTAGAAATCCAACACCTGGACGTTTAAATGAGCTGCAATTAGATGAAGTGGTGCTGGAAGAATCCAAGCCAGATCAGATAGTCATGATCGGAGCTGCATTACCTGCAGATCAGAAAGAAGCCATCATAAAGTGCTTGAAGGAGAATTCAGATTGTTTTGCCTGGTCTCATCGAGACATGAAAAGAATCAATCCAGAAGTCATTACTCACAAAATCAATGTAGATCCGAGCATAAAGCCGGTGAAGTAGAAGAGAAGGAAATTTGCACTAGAGTGGAACCAGAATATAAATGAAGAAGTGCAGAAGCTACTAGATACCGGAAAGATAAGGGAAGTTAAGTATTTAGATTGGCTAGCTAATGTGGTCGTCGTCAGTAAAAAGATGGAACCTGGAAAGTCTGCATTGACTTTACAGATCTAAATAAAGCATGCCCTAAGGACCCGTTCCCCCTGCCTCATACAGATTCAATGGTAGATGCTACAGCCGAGCACGAGCTACTCACATTCATGGACGCGTATTCAAGTTACAACCAGATCCTAACGTATCTAGATGATCAAGAGAAGACCGCCTTCATGACAGATAAAGGAATCTACTGCTACAAGGTAATGTCGTTCGGGTTGAAGAATGCTGGTTCTACCTATCAAAGACTAGTTAACAAGATGTTCAAGGACTAGCTAGGGGACACCATGGAGGTCTACATCGACAATATGTTAGTGAAATCAAAGAAAGCAGCTGACCATGTAGACCACATGAACGAAGCTGTTAGCGTGTTGAGAAAATACGAGATGAAGCTGAATCCATCTAAATGCTCATTTGGAGTATCTGCAGGTAAGTTCCTAGGCTATGTAGTAACTCAAAGAGGAATCGAGGCTGGCTCAGATCAGGTACGTACTATTATTGATCTTCAATCACCTCAAATATTAAAGAGGTTCAGAAATTGACAAGTAGAGTAGCTGCATTAAATAGATTCATCTGGAGGTCATTAAATAAATGCCATTTGTTTTACAATGTTTTAAAGAAAAATATAGGTTTTGATTGGACTGATGACCACGAGAAGGCCCTACAGGACTTGGAACTCTATTTAATGTCGCCTCCTTTATTATCTAAACCTGCTGAAGGAGAGTCTTTGCAGCTTTACCTTGTTGTTAGCACTCAAGCTGTAAGTGTTGTCTCGGCAAGGGAAGCTGAAAGTCAACAATTACCTATCTATTATGTCAGCAAAACTCTCCTTAGTGCTGAAACCAGATACTCATCCCTTGAAAAGCTAATATTAGCACTAATAATAACTTGCAAGAAACTACGTCATTATTTTGAAACTCACCCAATAGTGGTGAAAACTAACTACCCTATCAAGGTTGTGCTACGCAGACCAGAACTGACAGGTCGAATGAGCAAATGGGCGATCGAACTAAGAGGATTCGACATCAAATATGAACCAAGAACAACTATAAAGTCACAAGCTCTAGCTGACTTTGTGGTTGACTTCTGCCCTAACCTAGAATAGCAACTAGCCCAAGAAGTGAAGCAGATTACCCAAATCGTAGACCCAGGAACCTGGACTTTGTATATGGATAGATCGTCTAATTTCTGAGGTGCAGGTCTAGGTGTAGTGCTGAAGTCGCCACAGGGGGACATGATGGTACAATCTGTCTGTTATAATTTCAAAGCTACTAACAATGAAGCAGAATATGAGGCTTTGATTGCAAGAATGAACCTAGCGAAAGATCTTGGAGCCTCCAAATTGCAGGTGTTCTGTGATTCTCTTCGGGTAGCAAGTCAGATGAATGGTGAATTCGCAGCTAAGGATTCCAAGATGATCTTATACCTAGACTTTGCCAAATCCCTAGCAGCCAAATTTGCTACCTTCTCCATTAAACAAATACCCAGACACCGGAACACACAAGCAGATGCCCTAGCTAACCTAAGATCAGCTTTAAGGAAATCCAAGTTCTCATCTATTCCTTTAATCCACCTACTAGCACCTTCCATCAACACAAAGAACCAAGCACCAAAAACCCATCAATCTAGATTCTGCTAAGCCAGAGCCCAACAGCACAAACACCCTGAACCTGCTCAACATAAACCTGTCAAGGATGAACCTACCGAACCTAACATTGTTGCACCCATAGCAAATCAATCTAGTTAGATTCAACCTATTTTTATTACCTAGAGCATGACATCCTACCTGAAAACAAGGCCGAAGCAAGAGCACTCAGATTCAAAGCATCCAAGTACATGATCATCCAAGGTGTTCTGATCAAAAAATCAACCAGAGATGTCTTGCAACGCTACATTGAAGAAGATAGATACAAGAAAATACTCAAGGACTTTCACGATGGAGAATGCGGAGCTCATTCAGGTGGAAGAACTCTAGCTAACAGGATATTAACCTATGGTTATTATTGGCCAACACTGGGCAATGATGCACACAGGTATGTAAGTAAATGTGACAGCTACCAACGTCACTCAGGTATCACTCACAAATCCTCTAAACCTTTGCATCCTACTTTGACATCATGGCCTTTCATGAGATAGGGCATGGATATAGTTGGCAAGCTGCCACCTGCCTAGGTCAAAAGGTCTATATGTTAGCTCTAACAGATTATTTTTCCAAGTGGATAGAAGCAAATGCATTCCAACAGGTAAAACACAAAGAAGTAATCAACTTCATTTGGACTAACATAATCTGCAGATTCGGCATGCCCATCTGAAATTGTCTGTGACAGTGGATCCCAATTCATAAGTGCCCCAGCCAGACATTTTTGTGAAATATGGAACATTACTCGTATTACCTCAATGCCTAGATATCCGAAAGCAAACGGACAAGCTAAATCTAGCAACAAAGTAATTATTGGCTCTTTGAAGAACAAGCTAAAAGTAAAAAAGGGCAATTGGGCAGAAGAGTTTCCAAGGATCCTATGGGCCAACAAAACCACATCGAGGGAAGCTACAGGTCAAACCCCTTTCTCGCTGGTATACGGATGTGAAGCAGTGTTACCTGCAGAAGTCACCACTCCAACAACCAAGTATGGTCTACTGACCCCAGAGCGCAACAACGAAGAGTTGTCACATGACCTAGATATCATTGAAGAACGAAGGGACTTGGCATACATAAGGATGGCTACCTATCAACAAATGGTGGCAAGAAGCTTCAATAAGAATGTGAAGGACAGGATATTCAAAGTAGGAGATTGGGTTCTACGAAAAGTATTCCAAAACACCAGAGAGCTCAATGCAGGTAAACTGGGGACAACTTGGGAAGGCCCATATCAGATTGACAGGGTAATTGGCAAAGGGGTCTACAGGTTAGCCACACCAAAGGGTAAGTTGGTATCCGGAAGCTGGAACGCTGCTCACTTGAAACCTCATCATTTCTAAGTTATTTCTAAAGTTATTTCCAAAGTTATTTCTAAGTTGTCTCTAAGTTGTTCCTAGATTGTTTACCTCCGTAAAACCAGCACTAAATTAGGCATTAGAGGGCCATTGATGGCAACACCAATGGTCAGCTCTAATCCGTTGTTTTGCTTGATCAAAGAAAATAACCTAAGTACTAGGTGCAACCCAGATCCGGTGCAAAGTAACAAGGACTGAGCAAAAATAAAGAGTAATTTCAAATTTTCTCAATTTCTCTTTGTTTATTCTATCACAACTCGTACTAACTTAAGCATCGAAGGGCCATTGGCTAGACCAACAGCCACCCCTAACCCGTATGATGCAGGTACTGCTTCAACCTGCCAAAGGTACAAACGAACCACGGGCCTAAACGCCGGATACCAAAAACATCCAAAGCAAGAATCAGAAGTATTCAAAAGCAAAACTCAAAGTACAATAAAGGTAAAAGCCAAAGTCTATGTTACTCAAAGAAACCTAGCATCTGAAGTTCAAAGTCAAAAGCATTAAACCTGACTCCCTTGAGAAAAGTAAAACACAAGTTCAAAAATACCAAAACAAATGTTTCAAAACAAAGAACAACATAGAACAAAAGCCAAGCTAAGCTTGAGGCCCATCCTTCCCATCTCCAGCATCTATAACTAGATCATCAACATTGTGGCCTGGAGAGGAATCAGCAATGGACGCCACATGGTCAATCTCATCACCTTAGGTCCCTCAGATATAAGATCCTTAATGGAACCAATAGTCCGATAATCATCCACTATCTGTCGAAGCTTTTTCCTTCCTAGTTCACCTTCATATTTGTTCATCAGGAATCCATTAGCCATGTGAGCCTAATTTTCATAGTAGCCTCAATTTCAATGTTCTTGTTCTCATCCTCTAGATCTACTATCTTAGTATACAGTAGCTTCATTTCTTCCTTGAACTTCTTCTGCTGCTCCTCCATAGCAGTATTGAGGTCCTTCACCTTTTGGTTAGTCACATCCATTTGAATTTGCAGATCCCTCCTAGCCTTCTCAGCTGTCTTCAGCTTCCTATCAATATCTTTGTTGTGAACTCTAGAAGATAGAACATTCTGAAGACCCTGTTTCACAAAAATAACCCAAGTCAGTAATGTGCCAAGCCATAAAACACTAACCAAATACTTAGAGAAGATTAGAAAACCTATAAGATCAGCTGAGCCCCATCTGCCAGAACAGAAGGACCATCTAAGCTAACTAAACGCTTCTCAGCTGCTGGAAACAAGAGTTTCTGAGCAGCTGACCATATTCCATTATTAGTTCCCTTATCTGCCAAGAAGTCATTTGGGAAGCTAACATCATAAGTGTCCGCTATAATGACTGGGTTAGTGGGGGCATTAGACCTAGTGCAAGGAACCTTAGTAGAAACAGGTACCTCCCTGTTAGACAGAGTCTTAGAAGGGCTTTCATCATGCTGTTGAACTGATGTATCTCCTTATCCACCTTGAGAACCATCCCCCCTCTTTCTCTTAATGCGATTAAGAGCCTCTTCTTGAGACATCACATTAGCACTCTTTCGTGGTATATCTAAGATCAATGAATCTCACCTTCATATCCAAAGTCTCAAAGAAATAGCTAAGTCGCGGAAATATACCTGAAGCCATGGATACACTAGCAGTTGCAGATGGAACAGGTTGGTTACCAAAAGTTCTGTCAGGTACAGGAATCTGGTACAAAGCCTTCACTACTTCTTCTGAACCGTCCTCTGGCTTAAGGGCATCCAAGCGCAAATCTACAAAAGATAGAGTAAAACCCTTAGTTAATATACTTCGTTCAAAGCTGAAATCACATAAGATTGAATGACTACCTTTATGCTAGCCGCTTCTTATCCACCTTCCATGTTCCCCCTATGAATATTTCAAAACAAAGAAGTATCTTGTCTTCCATGTTCGATCACTTGTTTCATACCCAACAATTGGGGGAGGATTAGCTGAAGCCCGCTTGTAAACTGTCACCTTATCTAAGCCTTTCTTCCTAAGTTCATAGCACCTAATAAAATCATCTGCATTCATCTTTTTCCTCCAATTGGCCGTAATTCCATCTAACCTATTAATCACCCTCCAGACTGCAGGCTGGCCTACACTTAAGACAAAATTCTCCAAAATTTGTTTAGCCAAGGGGGAGAGAGGATAGTTAAAGCCATTCTGAAAGGAAAACTCATAAAAAACAATGTTATCTTCACTGCAAAGTTGTGTTCTGCCCTCAGGTCTAGGTACAAAAAGTACAGCAGACTCAGGGAACCCAGCCACCTTCTTTTAGTTCCATCAAATCAGCCTCAGTGATCTTGCTAGGTTTATCCTCATCGGCCTTCCCCATCTTACTTTGATTCACTCTCAAGTTCCTATTAAAGCGTCTATGGCATTTTTTCTAAGTAACTTGCTTAATTTTTACCATAATCAAATTGAATTTCGCAATAGAAAACAACGAAAGCAACAAAATTAAAAGAGCAAAGAGAGCAATAGCATACCTAGATAAAGTGAATTTTCAAAGCTTGACTCCACCACTGCAAATTCCTAACTTAAATTGCGCTTCACTGAAGTAGATTTAGTTTCCCCAATTTTCGCAAGCAAAACCCTAATTTTCGATTTTGAATTTATCTTGAAGTTTCTGACTTGAAGGGACCTTTATCCACCTATTTATAAGCATGCATTTAATATGTCTAGCGGAACAAAGCTATCTTTTCAAGAAGTTTATCATTTGCAACGAATTTAAGGGACTATACTTATCTTTCAGTTTGATAACCTATCCGTTGGTTATCTGAGTTTATCTTTTCGACATTAAAAAATTAATCTTGCCTCGTAGAAGTTTCTGGAAAATCTAAGAGCCAAGCTGGGGGCAAACTGTTGTGCCTAAATTTTCATCACAGGTTCACTTGTTCGCAGGTTGTTAGGTTGCAGGTTATCATGAAGCCAGCCATCTAATTCCTGGTACTTAACGGAAATTAAACAAAGGCTTTTCCAAGGAAGATTCCAAGAATATCTTAGTTGAATGAGTCAAAAAGAAGTGCCAAGAGAATCGGGACCGTGAACCGTAGCTTACCGTTAA
Organism: Chenopodium quinoa; assembly: GCF_001683475.1. Classification (NCBI taxonomy): domain Eukaryota; kingdom Viridiplantae; phylum Streptophyta; class Magnoliopsida; order Caryophyllales; family Amaranthaceae; genus Chenopodium; species Chenopodium quinoa. The sequence goes on from NW_018742951.1 coordinate 4,028,427, forward strand.
TGAAGACTTGCTCAAACTCTAACAGATAAGTGCACAAGGAGAATGGCAAGGAAATAGGAACTGCCTTATCCCACTAGCTCCGGATTCCGCAGAATATGGAATGGATCCGTTGAAGCCTTTCAAGATGATTCTTTTGTTATAAATAGAGAGATAATCTTTATACAAAGGCATCACAAATATTCTAGCCTTAGTATTCACAGTAATTAGCAATTATTAACAATCCATAGCATTGTTACAATTCAATATTAAAGTGTACTTGTAATAACCTATCAACCTAGTGGATTGGTGGACTCATTCCACCCGCAGTTTTTACCCTTATTCCTAGGGTTTTCTACATCATCAATTTGTGTCTCTTTTCCCCTTTTCCCTTTGCTCGTTCTCTGCATATCTCTCATCTTGAATTCTAGAACCTGCATTGTCATTTGCATCCTCATTAGTCTATTTGTTGTCTAATTGAGCCTAGTCTTATCTGGCAGTCAGATTTGACCTAAACAAATATTGTACTATTCCCGCACTCCGTATCATTCTACATCGTATTTTTTTCCTTTGAAAGTTTTTTTGCTCCGATCAAAATTAACACTTTTTTTCGTTGAGGAAATTAACACTTTAACTTTTATTATATATTTGTTGATTTATTTATAATAGTAACACTACAATTCAATAACTATAATTATCAAAATTAAAATAAAAAAAAAATTAAACAAAAACCTTGATTATTAATTGTCACAAAAATTAAGTCACTTAAATGTGTATAAAACACTTGTGCTGGTCAAAGTATGTTATAAAATATTGTGCCATTTAAAATATGCTAACAAAATAGGGACATATGGAGTATATAAGTACATTGCACGGGTTATAAATAACATAAAATTTCATTCTTATATAAAATCTTACAATCATGAAATTTGTGTTTTTTAAAAAAGTTTCATGATCAATACAAGTAACTTTTGATATCAATATAACATAAAATTCAAGTTAGTTTTTTTTTAAAAGAAATTCAAGTATTTGTTTCAACTGAAAATATTGATTTTGTTTAAAAAAATTATTGTTAAATTAACATAGTGATTCATAATTAGGTTAAGTAAAAACCTTGCTTTACACGGGACTTAAACTAGTTAAAGATATTAATGGTCAAAGTTATGTCTCGGTAAACGTGCCGGTCAAAGTGATGCAAATATTAAAAAATAGAGGGAGTGGTGGCTTTTATCACTTGATTCAAATAATATTAGTTGGCTAAAGCAGTGACGGAGCCACTAAATAACATGGGGGGACAGCTGTCCCCACATTTTCAAAATAAAAAAATAAAAAAAAAGAATTTTTTTTTAAGGCTAAAAAAAAAAAGAATTATACATGCAATCTATACAACAAGGATAAGTTTGGCTTGGTGGTTGAGTTTGAATTGAAGGTTTACTTTTTCTTATTAGGCCCTAGATTCTAACCCCCACAATAACATTTTTTGTTTTTGGATTTCATTTATTCATAGTTTCATTTTTGTTTCTTTTTCTTATTTTTAGAATTCATTTATTAATTGTTTTTTGGATATCATTTATTTATAGTTTCATTTTTGTTTCTTTTTCTTATTTTTGGATTTCATTTATTAATAATGTTTTTTTTTTACCTTTCTTTTTCTCAGCTTGCATTTAAGTACTAGTTTGTTCATAATGGTCACTAATGTATTAGTTATACGAAGTACAATTTATTAATAAATACATATCTCTAATTTTTTTAATCTCTTTGAAATGTGTGCATTAATTCTTTTTTTTCATTTATTAATAGATTACCATTAATTTATTACTCGTAACTAATTTTCAAAATTTATTTATACGAAATACATTTTAATAATTTGATGATAAGTTAAAAAAAAAAGTTGCTTTTCTTTTTTTTTTTTGTGCAAATGTAATACAAGCCCTTCCAAATCTATTAACAATTTTTTTTAAATACTAATTATAATATTTCATGATAAAGTAATTTATACGTATAATCGATTAGTGGATTACATCAACTAGGATCGAGAGTTACAAAAGAAAATTAGTTCATTGTTAGACTTTGTTTTTACATGCGATGGGACTTTTGCAACTCCTCTTTGCCTATATAAAAGTAATTGTCATTTGTGTGCGATTCAATTATTAAATACTTTTTTTTTTCTATGATTTTTGTCGAATTATTTAATATCCAAAATTTGTCCCCTTGACTTAAAATTTCTAGCTCTGCCACTGGGCTAAAGTAATGGTGGATGCTAGATTTTAACTTTTACAATAGTGTTTCACAAAATCTAATAAAATTAGCTTTTGAAATAGTTTTTGTCAAAAGCTACTACATGTCATATATACATATTTCATATTCGCGACACCATTTCCTTTGTTGTTCATGGTGATAGATCCATAATATTTTCATTAAATGGTCCTAATAAGTGTAATTTTTTTTTTCAAAATAACTTGATAGTATTACAAAAAAAAAATATGGTTTTTTAAATGATGGTTAGGCTTATTATTAAAAATTCACCACTAGGTATTAAAACATTAACATTGTAACAAAATAGTGCAGCAGAAAACAACTAACCAAACCATTTAATTCTGTTACACCTAAAAATTAAATTTTTTGACTTTTCTTGACTTTGAACCATTGACTGAGTTAAGCGAACTCTAGAAAAATGATAAAGGCCTTAGGTCAGTCGATGGTAGAAATTGAAGGTGGGATAGATTAAATAAAACGCTCAAGATGAGGAAAGGACCGGTTTGGAGGGAAAAGAAGACAATTCGATTTCAAAGGAGAGTTGGCGCCAAGAAGAGTAATTGCACAATAGTTACTGGAGTCATCCACAACCGCTCTAATTTGTCTTTAAATAGAAGCAAGGAAACCGTATGAAGACATTAGCAAATCAATCAACAACAAACATTTTATTTTCTTTAAGCTTTTTTCTTAGCTTTCTTAGTTTTCCCTTGGCTTAGTAGCCAAAAGATAGTGTACTTTTCCTAAGCATGTATTGAATATCGATCGTCTTTTCCAATTGTATGAACATGGAGGTAACTTTTCCTTCAACTTCTACAATTGTAAACCTGACTTTATCCTTTAATTGATGGAGAGCATTTGCATCTTTTGTCATATGTTTATCTACTCGTTTCTTTAAGCAATCTAACTTGTTTAATTTCTTTGGAAAGCTTCTTTATTGGTTGTTTTTGTTATGTTAGCGAGGTTATCAATCTTTTGAAAACAGTAACTCGATGGGCAGCCTCCTAATACTCTAGAACAAGATAGGGAAAGGGTGGCTGGGATTTTTTATTTTTTTATTTTGGACCAATCACGTGTTGACACATGTCATGGATACATGTTATAATAGGTCGTTGACTTGGAGTTGACCGGTTGGGACCATTGGAGGCAAACTGACAGCATAGGTTAGGATTATTAATAGTAGATCGTCCATAGTTGGGATTATTAAAGTGTATTTTTTCTAAACAAAATTCCCCTTTATCTTTTAACACACCTACCTTTTTCTTTTTCTTTTTCTTTTTTTTTTTTTTTAGAAAAATTGTATCTTATATTAAATTAAACACATTAGATTGGGTTGGAGGGATTTTTATTTTACCACTTGACATTTAAGGATTTTTATTTTACCATTTGATATTTACTTTGTAAGGAAGAGGAAGTTGTCTTTTGAGATCCGTATATAGTAATGTCAAAGTTTATTTTGTGACCAAGGGAGTATTTCTTTGATTATTTCATTCTATCTCTGTCCCCCTGTATATTTGTCTGGGGAGTGGGAGCTGAAAGTAAAAGCATTAGTATTAGATCTATAAATTTACAATGGATTCACAGTTACATAATTCTTTGTTTATTTTATTATAATGGATCAAATCAATTATTATTCATTATTATTTTGCACATGAGTAGGTTGCATATAGGAACAAATCGTGTATGTTGGATCAGGGATCAATTATTAGAAAAAACAATATTTAATTCAGTTGGTAACTCTGATAAACTTATTTATTCACATAAGGTGTGAAACTCTTCAAAGACAGCATGGTAATATTGATGTTGTTGTATCTTAATATGATGATTTACAAACTTTTGAGTATAACTTGAAAGGTTTAAAGCTGAGTTTAGTTATGATAGGTTATCTAGATCTCAATGATATATTGAAGAATAATAATAAAGAAAGATTTATGTGGTTGGTTGATGAAGTTATTTAAAATGGGTTTAGAAGTGGAAATTTGGTAAAAATAATCAAAAGATCAGTTAATTCTTAATCATCCTTTGATTCAAATTGAAATTAAATTGTTACTAAATATTCAGTTTTCAAGAAATTATCCCATGTGAACATCTTAATGTATTTGTACTTTCCTATAGGTCAATTCACCACATACTACCTCTACTATCATCTAATCCTCAATTCCACCTAACAAACAGACATCATCCATTTTATTGCATCCGTATTATCAAATACCCCTTCCATTTGAATGAAGAATAGAAAGCCTCCATCGTTCGATGACCTGATAAGCTGTTGTTTCTACTTGTTCATTATCTCATAATTGTATTCCATTCACATGAAACAACTTCCATGTATAAAGCACCCTAAAATGCAGTTTCACTTTTATTATTGGCACATGTTCCACTATTTTCCTTTGTTTGGAAGAAGCATCTAATTTTTGTGTGCAAAATATATTAACAGTGTGTTCAGAAAACATCTATGAAATTGTTGCCTAAGGAAGCACCATCTCTATAAGGTGTTTGGAGTGCAAATTTGTATGCAGTTTAGTGTTAATGGATGCAAACTTGGATTAGGTGGAGAGGTAAGATTTTTATGACTCTATGGACTATGTTTTGAAAATTTTAATGTAAAGGGGCAAGTTTAAGTAGTATAGCTTTATCGATGCTTGCTTTTCTTAACTCGCTTTTTTCCAACAAAAAACATTAAAAATGTTGTTCTTTTGCACTACTTTATTCCCACTCACCAGCTACTCTTCTAATAATTCAGGATGGGCATCTAAGAATCATAGAATGTCCTAGCCTGCATCTAATTCTTGATGAACCAAATGCTCAAAAGTCCTTTCGAGATATGGATTTCAAGTGACAATAAATCCCATTTCTTTACAATCTTTATTTTGTTCTGAATTTTATCCAAGGTGATAAATTTATTACTTGTGCACATAGAGTGGATAGGTAGATAGATTATTATTGTGTAAATGAATCTTTTCGAAGGTAATTTGTTACCAACTGTTTATCTGATGAACAAGTTTATTTATCTATTTAATTTTATTTAATTATGTCTTTTTATTTTGAAAGGACAATCATGTCACCTATTATGTCCTCAATCTGATTTCTATTTCCTCTCTATCTTTTTTTCTCCTCTTCTCGGGCAGATAAATCATTGAAACGCATTTCAAGCACTGTAAACATATTGATTGTCAGGTCTACACAAAAAAATAAATTATATAAATAATCTCGAAGCTGCTTAAATGGGTATTTCTTCATGACATAAATTATATGTTGAAACTTTATACACATACATGGTACATCAGAATTTGCACTGCAATACATATATGAGAGACCGAGTGTTTATTTCCATAGATAACTAGCTTTCAATTGTGGATATGAGCCTTGCAAAGCTGACTCTTATTCTATAAGAGAAAGGCCCTAAGTAAATCATACTTGGACATATTGTCATCTCACTTCCAAGTTTTCACCTTTGACCAAGATGACTTTACAATTTTCTCTTGTTGGCTCTTAGTGATGTTGATTGACTCCTAACTTTGGTGCAGTTGGATGAGTCCCTATAAATTATTTATATCGGCATGAATTGGATTATGGTTGATGATCAATGTGTATATTTTTGAAATTTGAGTAATTCAGTAGCTAAATGCAGCTTACTTGTTGATTTTTCTCATCTAAATCTGTAGTGGATTTATTTTTGAAGCCCCCCTTATAGCTTTATTTAGAACAAAAAAAAATGTAAACAATGTATTGTTTCCTTTAGACTAGACTCTAAGCTCTTAGCCTCAACTTCCATTGATGGTTCCGCAAGAGTTTAGAATGCAAGCGATGGAGTAACTGTGGCATCCTTGAAACGAGATGCGGTAGACTGCTTGTTTTAGTCTTAACTGTTCTAATGTGTTTAATTCTGATAGTGTGTGCTTATGATACTAGACTTTTTTTTTCTGTAGAATGAAAAGATTGAATTATGCTGCTTCTCAAAGGATGGAACTAAACCTTTTTTGTTTTGCACTATTCAAAGAGGTAAATAAGCTTCTAAATGAAGCTGAGTCAAAATGTTTGTTAAATACAGCGAAGGCTAAACCGATTACTGTTGTTTGGGATACGAGCATATGGAATAGGATTGGGCATAAGGTACTTCTTGCAAAGCCGTCTTCAGTGTTAACCACAAGCCAAGATGGGAAATATATCTTGCTTTGTAAGGACCTTACCTCTAATGTATTTCCTCGTGCGTATCTACATTCTAAACACATTGAACAACTGTGCGCTTTCCGTATTTTCATGTATTGGTTCAAGTGATATCTATTGAGTTTTACTTTTACTAATTCTAACTAATTTCAAAATTGATTTTTAATTTACTGTTGCTGCACTAACTATATATGTTTGTTATAGCCTAGTTCAATCTAGCTTTGCGTTTAAATTTTTTGTAACAAACTTCTTGCAGAATGATAACATTTAGGAGGGAGAGATCATTGATGTTTGCTTTTTATATTTTATTTGTGTTTTAAGGGGGATTGCTTTAAACCAGTTTTATTTCTAGTAATGAGTAGAATACTTGAAAGTATCAAAAGCTTATTTTATAGTTTGGACGGTCTTTGCATTACAAATATTAATTATTCTAATAGTATTGTCTTTTACTGATTATTCAACATGCTTGTTAGAGGATTAAGTAGTGATTAACCTTCTCTTTTGACAGGGGAAGTAAACATGGAGATGTATGTATGTGAGTTGAAGTGAAAACAATGAGGGTCAATCAATGAAGTAAGAGGCTTCATCCGGGTACATCCATTGGAGCACTGAAGTTTTGTCCTGGTGAAAGGTAACTTAAAAGTTCAATGATAATATATGATTATGCTGTTTTAATTGCTAACGTTTGGACTTTTTGAAAATTATGATTTACTTTGTCCTCTTTCTTGTAAGTCATTAAGTTTTTCTCGCAGAGTCATGGATGCATTGTAAACCTGTACCCATTACAGAAGGTAAGCTTGGCATCAAATTAAACAGAATTTAGTTTAGAATGTTTCTTAGGGCAAAAGTAGTCATAGATACTTCACAAAACTAACTTTGTGACCATTTTTCAAACCCATCCAATTTGTTTTAAATGCTATTTATTCATACTTCGCTTATTCAAAATGACATCCCCTCTTTGTTACCCATGCCAACTTATATTGTTAGTCTGTCACCCCATTAATGAAGATTGAAGGATTTTTATAGATTACAAGGTGACTTGTCTAGTTTTCTCCTGGCTTATGTGTCTCTTAGAATTTCCTGTGGCTTTTGCATTGTCTTATTATGGGAAGCTTCTTAAACACACATCTTGCATTTTCCGTTCAGAGCCTCTAGTTAGTGTTATCCATAACCATCCTTGTAGGATTTTAGAGGATAGATTTGTGTTGGATGTTTTCAGGGAAGTGAGAAGAGATGATGGTTAGATTATGAGTTGCATTAAGATGTTAGAGATTGATACTAAACCAAGAATCTAATATAGAATTAAACCCATGGCGCCTTATATAGCTCATAGAAGAGAGCTTCTATTATAGACTAGCTTTCTTTAATTCTATTTACATATGAAAATTCTTGCTTCACAAGAGACATAAATAAAATAAAATATAAATTAAAAAAGAAAATTTAGAAATTTCAAAAAGAAACTTAGAGGAAAAGTTATCTGAAGAGTTGCATTTTTCGAATCTATGTGAGCCTCTTAGAGGCATAGGGAATTTAGGTCTCCATGACTGTAATACCCCGTATTTTTATACATATATTAAATTAAAGTATTATTTTATGGCGTATTTAAATTATTTAAAATGAATTATTCATGATATTTTAATAATTTTAAAAGGTTTAGTTTAATTAAAAATCCATTGTTTATTTATTTATTTGTTTTGGAAATATTTTAATTCATTATTTAGAAACTTTGGGGCATATTTAATTTATAAAAGAAAGTTTTAAAGTCAATGTACTTTTAAAGAAAGTCAAATATCAATTTGAATGGGAATAGAAATCATTAAGGGTAAAAGGGGAAATTAAGTTAGGAAAGTTTGAGAGAGAATATAAATACCCATCTTATGAGCAAATTAGACTTTGCCCAAGGGGGAGAATACCTAAAGGTAAACTATCTTTCTCCTCTTATTTTTCTCTCTCCTTAATTTTTCCCCTCTCCCTCACTAACACTCACACACACAAACGCACACTAGGGTGGTCGGCCGCCACCACCACCACTTTCCACCGGCCGGCCACCACCACCACCAGCAATCGGCCGGCGTGGAGGGCGGCAGCAACCCCCTCCCCCGTGCGTGCGGTTGTGTATATATATAAAAAAAAAAAAAAAAAAAAAAAAAGCTCTTCTTTGTTTAAATCAATCTAGCTTTGATTAATTATTGTTTTTGGGTGTGTGTGATGATTTTATGTTGTTTTAATAATGATTAATAAGTACATAATTTTCGAATTTGGTTTTTGAATTAAAAAGCCCCAAAAAGATAAACCCTAGGTTTCTAAATTGATGCTTATTGATGGAATTTAATAGTAGTTGATTAAAACTATTGAAATTAATGTTTTTAAACTAGATTACAGCAAGTTTAAGAGTTTTTATAATGCTGGAAATTTTATGTAGAGGCTAGAACTAAGTTTTCTCGGAGGTATTTTAATTACCCATTAATTGGAAATAAAAGTAGATGGTTTTAATTAATTTTCAACATGTTTTAGAAGATTTAAAAGTGTTTTAAAAGGTGTATATATTGCTGGAAAATTGTTATGAATAGGTATTAATGTCTCTTTGTAATTTTGGGTTGTAGGAGACTTCCAAGTGAGTGATTTCATGTAGTCGTGGCAACTTTGAGATCATATTCGGGTACATTCGCGTACTCGTTAATTATTTACGTGTGTAGAAGCATGCTAGGACTTGTTTAACAAATTCCAAGTTAGTGTCATGATAGGTATTGGTTGGAATTATTGGTTGGATTGTTGTTGGTGATTGATTTGTGAAGTATGAATTATTTCAGGTGAATTATTGATTGAAATTAATTATGTTGGCATGTTTAATATGAACCACACTTTATTATTGGCATGATTGAGAGCATGTGTAATTAAACTAAATGTTAATTTGGTTTGGACTATGAAAAGGGAATTTTATTATGGTTCATATGATTTTTATTGATGCTATAAGCATGGGAATTGAGCTAGTAAGTATCTTGGTACACAGGAATAAAAGGAAATGCGATGCCTAAGTGCACTTAAGGTGTTCTAAATACCGAGGGATAGGATTTGCGGTACTTTATGCACTTAAGATGTTTCTACACCGAGGTAGTTTTAAAAAAGGGTTCAACATTAAATGAACTGTGGTCACTAATTATTCAATAATTAAATTGGAATGTTTGATTACTTGAGTGATTTATGTTGATTGATTGCGTTGTGGATTAAGAGTCATCACCAAGTCTAAAATATGTAAGCAACGTAAAGTGCAAGAGATTACACACCAAAACTCTTGGAACGTATATACCTTGACTATGAACATATGAGGGGAGTTATGTGACTTTATATTTTATCATAACTTCTACTGGGAGTACATGACGTTGTATTTTCTTTTTAGTTTTATATGCAGGATGTCCGTCACTCATAAGTGACACTTTTGCCTACCCGGTTAGCTCCCAATGTAGTTTACCTCAATTTATTTGGGGCAGGGATTTGGTGGGAAACTCGTTCGATGCATAATCAAATTAAATAAGCAATTTATTCATTTATTATTTGTGTTGTATGTTGTATGCTTGTAAGTAGGTGCAACAAGGTAAGTTGTGTGATGCTAGGATAAAAGCATGTTAGTATGTATGTACTGTTTACGCTTATGTACTCAGCATTGCTGATTGTGTGTTTGCATGTTTGTTCAGCCTTGTCTTTATCTTGGCCCTACGACGACCCATTTTTAATGGCGAGTAGTGGGGACAAAGTAAAGAGAAGCTTTTTAGGTGATGGAGCATATTCATAATGGGCATGAGTGAAGAGTGAATCTTGTTTAGTTTCCATAAGAATATAATGTGTTTAATTTGCTTTAATTATTATATATTTTCTTGTGACGCTAAAGCAATGATTTTAATATTCGTTGGGTTTTAAAAGGGCCTATAATGGTTCCAAATTGTAGGTCGACTACGTTTGACTTTGGTTTGACTTTATTTTTGTTTGGTTGACTTTTAAGTGTTGGTTTTATTTTTGAATGGTTTTCAAAACAAGTCTTCCGCTGTGTGTCTTTGATAATTGCCTTAGCCGTTTTCACGGTGGCGGTAATGTCTTAGAATTTCTTATTTCGTATTTTAAAAAGGGCAAAATAGGTATTTTAAAGGTAAGGAATTCTAGGGTGTTACAATGATCTTGTGCTGTTATTCAACCTATTTAATCTCCCTGTATGTGCAATTCCTACTGAATATATTTCCTGTACCGAATTCACCTCCTCGGCCTTTTCCTCCCAAAAATGATATAAATAATAATAAAAAAAAATTCAGTTGTTGTCTACATTCCCCTCAGAAACAAACAGTCTAGGAAAAGAGTTTTAAGAAGATGGTGAAGTTGGACATTTACAAGAGTTATATAAGGCTTCAAATATTGATCTCATTTAGGGGGAATTAATCCACTTCAATGCAAATTTGTTGCTTAACTTTACCATTCCCAGTTATAAATGGATGTAGAACACTGTCTTGATCTTCAACTTGGCTGCCTTGCTTTTGGATTGCTTACTTAAATGTTTATCCGACATTATATAATCAGAGTTGTACTTACAACTACTAAACAGTGGGGTGCTAAGGTGACACAACTACAAGGGCGGACCCATGAAGGAACAAGGGGGGACCATTGTCCCCCCACTTTCGGGAAAAAAAAATACAGAGGAAAAAAAATTTTAGGAAAAAAATAAAACTGGAAAAATAGTTATATAAAATTGAGTGTAAAAATAAATAAGAAGTTTGCCTTAGCTAAGTTGGTAGTGGGCTAAAAATAATATGTCGAGAAACCCAATTTTAGGTTTACCTAGATCAGGGTTCGAATCCCCCTTGTAACATCATTTATTTATTTTTTTGAGTTTTTTATTTTAAGTTATTTTGACTTTTACCACCCAAAAAAAGCGAAAATTTTGGCATTACCACCTCTATAAGAAAATTTAATTTTACGACCACAAAAAAAAATTGGCTTTTACTACCAATCACCTCCAACTAACGGATTCCGTCCATAAATCCGTTAGGGGCGTATCATGTCCACGTGTCACTATATTATTGGGTTTTGTTTTTTTATTTGTTAATTAATTTATTTTTTTACCCAATAATATTGGTAACAGGTGGACATGATAGGCTCCACTAACGAATTTATGGACTGAATCCGTTAGTTGGCGGTGATTGGTGGTAAAAGTCAATTTTCATTTTTTTATGTGGTGATAAAATAAAACTTTTTTTTTATGTGGAGGTGGTAAAAGCAATTAAGTTGTTTTTTGGAGGTGGTAAAAATAAAAAATTCCTTTATTTTAACCAAACCACTCGACTACTTCTTATTCCTATTTCCCAACTACGAGGCACAAATCACCACCCACGCGGTCACGAGTCACAGACTGCAGCGAGCATTTTCGGCAAATGTCAATAACTATATACTAAAAGATACACCAGCAATGACACGTGTCAGTTTCTGGTGTGTCCTTAGTAAAATATAGAAAATTTTCGGCAAATGGCAAATATTCACATTCAATTAACTAATTAATATGGAAAATAGAATAGCAAAATATAATCTTTGTAAATATTTTCAAAAAATACAATCTTCTACTATAAGTTTTTATGTGGCAAACATAATATCCGTTTCAAGGATACAATTGAGACAGACAAAATTAATGACTAAAAACGAGATATTACAATATATGATCACTAATAAATATATACGTACATGATTTTTTTTGTCAATAACCGGGCCTAACCTAGTTTGCTAAGAAATTAACATCACAAGATAATATGGCATTCGAATCCCCCTTGTAACATCACTTCTTTTTTGGGGGGGTGTTTTATTTCAGCCATACCACTCGACTACTCCCTTATTCCTATTTTCCAACCAAACCCAAATTACTTGTATTGTATACCCGTTTTTTTTTTAAATAGGTTGATGTTAGTTGAATTATCGAAATTGTCCCCCCATTGTCAAATTTCTAGGTCCGCCACTGCACAACTAACCGTTCCTATAGAATGGAAAGGTCGCCCTTTCTTTCTTTATGCTGCATTCCAAGTCTGATATTTCATAAATGGTGTTAAGGTGATATTCATGTCTCTTTATACAGATTGGCAGATCTATAGTCTCCTGCTTGCTATGCTTTTAATTTCTACAATAGCCTTTTATATCTTATACGTGATGTTTGATTCTTTTTGGCAGCTCCCTCCCACAAATCAGCCATCTACATCACACATTGATTCCCTTTAGGAGATCCAGTTTCATCTGAGGATCCATTTGGGCCACTCGATTTGTAATACTTGCTTCAACATCCATAGTGTTTTGGGGTGCAACCAGGTTGAACCATCTTTTTGCAGTCTTAATGATGAGATTATAATTTACACAACTCTCCTTATTCTATAGTTCTAAGTCTTCTAACTGGGAAAGGTAGTAAATTTGATATTAATTAGGCCCCGTTCACTACACCTTATTTTTGTTGAACTGAAATTATTTTTACTGAACTGAAATTAATTTTGCTGAACTTAAATTATTTTTACTCAACTGAAATTAATTTTACTGAACTGGAATTATTTTTGCTGAACTAAAATTATTTTTGCTGAACTGAAATTATTTTTACAGATTTTCTATTATATTTCTTCTTTAAGTTTATTGATTTTTACTGAACTAAAATTATTTTTATTTTTACTGAACTGGAATTATTTCTATTGAATATTATTTTTTTAAGGTGAAGTGAACAGGGCCTAAGTCTTATGGTTAATTTATAATAAAAAAAATTCCCCATTGTCCACTCTTCCATTGACTCCAATGTGTTTGTTTCTGAATATTAAAGTTATTTTCCTGTTACTTTGCAAACTTTTAATTAATACTTCGTATACTATAGTACACTTGCTTCTGTTTATTATTATTATTGTTTTTGTCATTGTTAAATATATCAGTTTAGTTCATTTCAATTCAGTACAGCTCAATTCACTATAATTCAATTTAGCCTAATTTAACTCAAACAAAACATGGTCTTTCCTCACACAAACTATGCATGAAGGGTCTTTTTTTATTTTATTTTTTTAATCAGCGTGTATATAATTAATGAGCATAAATTCAAATATTTTTGTTCATTTTATTAGACATGATTCATATGAACCTTAAAAAATCAATAGTTATGAACTTAATTTTGTTTCCATCTCCTCTAAGTGACTCCTTTTGTCTACTCCAAAGTATACATTTTCTCTCCTCAAGTAAAATCCATGGATTTTCAAGCTCAAGCTCAAATATGGCGATATTCCGCACATATTTTTCTTTTATTAAGGAAAAAAAAGTTTTGAATTCAAATATTTGAGAGATAACCAGAATTATATTAACCATTATTTTGAAATATTATTGTACTCTTGTTTAATTTGGATTTTAGGACTTTTTAAATATACAAGTCAATACTAGGGTGGTTTGTTGGAGAACTAAATATCACTCCATAAATAATTTAGGCTAAATAAAAATAAAATAATTTTAGTAAAATTTAATTTCAATATATTTGGTATTAAAAATAATTCCAATAAAAAAAAATAAGGTCAAGAAAACTTGGTCTTATTAGTCTTCAAAGAGTAAAGTGTGTCACTCAAATGAAAATGAATGAGCTTATGAGCGATTTGCCAATTTGGTGTTAAATATAAAGAAATTACTAAAATAGTGTTCGCTTGAGAATATTTCTCAAAGTAGTGTCTGTAGTCACCTAAAATTGTCTCACCGACTGAAACCCAATGATGAATAAAACGTTTCATCGCCATTTGGTTCGGGTAGAGTATTGAAAGAAAGGAACACTTGATTCTTGATTAGAAATCCATTCCATTTCTATTTTCTATCATTTCATTGGTCATTCTATTCATTTCAATAAATCAAACAATTTTCTTAACCCAAAATCCACATATCTTAGCTCATTTTTATCTTTTTATACCTATAGTCCCAAAACCGAGCAAATCTGATTTTTGTGTCTCATAATTTTTATCCTAATCTTAATTTTTTGGATAGCACTTGAAATAAGTTTTCCAACAATATATCATAAGCCCAATTCCGAATTATAACAAAAAAGATATGATCGAAATACCAAACTCTATCCAAAACCGACACCCTTGCACTATTTTGACCATATCTTTTTATATAGAAAAGATATAGACTTCCAGAGCCTTCCAACGATATATTATTTTCTTTAATCTGAGTTTGGGATCAAAATTATGATAAAAACAAGACGAAAAATCTAGGATTCTACCGCGCCGCGCCAGAATATGTCACCATGCGACAAAACTGTCGTCTCACGGCAGGAGTTGACCTGGCGCAATGCTTTTTTGATTTCAGCGGTGTATTTTCTATCTTTTTCAAGTTTTATTTCTATAAATACCGTAGCCTTTTGAAGGTTATGGGCACCGTTTTTAGCTCTTCTTTTCTCTAATACTCTTATTCTCTTAATCTTCCGTCCTTCTAAATTGTTCAAGATTCCTCCTTAAATTGTTCCTAGACATCCATACTTCACCCGAAGCTCTATCAACAGTCTACGGCGTGAAAGGTTGATCATAAACCTTGAGGGTTTCAATCTAAACTCAATTTAATTATTTTCTTAAATTTAATTTAGTTTATTTCAATTTTAATTATTTTTTATTGAAGTTTACTAACCGTTTATTCATTATGTAGGTTTTGCAATTGAAGTAATTAAGTAGATTATTAATTATTCTTTCGTTTAATTAATTAGCTAGCATCATGTTTATGAATCGTGTTTTTTATTATTAGTATCATGTTTAGGCGTTATATTATTCTTGTAAGTATCATGCTTAGGATTTTATTAATAATTATTTAGTATCATGTTTATGATACTTTAATTTGTTCTCTAATGATTATCTAGTTGCTTCCAATATTTCTATGCATGCTTATTTAATTTATTCTATTTGTTTTGATCACCTATATTACATGTTTAATTAGGAATATGTAATTGAATATCACGCCTAATAAGATAATTTAGACAACCAATTTAGGTTCCCATTAATCTTTTTGCTTAATTCAAGTGGTCATAATAATTAGATTTATGTGTGCATTAATTATTCAACTGACTTAGATTAATTAGTTTGGAGCAAATTGAATCTTGTTTGCATGTCATTTGGGTTACAAATAATACATGTCACTATAAGAATCGAGTAGAGGCCAATACGGACGGTATTGAATTCATGACTTAATTCGTACCAACATCCCCGAATATCCAATTATGGTTCAGGACCACGATGGAGTTAGTAATCTCATTGATTATAAACGGGGTGTAACCTTCATGGATCAAATCGTTGTTGCCTTTCGATTTTTCCCTTTTTGTGGTTTCCTTTAATCATCCATGAACAGTCTACAAGTTCCTTAAAAACTTGTTGGCGGCTCCCTATTTTTTTGTCCCTATCGTTATATGTCAAATCCATCAAACTTCCTATGATTGCCAAGCATATTCACATATGCTAAAGTAGGCGCACTTCGTGCTATGCCTATAGTGTCCATGTAGGTCTGGATACTACAAAGCTAGGAGTTAAAATATAATGGCTAGAAACATCATTGAAGAGATAATTTTTTATAATAAAATTCTAATAAATATGTATACCATCAAATTCTTTATCTTTAACACTAATGGTAAATTGATCTTTGTAGTTGAGTCTTAATCATTAATGCTTCTGTATTTTAA
Source organism: Chenopodium quinoa (assembly GCF_001683475.1). NCBI lineage: Eukaryota > Viridiplantae > Streptophyta > Magnoliopsida > Caryophyllales > Amaranthaceae > Chenopodium > Chenopodium quinoa. The sequence continues at coordinate 4,044,511 of NW_018742951.1, forward strand.
TACGAAGTAGTAAAAAAGAGTACAATAAGCACTAACCATAGTATGTATGGTCATGAATACGAAGTAATGTACGTGTTTAAAAAATATCTAGCATTTTTGGCATGGATATAACTTGTCAAAGAACATGTATGTAACATGATACATAATGCATTATTTAGTCGAACTTTAATCGTCAAAGGGAACTTATCAATCACCATAGTGTTCTTGAAACCTACGATTTTTCCGACGGAATTACATGTCCGCCGGAACCAGTCCGTCGAAAATAGGTTGTTTTCTTGTAGTGTACACTGTAATATCAATCTGGACATGGTATTACACATACTAAGTCAAAAACTCAATCTCTAAACACGACTAATTTTTTTAGCACCATTTTTAATGAACATGGAGATGATGAACAACCTTCAGATGATTTTTTTTATTTAGACTTTTGAAACGAATTGATAAAAATTATAGGTTTGGGTTTTCCGAACCTACACGGACACTACTTTGAGAAGTATTTTCAAGTGAAAACTATTTTAGTATTTTCTTTATTTTTGATAACCAATTTGACAAATCGTTCGTATTACATTCCAAATTCAACATGAAATAAATAAGTCCAGAATAATAAGAAAATATACAATCTAAAAATTCCTAAAATAAAAAGGAGAAAAAAACGGTAGAATATCATGATATTCCATCAATATGTGGGCCATATACTACAAAAATGGTTTTGTCATATAATTACACTTTTAAACCCCCACACAATTGGTCATATACTCATTTGGCAAAACTAACCAACTAATATGAGAGAATGTATGATGTCGGCAACAATCTTTGATTCAAATACAAACAAAACAAAACAAAAATCAATCAATAATCAAGAACTTTAGTCCTACATTAATACTTCAATATGAATATACTAAAGTATTCTCAGAATAATTTGTAAATTACACGTGTCAACACCACATAAAAAAATTTCCTACCAAAAACTTTTTTTGTAAAAAATAAACAATTTCAAGTTTTTTTTTAAACAATAATGTCAAGTTAGTTTTAAAAGTTGATATTTAAAAGCAATGAATAACTAGAAGTTAATTTTATCATGGTAAAAAATAAGATTGAAAATTTTCAATTTTAACATACAGAATCTTATGTTCAATTTGACCGAACAGGTAAAAAAAAAAGAAGAAAGGTTTGTTACATATTGATAATTTCAGTTATTGATCGACTAGATAAATCATCATACAAAATTTTTATTCCATACGTAAAAAGAATCCAATCATGAAAAATCCGAGCTTTTCTACCCAGAATACACGTGTCATCATCTCAAAAAAAAAAAAAAAAAACCTTTTCTACTAAGAAACTTGGTTATAATCAATTATTTTTAATGTTTTTTTTATAGGTTTTTTTTTGGGTTATCAAAAAAGGATACTACCAAAAAGAAAGAAGTTTGTTAAGATATCTAATTATGAATACTTTTGATAATAAAATAAAATAAAAAAAAAGAGTTTGTTACTGTACTGTTGATAGTTACGTACAATTACTTAGATATAGATTAGATTATATCAAAAGTTCATAATTAAGAAAGTATTACTTTGCATATTTGCATTTAAAATTATTTTCCTAATTAACAAACTGGCTTTATATATCAAATTGTAAGTTTGTTATCATTATAGTATTCATTTTTTTTAATGGTCAAGTACATCATTATGGTGTACATGGTGTTATGTAGTATGTTATTAATTAATGCAATCATCTATTTTTCATAGGTTAGTTACACGACTTATGAATCAACATCTACAACACTAACTTATACGTTCATCAATAAAAATCGTATTACAAATCGTGATTCAACCAGAAAGTTTCATTTTGGTCTAAACGAGCATTGTTTTAGTTTATTAACAAATAGCAAACACTTAATTAAAAATGGGAGAATATTATCATCCCATTACTACTGATGAAGAGATTTCTAGTATTAATGGTGACTTCATAGACAACAATATATTGAGAATGGATCAAATATCTTTAGTGACCAGTTTTTAGTCACGGACAACTTTATTTAGCAATACCAAGAGTTACAAGAAAAGTGATGAATTGAAAATTTTGATATGTACTAAAGAAGGTCAGATTTACAAAACTGCCAATAATGTAGTATATAAAGAAGTATTTCAAAATTTGGCATAACATGTACTCGTAGTTTACTACTCTAACCTTACAATAAAATATTATTGTGCATTATATACTTGAATATTATTATAGCAATCATTTTACTATTTAATAGCTTGATAAAAAATTTATTAAGTGAATCTAATATGAACCCTCTCTTCTTTTTTATTATTTTTTTAGGAACGTTAGCTATTATTTACTAGGTCAATTACATGACACCCGTTAGTATTGTGACAAATAAGGAACAATCAATTATTATTATTATTATTATTATTATTATTATTATTATTATTATTATTATTATTATTATTATTATTATTATTATTATTATCATTATTATTACTGTATTTCGTTTTATTTTATTTTCGTTTACTTATTAAGACACATCTTATGGTATATCACATGAATTTGTTTATTGTATTTTTTTTAATGTTTTTTTACTTGTTATGATTATGTTTTGTATGTACCCTTTCCAATGAAAAAATATTATAAAACCGTGCATGGCACGAGTTCTAAACTAGTAGTAGTACTAAAAGCAAAATCAAGATGACATATGTCATTTCTTATTAAAATGTTTTCCAAAATTTCAAGAAAACAGTTTATAACCTTATATTCTTTCTAGTTTAACAAACATTTTTATTCCATATACACCCAACTGAAGTGTTTCTACATCTCTTTCATATTTTTTATATTATTTTTTTATAAAAAAAATGGAAACATCGATTAAATGATTTTTAAAAATTTCTTCAAAAAAGAAAGTAATTATTAATTAAAATGATTTGAGTACTATTACCTAAGATTCCTATAATTTAATCATTTTTTCCCTTTGTTTCAACTTTACTATTTTTACAATAAATTTTATTTCAATTAAAAAAAATCATATTGGTAACATATACAAGTAAATGTATATACTTTACTTTTCTACACTATAATTTTTTTTTTAATAATTGCCACGGGTATAAACATAATATTCAAATTTTTATCAATATAAAATCACATAAACTTTAAATTCTTTTTTTTTTTTTTTTATATAAAGTCTAAGGTCTAATGCATCAATAATGTTAACATTTGTATAAGTATAAAAAGTAATGGTACACCATTATTTAGGTAAATTATTGTTGATTAACATTGCAAGTTATCATATATAATTTAGTAACAACAGTGCGTTAGTTGCATAGGATTTAAGCTAGTACTTGAAATAAAAACCTAAAATTTGCGCCACACTTTCAGTTAATACTGGGCATGGCCTTACCCACGTGTCGAATCAACAAGATTTGTAGTCAATCAAGTGCGTCATGTTTGAAACAAGTCAAGAAAAAGACAAGTCCTATTCAACTCATGCCCATCTTCCATAAATAGGACATTTGCAAGGCTTAACTTACGTGAAATGTCTTGTGCCATTTTGTTTCGCGACTTGCGAGGAGACTCTATTAATAATTTTTTGATATTTTGTACTCCTTGTGATTTTTTTTCCCTTTTTTTAAAATATTATATGACACTCTTATGCTATGCATCCGAGGGGTTTTTTTTTTCCAATGACATACTTTCCCTTTTTGGAAATAATCTACTTTTTTTTTTTATCCCTCTCCTATGGTCCTCACCTCTACACTTTAAATTATTTCCTACTCCCAAGTCCCAACTTCTATATTCATATCCTATATTTAATTCTCCAGCAAACCACATTACTTATATACCTAATATAATTCTCTCAAAACTATTCTTTGTGAAAGCTAGTGTGTAACTAAAATAAAAAAATAAATAAAAAAAATAGTTAAATGAATTTGGGAAAGCCTAATGCACAGGTTAATTAGCTTGTATTAAATTTAAAAATAATGTCTAAAACCCATTTGAGCTCCCCTCCATTTTTTTTGTTCCTTTTATTTTAATTATTATACATGTTTGTCAATGAACAATATTTACAATTAATATTCTTAATTATATAGTACTTTGTAGTAAAAATATTTTATAAAAAAAATAATATTCTTCTTGAGACAAATCAAATAAGTTTCAAATACAGTATTATTTTAGCTTATGTATTGGAAATAATTTAGAATAATTTTTTAAAATTTTGAATATTGTCAAGAGTCTACTCAAGAAGGATAAAATTAAAACGAAGAGGGTACAATTTATTACTTTTCAATTGTAGTGTGAGAAAGTGAGGCCATGCTATAATATATAATGGAGTAGAAAAAAAAATGAATAAGAAAAAAATAATATTGAAAGAAAACAAAAAATTATTATATTAATTATAACTAATTCAATGGTAAAATGAAAAGTTCTTTGTGTGACCATTATTTAAAGAGAAACTAGTGCGTGTCTTGGGCGAAGTATTGGGTTCTAAGTTTCGTAATTTGTTTAATGATGAAAATTTGACGTCATAACGTAACTAGTAATTGCTTAATGTTTGAAGCAAAAATTCTTAAAGTTTGTGAATAAAAAATTAATTAATTAATTAATTATTACCATGAAATAAGGTAAGCGAATGCCTATACTAATATCTTATTATTACAATATAAGTAGAGGTGATCAAAGGGACGGATTGGGTTTGTGGCGTACCAAGGTTATAAAATCAGTCTACTTGATCGAGTAAGACTGAGCTATGTCAAGGTTGAAAATGGTTGTCCAAAACCCGCAAATTGGGACCAAGCCTAGTAGACTTTTAAGGCAAGGCCAAAAAATAAAAATTAAAAGGTTTAGACATGCATGTCTAAGGTATGTGGGAGAATAAAAGAATTTCGTGGACCGAAAATATCTGACCAAAGGTGCCCAAAAATTGGGTCAAGCTAGTAGGACGAACCTTACATGATCAACCCTAAATAAAAGTGTTAGAGATATATAAATTACTTGTCTTATTCTTTTGGACAAGTACCTATGTAAGCTTTTATTATCTTTTATTTTAAAAATTTAGGCATTGATGTCATATTGCAATGATGGTCAGGTTTTTATTTTTCATATGATTGATTATGTGTTTGATCAATTCATTGCAAAAACATAAACTTTAAATTTTAAATTGAAGGGGGTTGACATGCATTTGAAGCCTTTACCTGAAAGAAGGGTGTCATGTGGAAGTCTATAAGGGATTACATATAGCACGTAAGAATATTTTTTAATAGATTAGTATAGATATTATGTACTTCGTACATAGTAAATTTTGTGTGATAGTAGGGGAGTGATATATTACATGTAGTACCTCATTAATTCATCTCAAAATTAATTTTTTATTGACTTTAAATTATTATTTCATTATTAGATTATTTTTTATGATGCGTTTCAATTTTAGATTTTATGTAGAAATTAAATTAGTTTTCAAAAAAAAAAAAAAAAAAAAAAAATTACTGAACAAAACTTATTCACTTACTCTTTATTACCATATATTTGTTCTTTCAATGTATTGATTATTACTACTCTAAATAATTTTTGCAGAACTAAAATTATTAAGGTGAAAAGGGGAATAACTCGGCCGCTAGTTGCGATCTTCAAAGACTAAAGTAAAATGCAAATGCTATTAAAGTGTTCTCAGTTAGTACACATATATTACACCAAAATGTGTTTTATTGTATCAAACAAAGCTTAAATTCTACTCATAGTTGGTTTTAAAATTTTATTTAGTTGGTACTACAAAGAAGTATTTTGGTGTTACAAGTGTACCAACTAAGAACACTTTTATTCCATTTAAAATATTTCAAGTCTTCTATGCTTCTCACAACTAGAAGCTCGGACATTCTGGGTGAAAAGAACATAACGTACGTTGATGACCTTAGAAAAATCCAAAATCATATGAGCTTATTAAATTAATTATGTTATTTTTGGCATTAGTAATTGTAACGTATTCTCTCTTTATAAATTTATGGGATAATTAAGAATTGCAACATATGCTATGTAGAGAGACTAGAGATTGCACAAGGAAGTCCCATTAAATTTGTTTATCAAGTAACAAAATTGTAAATATATCAACAAAATATCTAGTCAGCATAGCATCTTTGTACTAAATAATTTTTTTTTGAAAAAACGATATTTAGTAGGTAAAATGGAAAAAAATAATCCCAATTTTGATCGGTCTTCTCAAATCAATCCACTTCCAATTTATTCTAAAACAATCGCATCTTTGACATCAATCTCTGTTAACAATCCTTTTGACCTTCAGCCTGTTAAATAGGTTAAAATATTATTGATTTACTAACCAACTTATATCTCAATAAACAATTTTTATTTCCCTCAATTTATTTTTATTAATTAACTAATGCACTTTCTAAATAGCCTTATTATTATTTAAACTTTGTTAAGAGCATAAGAAAACCTAGTTCTTTCCTCTCTTTTTTGGATCTCTCTAGGAATCTTAAAAAAAAAGTGTTTCATAAACCGAAAATAGTCAAATTTCAATCTTTTCCCTTTAGTTTCTTTATGCTTTTGTTATTGAATTCAATAAAACTACACTCTTTGAAGGTTCTAAGTACCCCTATAGTAGGTTTGAGTGTAGTAAGTGCCCCTATGGTGGGCTTTGTTTTAGTTTTGTATTTGTATTATGAGTTTAGTATGGTACAAGGGTTTTTTTTTTTGTTGACAAGAAGAAAAAGGATTTCACTAATGAAAGATAGTCAAACGGCACTTACAAACAATTCCTAGGAAATCTAAAATTCCAACACAAGTACAAATCACCTTAAAACTAGTTACATCGCAAATTCGATCAACGATCACCTTAATAAAAAAAAACTTCATCCAAAGAAATACAATCTGTGAGTTACCACTAATTCGGCTTGAGATCCACGGATGAATAGTTGTTTGGGTGAAAAAATTCATATTGCCTGCTATATACCTTCGGAGGAGATTAGGAAACTCCAAATCCTCAATCTTTGGCAGACGAACAAACAAAGAAATCAAGCCTAATAGAATAAACATCATCATAAATATGGGATCCATTTATTGAAAGCAATTAAAAAGTGTTTTTGGGGCTTACCACCGGTTAAAACACCGGTGGAAGCCCCTACAAAAATTTACAATTGAGATCAGAAGAAAAGAGATGAAAGAGAAAGAGAGAAAAGGAGAAGAGTGAAAGAAAACCTTTAAAAAATTAGAGCAATGGAGGCTAGAAAAACCCTCCCAAGGGAGAAGAAACCCTAGAGGGAACCAAACACCCTCCCAAGGAAAAAACCTAGAGGGAACACTTATGTATGTACTTACTACTCCATATTTATGGTACAAATTATTTCATGGGTAAAGATTTGTGCGGGATAAAAATAGAGATTAATCCTTCAATTACAATCCGATGAATCAGACGAAAATTTTCTTCACGACTGCAATAGATCGATAGACCCTCTCGTCGAATAAGGCTGTAAATCACAGCGATAGGAAAGAGGTATGAAGAATGTACGATTTGCAACAATGATCGTAGCTCTGCTAAAGGATTTTTTTTTATTTGATTTGATTCTCATGTATTTATTAGATTTAAAGCTCTTTGTAGATGTCCTATGACTTTTTATTTTATTTAATCAATCTTTATTCAAAAAATAAATAAAAATAGCCTAATTACATAGTATTTGTTTTAAAAAAGTTGTCAATATATTTTTTTTTCAAATTATGTGTTCATAAATCTAATATCATATATATTACTAATATATAAAGCCGGTCTCGCAGCCAGGCCACGAGACAACAACACTTGGCATTTAAGTTTTTCGCCAAGTGTCGAGCCACGTAGGAGATAAATATGTTTAATTGTGACACATATGATGCTAAGTAAGCGATTTTTGGATAGATTTTTTAAGATAAATTTGTAGTATAGAGTTGTATTATCAATATAATTCTAATATAATTCATATATACAAAATTAATCATTAACTTTTAATGAATATCCTATAACTTTTCCATCATCAAATTCGTTTTAAAAAGTTGTTTAAAATAAGATCCATTTATATTTTTAATCACAAACTTTGATACGTAGTTGGCCAAACCGTGTCATCAACTATTACAAGAGTTATTACTTCGTTAATGCTATAGGGGTTACTTAGTCAGTGTTATAGTGGTTACTCAATCAGTGTTATAGCTAGATAGGGGATACTTAGTCAGTGTTAGAGGTTACCCAATTAGTATTACAGAGGTTACTCGGTCAGTTTTATAGAGGTGTTATTTAATTTATTTAAAAAAATATTAGAGAATCAGTAAAAATAAAGTTTTAATCAGTAAAAAAAAATTTAGTTTGGTAAGAAAATAATTTAAAAATAAACTCAAATCAATATAACATAGATATCTATTTACAAACAAAACTACAAAAAAAGTACACCATTATATAAATATAAGCTAAGCCATATGATATCATATGTCTAAATATCCTACATTATTAGAACGAATTATTTGACCGTATTTAAAATTCAAGTAAAAAAGTTATCTTAAAATTTTATCAACCATCTAGGCAAATCCCGTCGCCCGAAAACAAAACTAGTATATATATAAAGGAGAGTTTTTTCATGAGTTTTTAGAGAGCCACTTAGGATAAAATTTTCTTAATGCGCCATGTAGAATTATAAATTTTAGTGACAGCCAATCAAATAGGAGATTTGTAAATTCTTTTAGAACTAAATAATTCAAAAGCCACATAAGAAAAATTGGCGAATGAGATTTTAAAATTTAAATTAATTAAATATAATATATTATTTTTTGAAATTAGGAATTTTAATATATAACAAATGTGAGGAAATTCACAATTTATTTTGAAATTAAATGATATACTACGTACAACGAATAAAATAACAAATTTTATCACATAAATACAAAAAATATTTGTTTTAAATATATAATTAAACCGTGCATCGCATAGGCTTCATCTAGTTCATAAATTACAAGTACATATTTTTTAAAAAGTCTTTATTTAGTGTTGAAATTTTGGAGAAAAAAATAGAGAGAAAAAAGGATGATATCATAAATAATTTAAGTGAGAAAATTTTTCATGAGAAGTTGTCAAGAGTCCATCAATGATATCAACATAACCTGTTTTAGAAATTGTACTAGATTAGCCTCGTGCGATGCACAACATAAAAAAATTCTTTGAAATATATATATTTTATATATATACCTCATATGAGAAAATTTATAGAAACAAAACTATTGATTGCAATGCTATTTAGATCAAAATAATTATATTCGGAAGTCAAATAGTCACTCATAAATCCGTAATACTGTATAATATATGGAGTTTATAATATAATAATTATTTTTAGAAATTATAATATAATAATTTAAGGTAAAATAAGGATCTTTCAGAAAAAAAAAGAAGGTAAAAATAATGATAAGAATATGATGTTAGCAATTGATTTAGGCGGGAAAGTTTTCTACCACAATTTGACATGAGTATAATTTGAAAAGGGATGATGTTAGCGGTTGTTATTTTAGTATTATATATAGATTAGAATAGATAAACTTGCATTTTCTCATAACTGTAGGTCTATAGTTTAATGTAGAGGTGTCAAAAAACGACCTGATCGGACTAGAATTATTATTATTATTATTATTATTATTATTATTATTTCAATTTACTTTATTTATTTATTTATTTATTTTTACGAATTTCGACTTGATAAATGATAAATGTAATAAATTGACCTGACTCAAATTTATGATAGACCCGACCCGATCTGACTTCACTAAACTCGACCAGTATTGACAATTTGACACCTGTCTAATCTAATTTAATTTAATAATGTAATGTTCCAAATTCCAAACTAGAAGATCTAACCAAAAAATATCTGTTATACTCACAGTGTCCCACCAATTATTTCGTGCATTTTTATAGAGTACTCCCCTTTCAGCTTTACAAAGAAAGAAGAAAGATCCCCTCTATTTGCTGTTGCTTTATCTTTTGCATTTTTTTATAATTTTGCAATGAATTGTCTTCAGAATTTTCCCAGGTAAACAGTTTTAGTCGTTAATCTGACAATTTTAAATTATTGTTCTTGGTTTTGCTTATCATTCAATATTATTTATTTATATGTTTGGTATTTTGGGTTATAATCAGGCTTTATGCTTTACCATCTGAATTCTTCAAACCCCATGAAATTAAATCTTCAAGCTTTGTTCATATGTTGGTATGTTATCTCCTTCTTTCAAATTAGTGTATTAATTTGTTGATGATATTGAATTTTTAATATATTTGTGTTAATTTGTTTTGGGGTGGAATATGTAGCCTGTGATGAATGCTAATGATCTGGATATTCGCCAGAGTTTGGCTGTAAAGGTTAGTAATTTGTTTCGACATTTCGATTTTCGAGTTTCAATTTTCAAGTTTCAATTTTGTCCATTTTATTGCTGAATTTTGTTGTTGATTTGCTTTGATTGTGTTGAGGATATATCATGTGGGTCTAATAATTGTTGAGCTCTCAATTAAGAAAATACAGTACTAATTTTCGGTGTCTTTGTGGGTGATAAATGGATTGGAATTTGTGGCTGCATGTTGTTTAATACAATTCATGTGACTAGTTGGTTTGAGGATATTCTACTTGTGTTCAGTGAATTTGTATTAGGTACTTGTATACATCATGATTTAAATGATAGTGTAAATGTTACTCTGCAGGCAGTTTCTGGCTCGAAATCCAGCAGTGAGATGAGCGAAGTTGCAGAGGAGAAAAAATCAGATGTATACAGTGATACCATGACCGAAGCAATGGGTGCTTGTAAGTCCAAACTTTCCTAGGTTTCAGTGAATTATAACGATGAGTCGATGTGCTAGTACACTGTCTGTTTTGTTGTTTTTTTAATCTTTTGTATTATTTCTGTTGTTCTGTATCTGAAGAGCTTTGCTTTTCGTTTGTTGTCTTTTAGTGTCTGAGGTATCCTCTTTGCTAGTATATCTATTCTAACTTTTGAATCCACAGCTCTGACTTACAGGCATGAATTAGGGATAAATTATAATTTTATTCGGCCAGACTTGATTGTCGGTTCATGCCTACAGGTATATTATCTTCTGCCTGTGCTTGCTTCTATGTCTTGAAAACTTTTTCTTCTATAACACATTATCTCTAATGCAGAGTCCTGCAGATGTTGACAAACTTCGAAATATTGGTGTTAAAACAATTTTCTGTCTCCAACAAGATCCAGATCTAGAGTATCCTCTACTGGTCTATAAGAGTCTTCTGGTGGCTTAAATTTGCAAACATTGAACCAAAAAATATATTGAATCCTTGTATAAATGTTTGCTGTTTGTTTTTTTTTTGACATAAATACTCTTGATGATTTCTCAACTTATTTTAGATATTTTGGAGTTGATATCAAAGCTATTCAGAAGTATGCAGAAAAATATATTGATATAGAACATATCCGTGCTGAAATAAGGTTGTTGATCTATCCTTTGTAATTCTCTACTGCCTCTTGAATCTTGAGCATTTGCAAACCATACTTTCAGTGGCTATAATAAACGAATATCAAAATTTTCTTTTGCTCTCATGTTCTATACTCAAAACTTCGACATTGGGTATATATTTGGACAATCTTGTTTAGGCCAAAATCTGGTAGAGTATGCTTTCAAATGGGGTGGTAAGCAGGGTGGGTTGATGCAGTACAGGATGGGTCGATACGAGGTGAAAAAGCTTATAAATACACCACCTACCTGGTACCCCTGACGGTTATGACTTTCGACATCCACACGGTCTGTCCACTTCCTGTCAAAGTCATGCCCTTACCTGCTCCACCTGGGCTGGTGGTGCGGGATATACCAAATTGCCATCTTACTCTAAATCCTTGTGCCCAGATCATAAACAAGGAGTTAAAAGGAAGGATTGCTTTGGCTTGCAGTGGCTTACAACTTTGTTTTACTCTCAAGACTTTGGCTTCAAATTTCGTTCATAAATTTAAATTTGTTTTATATAGATCAAGGAAAAGTACACTTAAAGTGGAGGTGTCAGTTTATGGTAACAGCAGGGTTTCAGTTTTAATTCTGTATGGTAAAAACGCTTGTGTTAAAAATTGACGTGAACGGTGTAATAATGCCGCATATATTATTAAATCTTTAGCTTGTAGGTGATGCATGTTGAGTGCTTCTTGCTTAGTTAGGAATAAAGGTGTGTTGCACTGTACATATTACCCTCTCTACACAATCCACGCAGCGTAGTGTTCTTTCGTTAAGGCTGTTCTATCTAAAGATTAAGGCGTTACCATTAAGATTCCACATGCTCTGTCATGTTGGTTAGCCCTTTTGAAGGATTTTGGATTAATATTTCAAATATGACAGGGACTTTGACGGGTTTGATTTACGGATGAGGCTTCCAGCTGTGGTGAGCAAGTTATATAAGGCTATGAACCGAAATGGTGGCATTGCCTACATACATTGTACTGCTGGAATGGGTAGAGCTCCTGCTGTTGCGGTATGCTCTATATCACTTTTGTTCCCTTTCGTCTGCTTGTGTTTATCATTTTGTTTTTTCGTGTCTACTTTTGTTCAACTGTTTCATTTTCCTATTCAAACCCCTGTTTCTTCATTTGGATTTACTGCTGAAATTTTGCTAATATCGGATGGTCAAAGCATAAAAATGTTTGTGAACTTCTATTAGTTGGTCTACCAATTTATCCTGTCCTTAATGTAATTGATATATATTATTTTGTATTAGGTTTTTTTTCATGAAACATAGTCAATGTTTAATCAAATGGGGGATACTTTCTAGAGAACTGACTTTGCAACACAAGAAATAAGAACTATTAAACAGGAAATAGCTGAAAGATTCAAGCTTTCATTAATTCCAGCCAAAAGGTTGTCTTCATAACTTGAGGTTATCACTTTCAAGAGGTAACTTCAGGCTACCAAACTCTCACAAAGTTCTCAATACTCAACATAACATCAAGGCTAAATCCTTCTTCATTATATATACAAAACATACTACCAAAAGTACTACAATCCTTAATTGCTAATTTGTCTTCACTAGCTGACCACAGTGGAATATTAATGACTGGTGTTTGCTTGTTTCTGGTCCCCTGATGCCAAGTCACGGTTCTTCTCCCTCCTAGTGTACACCTTCAGTGGTGGCTGTAAGGTCTGCTGCTGATTTATCACAATATTTTCTTTCTGAACTTTTTTTTTCCTTGTATAATTTAGCTTACAAAAAAGGTAATAAATCATGAAAATCAAAGAACAATAGGGCGATACTGTGGCTTATTTATTTTTTTTCCTATGGTTATAATAGAACAATCTGACAATACAAGAAGCTCACACAATTAGAATTGGATTGTTTTGATGGAGCCCAAATATAATGATATTTTAATTCTACCGTATGAGGTTAGATTTGATTTGGTGACCTGAAGTTTCTGCATGATTACTTAAAATTTTGGTAAACTGTTGGATCTTTTGACCATATTACTAAACAAGATATAGGCAGCCTTTATATATTACATTATTTTCATCTTGTAGCCACGCAATATTGTTGAGTAACTGCCTTTACTTTTTTTTTTCCCCCACAAGTTCAGCCTCTGAGTTTGTTTATCTCAATTCGTAAAATAGATATCAATTGTGTTAGCAAGTTAAACTGTGTCTGCCGGAGGATGTCTGAGCTTATAGTGCTCACTGACATTGTGGATATGTGCTTGCATGCGCGCGCGTCATGGAAATTCATTGAAACTGAAGTTATGGCTTCAAAAGTTTTGGGTCTAAAGTTATATTCCACTGCTCAAGATCACATAAAAGTGGATTTTGGCATACCAGACTCAATCTCATTGTAGATTATCTGGCAATTTTTTCTTAGACCTTGAAATTGATGTAATGATGGCGAAAATGAGAAGGGGGAAAGAAGACTCAGTAATGGTGATAATGAGAGGGGGTAAAGAAGATTCCACATTTGAAGTGAAATATTTATATACAATTTGGACCCAGAGCAGAGAAAAGGGAGGGTGGGGAGGGGGTGGAAAGAGAATGAGGTTTTAGGGGGAAAATTATACTGCATACAGAAAGTGATATTATTGGCATTAAGTTTTCCAAGCCCAAAACCAATATTATGGTATTCAAGGATTATGGAGTCAACACAATCAACACAATAAAAATACGTGTATTATATTTGTGAACCTTTTTTTTTTTTTTTTTTTTTTTTAAATTTTAAAACGTTTAGTCGGTACCGCACCTTGAAATTAGAGATGCATTTACTTGGTCTATTTATAGTCTTAAATTCTGGCAGATAAACAGGAAAAAGATGAAACACTTTGCTTTACTTTAATTGCTGCATTGTTGCCTATTGCACTTATGTGCTATAATCTAACATTCACGATTGAATTGCAGTTAGCCTACATGTATTGGGTTCAAGGATATAGGCTAAATGAAGCCCATAGGTTACTGCTGGTACGTGTGCATTCTTTCAATTATTCATTTGTGCTGCATGGATCTATTATTTGTCAATGCTGTTTGATTTGGCACCATTCATTTACCAAGGGAGTAAGTCATTTGATGTTTTGATCTAAACTCTTACTAAAATATTTTTTTTAAAGTCGGAAATTAGGGATTTCATGCCCTTGAGTGCTGCCGCCTTACCAATTCTATATGATATACTCTAAGAAGCCACTTGAAATTTTGAAATGATAAAAGAAGACTGATTTTGCTAAATTTGTATAGACATACAAGGTATTTCCAATCCTTTTTCCAGGACTGTAACTGGTCCTGGAATTTTTTTTTCCATGACACAGCACGTTGGTATTTGGCAAATACAAATATGCCATAGAAGCCAAGACAACAAATTGTTTATGCCTTTAGGGTCCAAAGTCTCCAGACTTAATGTGCTAACCAAGTCTCAGAGATATTCAATGTACGTGGTGCCTGTGCAAGAGCTTTAGTAATTTGTATTTTTTATAGCAGTTTTGAAATAATACTATCATACAGGCAAAAGTTTATGATTTATAGGAAGCTCATATTTCCTCCTGGTTCTTGGGATAATATGTCTCAGTCTGCAGTCTTAATAAGCCAAAAAGAAGTGAAGATGGCGTGTCTCTCTGAACTCTAGTGAGAACAGCATCATTGTGTTTGTGCTTATCTTCCTATCTGTGAAGTGAGGAAGCAGTAACAACAAAGTAGATATATGTAGGAAGGTTGAAACAGGCAGTAATTGAGCTACTATAAAAGCTCTTAATCCATCTCTGGCTGATGCTCTCTGTAGATTACATATTGATAACATGTGTTATTTGGTGGGAAACTTTCCTTTAGATCTCCTAGGCATTTGCAACTTACGTTAGAGTTGCATCTTTTGACTTCTGGTATACATTGGCTAGAGTCAAACTCAAAACTCCTTGGTTTAATACTTTAATGCAAAATTTTTTGTACTAGCAAGCAATTTCACACAATTATAACATGTTAAACTAATTTGTTTTTTCTCAGCAACTTCAAAATATTCTATACTTCCAATGGTTTTACCTGTCAATTATCCAACCATATGGTGTAATGTAAATATCAGTTATGGTTATGCCTATTATCTTGTCTTTTGGTAAATTTATATGTTCTGCTGGATGCACAGATACAAGCTTCCCTACTGATAACCTCTTCATATAAAGAATCAACATTCATTTTGTTTACCCATTTCCTAACTAGAGTAATATGTGAATCTGAGACAGCTATATTTCTAATTTCTGATCGAAACTGGCCAACATTATTTAGATAAACGTGTGTGTATGTGTTTTTTTTTTTTTTTATATTTTATAAATTACATTTAAAGATAATGAAATATTTACTTACAACCTGTTAAGCATAAGTAAACCGATATCTTACCCTCCCCCCACCCCCCAAATTCTCATTTTGGATGTCCCGTTGAGTTTCCCCCGTATTATAAGTGGGTATGAAGGACAAATACATTACTCTCAGTCTCTCACAAACTTTATTTTTGGTCCCACCAACCAACCTGCCTCAACTTTGCTTTTCTCTTATTAAAGTGAACTTGGTGCTATCTTTGTGGGACAGAGAGTACATTAATATGGTGTTATGGGGCAATCTTTCGGGACAGAGTGAGTGTATCATTTGTGTGTGTGTGTGTGTGTGTGTATGAGGTAGCCTATACTTTGTAAAGGGGAGATTGATTTATCTACTCAGTAGGTATTCTACCCTTGCTAAATATATGCTAAAATTAGTTTGTGTTTTGAGTTGGACTACTCTATCATCTACAAGTATATATTTATTAGTTATCACCTTTTTCTTAAGGATTTTTTGACAATTACCACCTACAATTGTTGCTGTTTTAGGAATTACCACGTACAGTTTTTTTTATTGAAATTTACCACCTACATTTTATAAAAATGATAAAACTTCCCACCATTTTGAAGATGATGTCATGGTGGAGCCCACAAACGGTCTTTCCCTCACTTTCCCTCCTTTTCCTTCCCTCCTTGTTCGATACTCGGTCTTTCTTCTTCATCTTCTTTTTAATTTTGCACAAATACTAAAATCAAATTACTAAAATAATAAATTAGGGTTTCAAAATGCATTATTCTTGCTTCGAATCTTTAAAAATTAGGGTTTTTAGCAATTTGATTTCAAGCTATGCCTCAATTTAGATGGAAGTGGAAGGAGAGGGAAGTGAGAATCAAGTGAAGAAGAAAGAAAACGGAGGGAAATAACAAGGATGACGTCATCTTTGAGGGGTTGGTCAAAGTGGTGGGAAGTTTTAGTGTTTTGGAAAAATGTAGGCGGTAAATTTCAAAAAAAAAAAAAAAAAACTGTAGGTGGTAATTCCTAAAATAGCAATAATTGTAGGTGGTAATTGTCAAAAAATCCTTTTTTAAATGCTACCTAGGATGGTAAACCTTATTGCTGATCTTTTCTTGCAGAGCAAACGTTCTTGTTGCCCTAAATTGGATGCTATTAAAAGTGCAACAGCTGACATTGTGAGTTGTTTATTTGCAGACTTCATCTTTACAGTTCCTTTTGTACATTCTCATTTAGCCTCCAATTGATTTGGCAAAATCTTTATTTTTTATTTTTCCTATCCTTGAAGAATGCATTTAGTGTTTATATATGCCCTTAAGGGAGGAGAGAGTTCATAGTGTATTTGGATGGTACATGTGGTACGTACCGTTTTATCTGGGTAATAACATATTACTAGTTATCCTCCAAATCATAAATAAGTGAAAATTTTAATTGTTTTCTAGTAAAACATCTGCATAAAATTGTAGTCTTCAATCAGCAATATTGTTTTTGCTCACTATTTATTATTTTTATCATTTATAATTCCATCAGGCCGCATATTCCTTTCAGTAACTTTCTTGTATTTCACTCTTACTGTTGAGGTTGAGGCCATAAGATTGCAACTTGCATGTTGTAGTAGCCCTAGTAGATTAAACCAAATAACTAATTACACGTGTTAACTGTTTTTTTTTATGATCCAATAAGTTCCAAAAATTCTCTTGTTCATAGTCACCATCATTAGATCAGACCTTGTGCTCTAATACCAGTTTGTAGAGGAAAGTTGTGACCCTAACCCCCTTTCTAGTGGCAGATAATGCTGCTTGTAGCTGAGGACCTTGATTAACCCTAAACCCTTAAAGGACAACTTCCCACCAAGCATGAGTATGTTAGTGTAAGAATCCCTTAAGAGGAAGGTTTACTTTGTTGGTATATGTAGTGTGGTCAAATTTCCTTAAACAAAAATTAATGTTCGTCATTCTTGGTTGGTTCTTACATATTCTCTTGACATGCAATGTAGGTCCAAATCTTCCTTGTTAAGAGGCTAGTTTGACTTTCAAGCAAAGTCTCTTGTGCCATTTTGTAGTACTGTAGCCACCTTGTGAGTCATGGATATTTATGAAATGGTACTATTTAGTCTGAAAACTAGTCCTATACACCAATATATTTCCTAAGGTCACCCAACTCAAGACTACTCTCATCCAACCACTCTTAACTATGAAGTATCTTAGCATGTCATAGTATATGACCCCTGTAAAACATGTCTTTTTTGATACATATACATAAAACCTTAAACCTATCAAAGTGCGAATAAAAGCCTAGCTTCAATAATGCAAGTGTGAGTAACTCCTCCAGATTCAACATGATCCACCCTGCAACATAACCTCTGACAAAAATGAGTTAAATTGGACAGTGGAAACACTACTTACTGTCTCAGATTCTCTTTGAGCCAATATATGATTTTAAACTTGCACCCCTTCTTACAAGCACACACTGTCTTTGTCACAACCCTATCTTGTACATGCAAAGTAGGTAAACCTTTTTCCACCAAAGCTCGCATATTTTTCTTCTCATATCTCACCCCCTCATTAAGGCTTGGTGGTGTGAAGGGCTCACACACTTCTGCACATGACAATCCTCCATGTTATAGCCACTCAAAATATATACCTTGTCCACCCGGATCTAAGAAACTTCCACAACTTGTATACAAGAATTGAATCTCCCAACTAAAATATAATTTGTGTGCCACCCAATTCTAAAACTAATATATTTTTATGGTATATATTCTTACTAAGTTATTTCCCTGCACTTTTTTACATACCATCTTTCTTAGCTGACACTTGATAAGGGAAATAGTTTGGAATTACCTCTCTCATAATCTAATAAATTCCGAACTAATCACTAACCAAAGTAGAGTGATAACCAAAGGTCATATTTCCACAGGGAATCAATAATGCAATGACCTCATTTCATGTACTATTTAAGCCAATGGGTATGTATTCTTTTTTGTGTTTTAGGTGATTTAAGAAAGTTGAATAACTACTAACAAACAAGGCAATTGAACAAATTTTAAAAAATTAGAACACGATCAATAGTAAGAAAAAAAAGAAAATTGGGATCAAGCTATTCACGAGGAAATTAAACAATTAATGATGATTTAGTCGATGAAAGAGGTATCAAGGGGTAATTTATCATATTAGGTCACTCCCCCCACACACTAGATGTTCAAGCACCTAATTTTTATGGTCGGCATTAGCTATTAGGTTAGTTAAGTGCAATAAACTAGCTCACTTCGCATAACTAGTTTAATAACAATAAATGTCAAGAAGTAATTGGCCAAAGAGACCAAGCAATAAGGATATTACCAATTATCTCAGAGGTATACAAATATCACAACTTAATCATTTAAGATCATCATCAAGCATCACAACAACCCATCACCCCCTACCCTAGCAAAAAATCTAGCTTAGAGTAGGGACATTAACATCAAAACCATGGAAATCAAGCTACAATCAATAACCAAGCAAGATACATTAAACATGATTAATAAAAGGTTTAAGCACTAATCTTTGATCAACAACAATCAACTAACATCAACTAAGAAATCAACAACTAGGAAAGTAAAATAAGAATTATAAAAAATTGAAGCTTTAATTGAATGTTGAAGATTTAACAATGGAGTTCCACTTCTCACTCTAAAATACACTCTTAATCTAAAAATTTAATGTTAATAATCTGAATATCCCTTAATTGCATGAATTAAAGGTACATATACTCCTCTGTAGCCCCTTAATAAGTGGCCCAAAAATGGTAATTAAAGGTCTGATAAAGACCTAGCAAAGCGGGCACTCTATGGTCGTGCAGACGCTCCAACAAGTCTCCCAATGAGTTATGGAGCAGGCGCTTCATATAGTGGAGTGTTTCTACCTTAAATTCTCCACTCCAAGCCTTCTACTTGGCGCCTTTTGTAGTTAAGTAGTCGCTCCACTGGTTAGTGCGGCTGCTCTTCCCCGGTTTTTCTCCTACTTGTATTCCTCGTTGATTTCTTGATGCTTGGGGCTTTGCCTTCATATTAGCTTTTCGTTATGGTGTCTCCGAGGTATCCTACATTAAGGACTCATAATATTCATGAGCAAAAGGTTCTAATCAATTGAATTGGGGATATTATAAGGACAAATCACTTAAAAACATGTAAATTTATGCAAGGAATATTGAAATAACGCAACTAAAGGATTTACATTAAAGATGCATAAAATGGGGCATAAACTCATGAGAAAGTGGTCACATCAAGGAAATATTGGAATACAAAAGTGGTCTAAAAGTGCATTTAACAACACGTTTTGACTTTTGCATTATTCATATGCTTCTCTTTGACCGTCCTTTATGATATGTACATAAGGAGAAACATATTCATGTGGGATCTTATTAGATTCATCTCGATACGTAATTTTAAAATATATCAACTATATATAAGTTTTTATTAATAGTTGATAAAGAAATTAAGGGTTGCATAAATACATTGGCAACCGTGACTGAAAAAAAAATGTCAGCTAAAAAGAAATGGATGAAGTATAATGCAACCAAAATCACATGTAATCTTAGCTTCAAAGATCAAATTTTCCTTATTATTCATTCAGATGTAAAAGCATTTGTTTGGGGAGTTAGTTCTACACTGCATGTATATTAAAGTTGTAAACATTGAAAGAGAAAGGGAGCAGAAGAGGGATAATGGAATATTACTTGTTGAAGAGCGGGGATTTTGGGAGAAGGGTGGTTGTAGGCTTGTAGCAAAAAAGAAGAGGGTTGAGCAATGGTTGACAAAAATTTTGACTTGCCATTTTTTTTACCTTCTGCTTTGTCTAGATAACTCATTTGATTTGAATTATGCTTTTCTGCATCAAACCCAGTCAAGTAAAAGCCTAAATATATACGAAATATATGACATTCCCCTTGACCAAGAAACATAGTGTCCACTCAACCAGTAGAATTTGATCTCTTCTTGATGTTGTGAAAACTAGGAAGTACCTAATTAGTCACTGAAAATTATCTCTGTTTGCTCACAATTGTGCATGTCTTGCTGCTCATCCAAAGCTTACAGGCCTCAAAAAGAAGTCAATCATATGCAAATGGGATGATCCAAGTTGTACCCTTGTTGAAATTTCTGGGCTTGATGTTGGTTGGGGCCAGGTAACAATATTATAATCTGCATTCTGTTTTTTTGATAATTTTCTTACTTATAGGTTTGTTAACTTTTCTTCTGCTTAACTAATGTTTATAAGTATTATTATTGGTTTTTTTTTTTTTTGGAAAGATAGTGGATCTCAATCATCTCATCAGTTAACCTAAGCTTACAAAAGTACTGGGATCCAACCTGCTGTCCTAGACCAATATTTAGTAGTACAAGGGTGCATTTTTGTTTTGTTTACTTTTAGATGAGAGGTTTAGGACCAAGTATCTTGGAAAACCTTAGCTAACTGGTGAATCAGGAAGAGGTGATTTCAAAGAGGCTGAGTCCAATTGCTGGTTGAATTCTGAAATACACATTCTTGATTCTTACAAACATTGGAACTCTGTAAACGAATGAAGAACAAAGTTGACTTGTTAAGAAAATTCTTGGGCACATAGACAAGGGAAGACTAAATACATCACCAGTGCTATTAGTCAGAGATCCAGTCCAATTTCATCTCTCATTTTTGAATTTGTGTTGGATTATTTCATTTCCTGACATTAAAGATGGATCCCGCATGAACATTATTTAGGTGTACACGTGTCATGTACTAGTGGAGTTTCCATTTCTGTGTATGTGGTGTGATTATGTGGCTAGGTAAATTGTGTTCATTTGCTAGGTGTACAAGTGTTTCATGGCAGACCATCTCTTTACTATGAACCCCATCCTTTGGTGGTTGGTTTGAGGTTTTGGTGGGTGCTAGGCAGTTTCTGTGGGTGGCTGGTGGTGTTGGTGTGGCTATGGGTGGGTTGGGTTGGATAGGAGCTATGGGTGATTGGGTGTTTGGGGTGGAGTAGGGTGTCTGGGAGAGTGGGGATGCCTATTGGTTGATTCAATTAGAAGGGTAGGTTAGTAAATTCAGTTATTTAAGCTAAGAGTTAACAATATAACACCAAGGGTTAGCCATAAAATTCTAATAAGAGCACACTAATTGCTTATGCAATTTCATGAGGTTACTCGAAAAGCTAAAATAAAGAAGAAGAAGAAGAAGAAGAAGAAGAAGAAGAAGAAGAAGAAGTTTCCGCCGTGTAGAATTTGCAATATCACGAGGTCACCGTGTAGAAATTCTAAATAATAATTGATAACTAAACACCATTTATCACTTAGTTCTTTGTGCAAAGGTGAGTGTAGACACCTTTATGGGATAAAGGGAGTAGGCTTCTTAATAGGCAAGTGGTAGCACCATTTATTTCGTGGATCATGCCCCTTGTGAAATATGCACATCCAAACCACCTAGTTACTATGTAATTAATCTAAGTGCTGACAATATATTTATTTTGGTTGGACCAACATCTTATTGTTATGATTTTAGGCCTTCTTTCATTTCTTCCTAATAGAATTAGTTTTAAAGAAAAGTAATTGCAAGATAAGTTTGGATTAATAAAAAGAAGTCTATGCTTCTACTTTTTTCTGTTTTATTTTATTTTATGTTATCTTATAAGTGGGGCTAATATCTTATTCTTTTAAAAGCAAGGCCTTTGTCAATTCACCTTTAAAAAAATTTAAGAAGAATAATCTTATATAGATTTGGACGAAGACAAATAAAATCATTTCATTGTTTAAATTAAAATTCAGGTAAGCTTAGATATGTCTAATTTGTTTCAATAAGCTCTTACTAGATATGTTAATTGGACACGGCTAAAATCACGGAGTGTCACGGACACCGACCCTTCACCGTGCACTCGGACACTTCCATTAAGAGTGGAGAGGAAAAAAGAGGAGAAGCATGAAAGAAAAACACATCTTTTTTTAAGACCATCATTGATATAGAGTAGATGGAGAGAAGAAGAATTAACCGAGGAAAGAATTAAAGTAAAAAAAAAAAAATAGGGGTGGACGTTATGAAAATTTTAAAGCTTTTGTAATAAATAATTTATTTATATAAATTTAAGTGTCTTATTGACGTGTCCCTGTGCCAGTGTCCAAATAACGGATAGATCCCAGTGTCCTAAAATTTTGGAACTTGTCGGATCAGACACTTGGACATGTGTCCGTGTCCGACACCCGTTCCCGAGTCCATGTAACATAGCTTACAAGTTTGGATAAGGAATTTCAGCTGAAATAAAAACTAAACCTTATGTTTAGATCATGAACTCATTCTATTTGTCTTTAGATAAGTGACTCCTGCTCCTGGTCAATTTGGCATGTGTTACACTGAACTGTGTTCCTGCAATTTCTTTTTGCTACTTCATTGCTTATCTTGGATTCTGTATGAAGCATCATTTACTTAAGAGTTTTTAATTTCAGAAAGTTCCACTGAAATTTGACAAGGAGCAAAATGCTTGGATTCTACAGAGAGAATTGCTGGTAAGTTATGCGTAGATATACATTAATGCCTGCCCTATGCCACAAGTTTGTTTTCTATTTATATTTTGTCTTTCTTTCTTTATGGAGCACCAAATTTCCTTTATTGTTCTCTGTAAAATTTCTATTTAATTACTTGGATGATTATATTATAACTATTTCAATTAGGATTATTAATGTTTTGACAATGCTAGTTGCTACTGAAGTTAAAAATACGTGATCGAACGGATCCCATGACATTCACTATCTCTTAACAGGAAGGACATTACGAGTACAAGTATATTGTTGATGGTGAATGGACTTGCAACAGGAATGAACTTGTCACTCCTACAAATAAGGATGGTCATACCAATAACTATGTTGTGGTGAGTCTCAAAAAATGTCAAAAGTTTGCTATTCTTGCTGCACATTCTTAAGATTCTTTTATATACTCCGTTATTAGTATAATGCATTTCATCATGACCAATGAGAGGGTGGTAAACTAAGTAGTTTAACATTAGAAGCTAGGTGATGTTTACTTCCTTGGTTGCAAAATTGTTGCGTCATTTCTCATTATTTTGGGGGTTGGGGGGAGAGGTGATAAGCATAAATTAAGAAAGTGGGTAAAAGGTGAGAGGGAACCACTTAGTAAGGCTGTAAGGGTACATTGGATGTCCGCAATGTGAAAAGCAATTTTTGTGGAACTTTAAAAAATGGCGAAGTTGCAATGATTTTGTAACAAAGGAAGTATAGTTTAACCAATGCACAATTAAAATACTTATGGCTAAATTATTGTATGAGAATGTGAAGAAGCAAATGGTAAAATTATTTCATAATGGAGAAAGTGTTTCAAGTGTGCCCGATGGCTGATGCCATAGTATTAATTAAACACCTTTGTTGCGCATTTGATTCTTTCTTTGCACTCAAATCTCTATCTGCAGGTTTCCGCTGATGATCCAGATAGTGATAGAGCACAGGTGAGGAAGAGGTTAACCGGGGAAGATCCAGACCTTACCACAAATGAACGAATCAAAATACGACAATTTCTCGAGGAAGTCTCGGATCATGAATGATGTTGCTGACCTCTTGAGCTGTGTTGTAAAAGGATGCAAAGTCAATGTGATACAGTCGCAGCAATACTAGTAGTTCATACCTAATACTCCGTACTAGTCAATATCTATGTTAATAATGTAGTTGACATATGTAAAGAACCTCTCGATGTAAAGTTGACTAATAAAATAATTTTTAAGCTTTATGTGTGGGTTTATGAAGTTTGGAGAATTGGAGGTTTTAGTTACATTGCAAGGAAAAATTGTTACATATTTATCAATTATTGTCGATTATATCTATCTATAGATATAACTGAAGTAAAAACCATTGACATCATAATTGAACACGTGTCATTTAGTTGAGAAAGAGAAACTCAACCGAGTGACCTAAAATTCTTAGCTGACAAGCTTAGTTGATAAACGAGAAACTTGTTTCCTCTGGCTAAGATAATATACTTTGTATACTTTTGTGATCGTATCTGATGCCTGCAACAGAACAACAGTCAGTAAGTCATTAAGGATGTTGAGAATTTGAAAAAACATTGTTAATATGTACTTATCTCATTAACAACAGAAGAAGCCAGTGACATTAAAATACATGGTTTCATGACAGATTAAAGACAACAACCAGGAGATATCACAAACCTCTGGCTTATTCGGCACATCAAATTCATTACTTCTAAGTTGCTCTACTGTTGGGCTCACAAAGTTGATCGGTCACGGGTTCAGCGTGCACATCTCCTTGCCAAATATGCTGCAGCAACTATGTTTTGCTTTGTTAACAGTTCGCAAATTTTAAGGTACACCCTGATGCACCTAGATAGGTGCAGTGTGCACCACACCTATACTTTTGAACATTTAGTAAAAATATATGAATCGCAAATTTTGAAACATGCAGTATATTAAATATGAACACTTAGTACAAATGAACATTTAGTGTTAAAAATGAACATACAATTATTTATAATGAACATATATATTTTAAACAATTTATTTTATCTTTATTTGTATATACATTGCATTTGAACCTATTTGTTTTTAAAATGAACATTATAATTTAGAATATAAACATGAACTATTAGAATTTGAACATATAGTTTTTGTATATAAACATTGAAATTTTTAAATATAATCATTACACTATTTTATAATGAGCATCAATAAATATGAACATGACACTACTCGAATTTGAACATTTATTATTTGAAAATGAACATTGAAATTTTAAATAAGAAAATTTAACAACAACAAACCAACCTTTGCTCCATTGTCCCAAAATGGACCAACCTTTAAATCTTCCCAAAATAAACACAAGTTTGCATTTTTTCTCTCGTAGTAAACCAAGCAGGTCACTTGACTTGTTATATCAGGTTGCAATCCACGTGTCATGTCCTCATTGGTTTTTTTTTTTTTTAAATATTTTGATAATTAATAAAAATTAGGATATTTTTTATTTTAACACTTGACAAAAATCCGAAATTGGGTTTTAACACCTCCAAAAAAAAAAAAATTTATTTAACACCTGACAAATGTTACGAAAATGGTTTTTACCGTTAAGTGGAGTCCACAGTGACACGTGTCACCATTTTACTTGTTTTAAAAAATTAAAAAAAAAATCCTAAAACTACCCATCCACCCCAGCCCCACCACCGCCACCTTCTTCTCCACCCTCACCTAGCGCGGCCGCCGGCGCATCCCTCCCCCTCCGTTTACCCGACCCACCAGAACCCCTCCCCTTCCCTTTCCCCAGCCCTAAACCGCCCTTAACACCGCCATCAATGGCCGAATTCAGCCACAAATAAACGCCCAAAAACGGCGACGAATTCAGCCATTAATGGTTGAAATCGACCGGTTTTGGGGCTGAGTGGCCTTAACCGGCCGATTTCGGCCATCAATGGCCGAATTCGTGGCCGTTCTTGGAGCAACAGCCATAAACTCAGAGCAAATTGAAATTCGTGGCTGGTGATGGCGACGGGCAGGTGGCGGCTGCAGGTGATGGCGACGAATTCTGGGTTTATGCTTGAGGTGATTGAGAGGGGGGAGGTGGAGCTGCTGTGATTGAGTGAGTGGGGAAGGGTTTAGGTTGGCCGGTGAGGGAGGGGGAGGTGGTGCGCCGGTCGTTGCGTCGCCGGCTGTGGGTCAAGCTGAAGAAGAAGAAGGTGGCAATGGTGGGGCTAGGGTGGCTAGGTAGTTTTAGGTTTTTTTTTTTAATTTTTTTAATTTTTTTTGTTTTTTTTTAATTTTTTGGGCAATAATAAAGCGACACGTGGCTCATGAACCACCTTAACGGATTCCTAAACAAAATCAGTTAAATGGTGTTAAAACTATTTTTATATTTTTTGTCAGGTGTTAAAATAAAAGTTTTTTTTTTTGGGGTGTTAAAAACTATTTTCGGATTTTTGTCATGTGTTAAAATCAAAAATATCCTAAAAATTATTTATTTTAATTTTTAAAATCAAATTATTTAAAAAAAAAAACCCTCCCTTTCCCCACCTAACCCCACTCCCCACTAGCCACCTCTCTCCGGCTTGCCGGCTGCCGACGCTCAACCGCAAGTAGCACCTTAACACACAAAAACCGATCAATCCGACAAGAACCGATCAACCAAGATCGAAAATCGATCCCCTTTTTTCTGATCCGATCTTCTCTAATCGGATCTCATTCTACCCAGAAATCATCAATGGCGCGCCACCGCATCACCACCGTCGCCTTCTTCTTCTTCTTGACCTATTTTCTCTTTCCTCCGCAAAAATCCGATCAACCAAGATCAAATCCGACAATCGACCCATAATACCCATCGACAAATTCGGGTTAACTCATATGGGTCGCCTCGAACTCAACATCACCGGAATCACCCTCTCCAACAACAACAACAATCTCGATCAGAAATCTGGCCACCATATCAACCCGCATCACCACTGCACTTCCCTGACATCACAGAACATAGCAAATCGCAAATCACCCATTTAGGGTGGTTACAGCAATTTGGGTGGGAGAAGAGGAGGAAAGGCCGAAAGGGAGGGGGTGGGGTCGTCGGCGCCTGGGGGTGGGTTGAGCGCCGGGCGTCGGTAGAGGGAGGGAGGGGGGGAGTGGCTGGCAGTGGGTGGGGGAGGAGGGCTGGTGGTGGTCAGAGTTTTTGTTTGTTTGTTTGTTTTTATTTATTTATTTTTTATTTATTTATTTATTTTGTTAATTTTTTAAATTAAAAAGATAATTAAATGAAAAAAAAAAAACTGACCGGTTATTCAGGTCATAATTCAACTTAGTTTAGTATGGGAGAAAAAATGCAAACTTGTGCTTATTTTGGGAAGATTTAAAGGTTAGTCCATTTTGGGAGAATGGAGCAAATGTTGGTTTGTTGTTGTTAAATTTTCCTTTTAAATATGAACACAAAACTATATAATGAACATCAAATTTTTGAAAAATGTTTGTCTGACTCGTAATAATTCAATAGTTTTGTAATATAAACTGAACAATTAGTGCATTTTTTTTTTGAGAACATTTAGTGCATATAAAATGAATATTTCTGTATAAACTATGTGAATTATTAATATCAAATTTTTTTTTATTTTATTTATAATTAGTTTTTTAAATAATTTAGATCTTAATAATTCCTCCGTTCTTTTAATATTGTACCACTTGCCTTTTAAGAAGTTTCACAAATATTGCATCATTTCTATTTTATGACAAAAAATTATCTATGTTCACACTACAAATACCAAAATACCCTTACTTTTTCACACTAATTATTTAGTCTATGTTTACATCACATGGACACTTTTGTATTTTTACCTTTCTATCTCTTCCTTTTTCCACCACCAAAATTATTGTACCCAACTTGTATGGTGCAATAATAATAAAACGGAGGAAGTATAAAAGATAATTTTTTTTTTTATAAATTTAATTCGTTAATTACTATTTGTTTTCCCTCCGTTTTTAAATACTTGCTCTATTTCTACATGCGCAGAGTTTTAGGAGAAATTGGAGAAAATAATAAATTATGAAGATAGTGGGGTTAGTGATGCGGAAGGTAAATTGGAAGAGAGAGAATCTAAAGGTAATTATATATAATTCTATTGGGTCCCACTAGTTGAGATAAATGAGTTATATATTGTAAAAGTTTTCCAAATAAGGAAATGAAGCAAGTATTTAAAAACGGTCGAAAATAGAAAGTGGAGCAAGTATTTAAAAGCGGAGGGAGTATTTTTTTTACCAGTATTATCAAACCTCATTCGTTACTTTTTCTAAGATGGTGAATGAAATTTTTAATTATAAAATAAAACATAAATCTAATTTTTCATTGGTCGAAATAATACTTTTGTTTATGTGGTGTGTCGAATGGCTCCCAAAAATGTCTCCTTTATTTGTATAATATTAGATTAATTTTCTCTCCTCTCACATTCATTACTTTTTAATATATTACTAGCCTTTTGGCCCGTGCAATGCACGGGTTGCTTATAGGTATATAATGTAATTTTTAGTTTTACAATATGTTTTAATTTAATGGAAAAATAAATAATTGATAAAGGAGAAGAAGGGTTGGAAATTGAATAAACTTGAATGAGATATAATTAGAGAAAAATGAACTAAACAACATTTATATAAGTATTAAATTAATAAAAACTCTTATATGTGGCTGGTCACACGATGTGGCGAGCCAAAATAGGGGTTATTTCGTTAGTGTTACTGGGGTTACTTAGTCAGTGTTACACGAGTTACTTGTTCAATGTTACATAGGTTACTTCGATAGTGTTATAACTTTATAGGGGTTACTTTGATAGTATTATAAGGGTTACTCGATCAGTATTATAGGGGTTACTTTGTTCTTTTAAAATCGGCCACACCGTATGACCATCCACACACAAGACGAGCTGAAAAACAAAATAATAAAGAAATGTACACAAGTTCTTATATGTGGTTGGTCACACCGTGTGGCCAGCCATCATAGGGGTTATAGGGGTTACTCGGTCAGTATTACAGGGGTATTTCGTCAGTGTTGTAAGGTTACTCGGTCAGTGTTATAGGGGTTACTCGGTCAGTATTACAGGGGTTATTTTGTTCTTATATAAGTGGTCACACGGTGTGGCCAGCTACACATAAGGCGGGTTGATTAAATTAAGGCTTATATTATTTTTTATTAAATGTTAGGAAGGGGATTAAAAGGATAAGGTAAATGAGATGACATGTGGCATTGTTTAATAAGATGGTTTGTGTTTTTAAATACTAGGTATAGATTAACCCCACTATATTTCTTTTACAAATTTTTAATACTCCTAGTGCCCCACTTATCTCTTATTATATTTAAAATCAATTGAATTGACATAACACTGTGTCGGTCAAAGTGTACTACTAAAAAAAACACAGAAGGAGTATTATTTGGGGTTTGAGACACAGACGAAAATATCGAGAAAATTCAACTTTATCTCTTAGATAAACCTACAAATATATTTCATCTCACCATCTTTTTTTCTCCTTAGTTTTTAAAATAATAAAAGTTTTTTTTATTGAAGAAGTCCATGTTAATCACTATGATAGATAAAAATTGTTTACCTCGTGACATTTTGATAAATAAGTCAACAATTTTATCCCGTCATTATTCGTGTGTATGTGGCCTGTGGGTAATAAGCAACCAATAAAGAATCGTTCAATTTGATGTTGAAGGTGTGGCTTGTAGTAAACTGGAAAACCACTGGTTAGCAGAGTCATTTCAAACTAGCAATGAGAAAATGATGAAAATGGATATTTTGGTTGTAAAGCCTAGACGAAGCAGCTTCTTATCAAATTCCTTCAACTTTTCTAAGTCTTTCAGGACTCGTTGCTCCAAGAAGAACTCTCAGCAACCTCAACCAAACCCTGATGATGATGATGCAAAAGACAATAAAACTGGTAAAATAAAATTAATCTTTTCAATTGTTGATTTAATTTATCATGTTTAGTTAAAAACGTCTCAAATTTTGTAACCTTTTCCTGTAATTTGGAGCAAATATTCTCTTATTCTTATGCATTCTTGTTTGTTTATACTTTGATGCTGAATTAACTGTAGTTTTCAGCTACTTAGGAATACAATTATTTGTTGATATTAATGTCATTTTATTTAGCTGTATTAGCATAAGGGATTATATATTTTTTTAATTAATTATAATTTGAGGAATATTTTTTGGTGAGGATTAGGAAAATGAACTTGGGTTAGTTGGTTGTTTTGATTTGATCTTAGGCTTAAATGGTTATTTGTTGATTGATTCAATATGTATCTTAGAGACGAATCGGACCCGGAATTTGGGGTTAAGTTAGCATGAATTTTCATCCTGCTAGAACTTCGGGATTACTTGGATACTAATGCAAGGCTAGAAGTGTGATTGGCATTAGGTGGTGGAATTTGGTAATTAAGCAACACATTGTGATTGCTAAATGTTGTATATCTTATGGAACCGTTTACTGTGTTTTTGTAAAATAGTATCTATTTATGCTCTTGGTTTACTTGGTTGGTTGTTTTTTTGATGAAGTTGTTTTATCTGGGCTTTTGAAAGAATTGGAGAAGTGCGAATTTATTTCCGTATTTTGGACCTTCAAATACTTTATCCCTTCTCAACTGTCTGAGTACCTTAGTGCATTGTGCAGTTGAATTACTTCGTATAGAATTGGGATTTCATTGGAACTTCTAAAATTTTGGAGAAAGGATTCATCCATTCTACGTGATAGAGGCCTGCCAATATTTGGCAAACGTCTTGGCAATATGTGTTTATTTAGTATAATATAATAAGACTTCATATAGTCCCAACCTTTAAAAAGAGAGAACGCAGGGGGGGGGGGGGGTTAGTCTACTATGAAGCAAGTGGTTACTTATCTTTTTACTTTTGTGCTACCAGCTATATCCTTTTGGGTATAACATGTTCAAGAAAAAACTGTTTGATTAAAAAACAGCATGTTAGAAGTTGGATCTGAGCTAGAAAGTCGAATTTCTTTTTGTTTTATTTCTGTTCTATTCCATTTTGGCCATTAACAATCAGAATTCTAAAACAATCAGACCAAAGCTACCTTAATAGCAGCAGACTGCCTTTGCCAAGAGCAGGGCTTTAATATTCAAGCAACAAGTTGCCTGACATTGCAGAAGCTATGAATTACTTCAAAAAGACAAAATTTACCTAAATCAACCAGATAACCTTTGAGCAGCCTTAAAGATGATCTCTTTATAAGAACCTTCCCGGTTTTAGCACAACCAAATATGATATATAGACTCTATAAAATGCATGTTGTATAAATAAAAGGGTGGGTGGTCTTCCTTCTGTTCCGTACAGCTTCTATTCGCTTATAATCCAGCCCTGACCTCACCCCAACATCTTCAGAAATATTCAACCACCAAATTGCAGCAGTAAAGAGGCAGTGAGAACAAGTGTTGGGTTGTTTCGACTTTCAAAATGACTTTGCATGAACTGCAAATTTCTGAATGGTTTGCCAAAAGTGTCAAGTTATAGAGATGATACTTTGGACTTGGTTCATTATGACACATGAGATCTTTCTCCATGCCACCTCCTCAAACTTGTGATAAAGTTTATACTTCGTACGAGTTGTACCCAAACAAAAAAAAAAATGAACCCCTTTTTTCTAGTCTCTTCTTAAGAAATATAGTTTGGTAGTTGAAATTTTGGTATTACATCTTTGGGCTCAAGTCCTTTGCGTCTAAGCATGAAGGCATTCTTAAATGGACTATGTTATATGCCTTCTAGTAAGAAATGGATAGAATGTTCTGCTGAAAATATATATCTGTGATGAGAAAGTTCTGAATGCCTACAGCAGCCTTACAGATAAAGTTAGATCCATTTTGGGTACAGTATGAAATGTCTTGACGCATATCATTCCTTCCTTTCTAAGTACATTTAGGATAGGTTTAGATTGTTTTAGCATCATTATTTGAAGCTCTCTCCGTATCATCCTGTCTTGAGAAGTAGTCGGTCCGCATTCCCTTCACAAGAAGTCTTCTCAATGATTATATGGAACAGAAACTTATTTGGATTTCTTAAAATAGTCAGATACTTGCTTTGTTTCTGAGTTCTGACTTCCAGTATTTGCATCATTCAAGGACTTAATCATTTGATAGTCTCTCATTTTTTTGCATCTTGTTCATAGCATTATCTTTGTGAAATTAAACATTGCTTGTCGTCACCTTGTCCAATGTTTACTTTGCCGCAATATATCATTTTTAACTGAGCTTTATACAAAGATGTCAAGCTTAAAGCACCTCTCAGTATGTGCCCCAAATCAATATACATTCTAATGAATTTCTTTCTCTTGAGCATGTCAAATTAGGTTTGTAGATTAATATGTTTATTCCTGCTAAATCCAAATCTACCTGTAAAGAATTTAAAGTGACATTTCTGTTTAAGTCAAGAATTATTATAAGGAAAAAGAATGTTACTGAGGTTGCTTCACTTATTGTTCTGCATTCAGATGATATTGCTTATTACCTATTCTTCTTCACTTTTTTTACAATAACTGTCTGTGGTAATGAGCTTGAATAGTTCTGTTAATGCCTCACAAAACTATAAATATTATTCAAGTACTTCAGGTCTGGTAGACATTGGTGTCCTCAATCTGATCAGGAGTTTATGGCTAACCTTTTTATTATCCATACATTAAAAGTATATTCCAAAGAATACGGTGTTAGGTTGATTTGCTTGGCCAACATAACCTTTTCCATTTCAGGTTTTTTCATGCAACAATTAATTCCTTAGAGTTTAGTCTCTCCATAAAGGTTTTACACTAACTTGTGGTCTTGGATTCTAATAATCTCTTAATTTTCTTTCTTCTGGAGAAGGAAAGATGAAGGGACCCAACAGGGACCTGGCTCTTCACGGCTTGACTCAGTACAGCCTTTATGAGCCAGGTCCCTTGCTGTTTTTTCCCCTTTTTGTAGAGGGGAAGATGAGGGAAATCCCACCCCTTAGAACCGTAGTTGGTGCAGGACTCAAACTTGTAGGAATCCTTATAAGAGTATTAACTACACCAAGCAAGTTGGTCCAAACACTCTCTCCTTTAGTCGGGCTACTGCTTGACATACTACTGGGCTAGACTTGCTTTACATTGAAATTTAGTACAGTTGTAAAATAAGAACCAAAGTATAATATCTTGAATTTTTCTAGGTGACAAATTCTCGACTGATTGGGACAAAGCATGGTCAAACTTCAAGAAGCAGGGGAAGAAGAGCTTCTCATCACAGTTTTCTCCAAACAAATACGTGACCTGGAATCCAAGGCGTTCAAACTACCCTTTATCCGAAGAGGTTGATCCAATCAAGAGAACAGAGAGATCAAACCTCATGTTATGGACAAGCCCCAGGTTTACTCTAGGTTTAGCGATTGTGATAGTCTCGTTATTGTTAATTTACACCATTCTTGCTCCAATGAAGTG
Organism: Chenopodium quinoa; assembly: GCF_001683475.1. Taxonomy (NCBI): domain Eukaryota; kingdom Viridiplantae; phylum Streptophyta; class Magnoliopsida; order Caryophyllales; family Amaranthaceae; genus Chenopodium; species Chenopodium quinoa. Next base: position 4,078,235 of record NW_018742951.1, read on the forward strand.
ATGATTACTTTACGATTAGATACAAGCCTCTACATATACATATGGCTGATAGAGAAATTGATTTAATTTCATTAAAGTGCTGAGCTAAAGTATATTATGTGAATTCTTTTTCATGATCCCTTGCATGAATCGGTGTCTATAATTTGGCGATATTCTGAGTTCTAAAAGGATGTTTCCAATGAAAATACTGTATTTGATCTTCGAGATATGTTTCTTAGTTTGTTTACCTTTTGAATGGCATTGTTCACCAACTATACCTCTATTAGAGTTCTGATAGTCTAGAATTCAGTTTTTGGTCAGTACTCCCTTTAAAATGATTATGCGCCTTGCATTCAATCAACCCTTCTCCATTTCCTCGATCAGTACTCCCTTCAATGATTATGCGAATAGCATTCAATCACCCCTTCTCCCAAAAAAAAAAAAAAAAACCTTCTCCTTTTACCTTTTACGTATGCTGTCATGCTCAGCTAGTCGAGTACCAACTTTGGAGTTCAGGAACCTGTCCATTGAATGCAATTGTAGTTTAAGGAAGGGCTATGGGGTACTACCAAAATTATTGTTTCTTTAGTTAAATCTGTTCATTTCTGGGAACTACAAATGAGCAAATAGAGCGATTATAGTTTTACTTGTACCATGTGCATGATACTGCCGGTTAAACCATAATTGCTATAGTCGGGGAAACGTGTAAAAATTTTCCAACTTGATTATACTATGACAAAAACTAACATATTGACGGACTATTTCAAGCATGACCTGACATTATGACACATCTAAGGTTGAATGATTGGATTTTACCCAAAAGATTTTTGTTTAATCAAAAATTACTATTAGCAGTATGTTTATTGCAAATATGATTTGGTATTGACTATGTTTTCTTGTTCACATTGTGTGATTATGGAACTCTCAGTCTCAAAATGACTTGATGAATCTGTTGACGCGTAAATCATTTTCAAAGGAGACAAACAAAGTGGTTTATATTGGTTGAACAAGTAATTTATGGAATTGCTAATGTTGGCATGGAATTACTGTTCGCTTCATGAATCATTTATTCAGACTAGGCCTGGTTATTGGGTAGGGCTACCCAATGGCAAAAGGGTCGGGCCTAATACTAAAGGGTTTTGACCCTTTAATTTTTTAATGGACAGGGCTTTTATAGGGTCTTATTTTATAGGGTTTTTATAGGGTTTTATTTTATAGCCCAATAATTTAATAATTAAACTAAAGAGCCCAATAATAATTGTAAGGGTCAGCAGTCAGCTACTACCTCTCTTCCATTTTCTCTCTCCTCCATTTTCTCTCTCCTCCATTGAAGCCACTCAGAGTTCTCCATTGAAGCGCAACTTCAGAGTTTTCCATTAAAGCACTCAGAGTTCTCCATTGAAGCGCAACTTCAGAGTTCTCCATTGAAGCGCAACTTAATAGTTCTCCATTAAAGCGCACTCAGAGTTCTCCATTGAAGCGCACTCAGAGTTCTCCATTGAAGCCGCGCACTCAGAGTCTCAGGTAACATCATTTTCTCTCTCTTAATCTGTTATTCAATTTTAATATCTGATTGAAGATCCGGTTTAGGTTATATGATGTGATCGAAAATCAATTCAAATTGGATTTTCTTCTGGGTGATTTTGCTTCTTACTTGAGCTTGGAGAGTGATAAAAGGATTGTGGGTAATTTTGCTACTTATGAGTCTGTTGTTCTTGGTGTTGCTAATGCTGATTTATTTTGGTGTTTTTAATTATAATTTGGGAGTTTTTTTTGCTTGATTATAATTGTGTTTGATCTGAACTCATGGATGAATGATTATAACCCTTAATTTTGTGTGCTAATCATGTCACATATTTTCTGCACTTGTGCCATTGAATGTTTTCATTTCTATATTAGCTACAATTTGAAAATACTTGAATTAAATCAAACCAATAAAGGCTTGATAAAGTATACTATTAATCCATCTATATATTCATACAAAGCCCATATTATCTACTAATATATGTAGTACTTTGAATGAATATAATGTGACTAAGCTGATGATTTAATTATAATTTGGGAGTTTTGCTTGATTTGATTATAGTAGTATAAGAATTGACTAAACTAGCATGATTAGTTGGTCTTGTTTCTGTGTGCTGCTGGCTTTTTGGTTCTGTAGTTGCTTGTGTTGGTGTGGCTGGGAGGTGCTTTGTAGCTGCTGCTGTTGCTGGAGGCTGTTCTGAGTTCATGAAGCACTCAGAGCCAAAGAGCTTGTTTCATTCCTACTGCTGCTTCATTCTTTTGTGGTATCTGAGAACATTTGCTAAAATGTTGGCAATGAACTAGACCATTCTAGTAGTATTTCGTAAATCTAGAAACTAGTATATTACAATTGATGTAACAGGGTTAGTACTCTTGGTGAACTTATTTTGGCGTGCTGGTTTTCTCTACACAGGCTCTACTTCTGGTTTTATTTTGATGTGAAAGATTTTTATGAGACTTTGATCCTGCATATATCTTTGTCTGAGCACAAGTATACTATTTAAAGATTAGTATACCATTTAAAGATTAGTATGCTATTTAAAGATTAGTAGAAGTTAATGGCCCGTTAATGGCCCGTTTTACTTTTACCTCGACCCTGACCCGACCCTGACCCGCATTGACCCTGACCCGACCATGACTCGCTAAATATTCATCATGACCCGCAACCGACCCGCCCCGCTAATGACCCGCACCGACCCGCACCGACCCGCCCAATAACCACCCCTAATTCAGACTAAGAGCTGACTTTGACTTCACCTCCTTAAATTTAGGTCTTATTAAGCATTTTTTTTTCTTTTTGAATAAACTTATTTTTTTCATAAATTTATTAAACATGTATACGAAGTACAGTATTTCGTTAAAAAAAAAAAGAACATTATATTCTCTTTGGTTTTTTTTAGTGTCACACTTGAGATTTTCATCTATGTCAAGACATTAGTTTATTCATTACTCGTAATATCATAAATTGTCTAATACTCAATCTGTAGTAGACCTGGTTATTGGATGGATCGGGTCAGGGTTGGTGCGGGTCAATAGCGGGTCCGGTCAAAGAGGAATACATTTTATAGAGTCTATAACAAAAAATTAAAATAATATTGTATTGTGAAAAAATACATTATGTCTAATTCAACTACATATATGAATAAAAAATTATGTCAAAAACCAATATTTAAATATTGCAAAAAGTGGGCGTGTCATTAACAAAAAATAGAGGATGTATAAAAAGTTGTAAAATTTATTTTGAGCTTGAAATTCTCGAAATTTGACCCAAATGGCCGTTAAACAAGTTGAGCTTGAGCAGACATTAAGTGTTCTTCATCATACGAGTATAACAAAAGACGAACGACAGTAACATTGGATTGGATTAAAGCAAATTATATTATCTTTTCCCATTAATTTTTATGATAAATTATAATAATGTCGTTAATAATGAGAGAATAATACAATGGTTAAAGTTGTTTTTTTGCCATTTATATATGCAAAAACCATCTAAAAACAAAGTAACGATATTTACTAGTTTGCTTATTGAGTTGTTAAAAAAAAAAAAAAAAAAAGATATTTACTAATACTCTAATAGACACTTCATATATTAAAGATTTTTTTTTTTGGGTTCATGCGATCGTATATACTTCATCCGTTTTTAAATACTTGCTCGGTTGCTCCACTTTCTATTTCCTACCATTTTTAAATTCTTGCTCCATTTTCTTATTTGAAAATCCTTTACAATATTTAATTCATTTCTCTAAACTAGTGGACTTAACATAAATCATACTCTTTTCGTTTTTTTTTAATTTGTATCACTTGAAGATGCACGGAGTTTTAAGAAAGTGAATTTGCTATAATTTAATTACGTGAGTAGAAGAATAATTTATTATAGTAAAAGTAATGTGGGGACATAAAAGTGAAAGTATGTGAAAGAATAGTGGGGGCGATGAGAGAGATAAATGATAAGTTAATTTGAGTGGGGGTTAAAGTAAGAAACAAAAATAATAAAATATTGTATAAAGTTACTATATATAGAAGTGTTGCAAATAAAAAAAACACCCATAAAAGACAAGTGATGCAAATAAATAAAAAAACGGAGGGAGTATTTTATTACTTTTGCTTTTTACAAGTTTTTATTCTTTCCTCTACCCCACTACCTCCATATTTTATAACTTTCTTCAATTACTCCTAAAACTCCGCGCATGAAGAAATGGAACGTTTTAGGAGAAGTGGAACAAATATTTAAAAACGGAGAGAGTATTGTGTTAGAGATTTAAATACTAATTAAAGTGGTTTTTTTTTTTTTTTTGGCTATACGTATAAGTCAAGTCAAACTATTTCATTATCATACCAAGAAATTGAGTCTTACTCACTTGGTAGTTAGTACATAATAAATTCAAAATGATTAATGTAAGAGAATGGAAAGAGTTATGATTTGATCAAGTCACACGTGCAACGGTGCAAGTAGTCTCTTCATGTCGTAACTTTTGCCTAAACATGCAATGGATTTAGGAAACATTATAACCCTACATTCACCAACTCTGCCTCCCTATATTCTCACCATTCCAAACATCATTCAATCTTGCCTACAGTTTTAGAGCTTCACAATGTTGTTATATACACTACATTGATACATTTATATGATACTACAAATTAATTTTGCCATTTCTTTCTTGACACTACTTGAAAGTTGAATGTCCTGTTTAATTCTTTCTTAGCTTTACAGGACATTTATTTGCTGCTTAGCTTTGGTTCAATGGTACTTGCAAGCCCTGATGCAAATAAAGAAAAGGAGAGATTGCCTCCGAAGAGGGGTCGGATTAAGGTTGAGATCATCCGTTGTTTACTAAGCATGGTTAGTCAAGCAATTGCGACAAAAGGAAGAAGTAAACATTGCAACAAGATTACAACGGTGAGTGAAGAAGGCCGAAGCCTCACAACATGAACTACTGATGAATGTAAAAAGGATTGTTGTCTCTGCCAATAATGTAATTTGATCTTTGCATGTTTAATGTTTGCCAAGTATGTATTATGTAACAATTAGAACTAGCTAAATTGATCTAAATGTCCAACAAGTATCTGCCTTAATTTTCTCCAAGTTACCTGTTGCACCACTGTTAATACAAGTAGTATTTATTTCTCTCTACCAATTTTGCTTACAACATTGTTTTATTATTTCTCTCTACCAATTTTGCTTGCCCCACTGTTTTACAATATCTCGACCAAATTTGATGGCAGCACTTTTTTATTATTTCTCCTAAAACACTAAAAATCAAATGTACTCTCATTAACCAATCAAAATCAAAGTTAATTGAGGGTATAATTGTATTGTATATTAGTTGTAAAGTTACCCTAAAATGATCAAAAGTTACACAAATATAAATAAACGTTGCTCATTTTTTATTGAATAATTTGCTCTTTTTTAAAAGGTAAAAATCAAATTCTAATGAATGAAGGTAATCAAATTTAAAGTTAACCCAAAACAGGTTAAGGTACCCAAATTTAGTTAAAAATTAACCTAAAATTATTCTTTAGACACTTATACACCCGGTGTACACAAAAGTTTTTATTATTCTTAACTTTGTGCATAATCTACTATTACAATCAATAAGAACACAATAAGTGTATAGATATTTTCTACAACATCATGTAACATCCTATAGGATTTTTTGGGAATAACTACCGTTTTTTTTTTTTTTAAAAAAAAAAAAAAAAAAAAAACCAATTATCATTATTTGAAGATTTGTTTGAGTACAACTACCATTTAACGATAATTGTTAAAAAAATCCGTCTTGTGGGGTCCACTTGAACCGAACCCTAACCACTCCCACATACTTGAACCGAACCAGCCACTCACCACTCCCCTGCCTAAATCAAACCCTTACCACCCACCACTCTCCCCCACCTGAAAGGTTGAACCTCACCTTAACCACCCAACCACCCCCCCCACTAGACCCACACCATTTCGACATCTTGATTATGTTGTTGGCGTTGAAGTTCGGGCACATGGAGGTGAGAGAAGAGGTGATGCGGTGAGTGGGGTGGGGTATAGCAACAGAAGGCAGGGAGGAGAGAGAATGGGAGTACGTCGAGGTGAAGAGGAAGGAGGGGGGTTTTGGGTTGCGATGGTGGCCGTGTAAGTCTTGGTTTACGGCTAACAGACTACAGGGTTGGTGGTCTTGTGGGGTTTTAGGTTGGGGTTGTGGCTAGATAAGTCTGAGTCTGGTGGGATTTCAAGTTGGGTTAGGGTGAAAGGTGGAGGTGGAGGTAGACTGGTAGGGGAGTGGTGGGTGACTGGTTCGGTTCAAGTGGGGGAAGTGGTGGGTGGTTAGGGTTCGATTTAGGTAGGGGAGTAGATGATGGTTAAGGTTTGATTCAAGTGGGTTCTATAAGACGGATTTTTTTAAACAATTCCTGTTAAATGGTAGTAAATTGGTAATATAACAATTTTTTTTTTTTTTTTTTTTTTTTTTTTTTTTTTTGTGAGAAGTATTATAACAAATTTTCAAATAATAATAGTTATTAAAAAAAAATAGTAGCTATTCACAAAAAATAAACAGCAGTGGTTCAAAAAAATCCTATCCTAAAGCATAAAATAATTTGACAACGTGACTACATTCTAACATAGTTTACTAATACTCTAGTAGTCAAATCAAAGTATGCTTTGTCATAGATTTTCATGTGATGATTTACTGTTGGAAATTATCTGATTAGCTTGTGTCCAAAACACGATATTCCACCCTAATTTACTGAGTAGTTCACAGTCAGCCATTAAAGGGAGACAATATCATGGCATGTCGGCCATAGAATCCCAAGTCTCCTACCAAGTCTATTCCAAAGTAGACAGTTTACCTTATCTGTTGACCATGAAATTAGTCAGATACTTACCACTTTCGTACTTAGGTACGTCAAGAAAAGACTTTCATGACAGAAATTCATCCCCTAGTTCAATTCGTATGGAACCGAGTTCTTTGCTCCTTCCATTTTCAAACAATGTGTTGTAAGGTTTGATTGCACCAGAGATAAGACGTGCAGTTCTTGTTCTTTCGGGAATCCTTACAAGGTATGGTCCAAGCACTTTCAAATAATCAAATGTATGTCTGAACTTTACAATTCCTAACCGTTCCAGTGTAATAATAACCATTACATGTTACCATCAAAAAATTTCTCACATCCCTATCTAATTAACCATTTATAAGATCTCGGGTGCAGCAAAACTCCCCAAACCCAACAAAATGAAAGTTGAAGGGAAAACCAACAGACATCCTTTAGCAAGGGCATAAAAACCATGTAATGTGGGGGAAATATAAATTAATATACGCAGTGTATTCAATCAATCACTTGATGAATTTTTCCCTTGTCTGAGAGCTGACTTCCAAATCTCAGCAACGTGGACTCACTAAACTTTCTTGCTTCTCCTTGAGAACTCTTAAGAAAGTCACTAGTAGCAGGTTAAGGTAACTCTCATGGCACTCAATTTGCCTGTCCAGAACTCAAATGCAATCAGCACCAACAGCTTCGTGGACCGACTTGTATCCATCCCTCTCCAAGCATTCAGCCAATTCAGCCTAAGGATAAGATCATCAAGAATGTGAAACAGAATATTTTAACATCAAGATATTCTGAGCATGGTACTACTGCAAGAGTGACCTCGTGGTTGCACCCCACTAAGGACCTGCTCTTCAGCTAATATAATCACTACTGAAGCAGGACAGATCTCACATCCAATCACCTAGATAGCATCTCATTTGCACACGAACTACCAATAATGGTGGCTAAAGCAATAATATACCTTTATTCGCGGAATAAGGGCAGGTCCTCCATAGGCAAATGCAGTGTACAGCTGAACTAGTGTAGCTCCAGCACGTATTTTCTTATACGCCTCTTCTCCACTGATTTAAAGACAACAGAGTTGCAAAATCAATCAAAAGGCTTATAGCTTAAATATGATCTTACCTACAGTAACATACTAATGAAGTAACGCTGCTATGAGTTAAAATGTAACCTGCCAACACCACCACAGCCAATCAAAGGAATCTTCCCCTGTTATTAAAATACAAAAAAAAAAAAAAAAAAAAAAAAAAAAAGGAGCTCTGTTAAACCAATTGTCAAGGGTGAAATTGGGGAAGAAATATCCTAAGAAACATAGCAATACTAAAAAACACGGCTCATAGGTTATGTCTTCCTTGACAAACGGATATAGCCAAAGTTACACACCCAAAACCAAGCTTAGCTAATATAATTGCTAATCTGCTATATTACTATATAGGCTTGCATGTTTGCAATTGGGGCTCAATGCATGTTTGCAATTGGGGCTCAATGCATGTTAATGGAGCCAAAATGATCATAAGCCCACCATCAACTACAGGTCTACAGCGTCCCTTCCCCTCCAAAAAAAAAATCCGCATAATAAAAGGAGGAAAAAAAATTCCACAAAAAATTGATCAGGATGAAATTTTCACTCGGACGACTTCTCGTGCAATGGAGGAATCAACAAGCCAAAATTCATTCACCAAAATGATATTATGCTGCTCAGCCGATAGGTAACATATAGCTTCCTGGTATAAGGGAACTTTAAAACTAGCTAGAAAGAGAGCTCAAATCAAGCTCCCTCATAAAATTCCAAATGATGAGTACCAAACATGCTCACAACTCACAAGAAAAATTTCAAGAAATGAGGAATATTATAAACAGTTAGATGACAGAAGGTGGTGCTGGATCACCAATCAACTAATTGAAATCAGAAAGCAGGCAAATGCACAGTTAGAAGCAATTTATAAAATAATAGCAAGATATATACATAAAACCAATCAGTCTTCAGACTACTATAGTCTTATTTATATGATGAGCTACAACAAACAAGCATTCAATATTTGTGGAAGAATTCACTCTCCTTACGCCTATGCATGTGTTAGTGCCTTGGGAATTTTCAGAAAGTTACATACTGTGAAAGAAGTGAAGATAATTTTTAAGTAATAAAGAATCATCTCATTAAGGTTGTCTTGCAGTTAGCAGGCTTGCGATTGTAGTTGAAAACACCCGCTATAAAATAAGGGATTTCGGAATGGAGTAACCATACCCTTGTTAAGTTATACATTTCTTTCAAGACACTGGTTGATAAGTCAAACAAAGGCTTCCCACTTAAACCACCGACTTCCTGAGACAGAGGATTCTGGCTGATGGAGTCAGGCCTTGAAATAGTCGTATTTGATATAATCTGCAGAGAACCAAACAATTTTTTAGAATGTACTAGGTAGCACATTATAAGTTAAGAGCAATCTATTACCATAATCAAATTTCCCAAAGTTTATCAACCAAGTCTTATAAATACTCATGCAGTCATGCAAATATGTACTATTGTGCCACTCATTCCTCATAGTATAAGAAAGCATACAGTTAGAAATTCCAATCCTAACACAAATGGAGGACATTTTCTACACTCAATTTGAAAAAAAAAAGTAAAACATTATTTTGTTTGCTCGCAAACTCTATTATCCTACTATCAATCCACTTGAATTAAGTATACCTTCTTCAATCCAAGCAAGAAATTTATAAAAAAAAAAAAGTCAATTTACATCTACAATGGAGACCAGAAAATATAACATTTTATCGTAAGACAAGGCATGATAACCTAATATGAAGAAGAAAGCTTACCAGTCCATCTACTTGGAGAGCAAGCGCAACCTGGGAAAGGAATGAAATAGAAAATCTTAATATAGTATATAGATACTTAACAAAGAACATACAGTTCACAATCAAACAGGTACCGCAGCAATGTCTTCAAGGTCCTGTTTAGACAAGTCTGGGGCAATTTTCACAAGCAACGGAGGTGGACCTTCATCCCCCCATTGCATTTCATCACGAGCAGCTTGAACCTACATATTTTCCACAACATAGTTAGTAGAGTAAAAGCAATGTGTAGATATAAACATAGGATCTGAAGACAAAACCTTTTTAACAAGATCCTTAAGTTGTTTTCTTCCTTGAAGCTGACGCAGTCCAGGTGTATTTGGTGATGAAACATTGATCACCTGATTAAAAAAAGGACACTTTAGATTTATGTATTGCATACAATAAACAGATTTGGGTAGCTAACACGACCATCAACATATTGTGATATCAGCTAAAACTTAAATTTTATTGTGACAGCCAATTAAAAATAAATAAATAAATAAAGAGTAACTAACACATTGTTTGGATTGAGGGATTTGAGGGGAAAGGGAGGGATGCAATTTCCTTTGTGGATAGTAAATTATGGAGGGGAAGGAAATGGAAGGAAAGGAAATGGGGGGAAATTATTTCAATAATTGCTTAAGAGTAAAATCTTTCCAAATTTGAAAAGATTTGGAAGGAAAATTAATTATACAACCTGATTTTTTTTTAAAATGACAATTTTACCCTTTTTATTTTCAAAAATTAATCCCCAAATTTTTTATCTCCTCCAATTGCTGGAATTCTACGCTAATTTCCCCAATTTCCTAACCCTAATTCCAATTTTCTACCACCACCAATTCGCCATTGTTATTGTCGCCGTAATCAATGGCTTCCAGCTTTCAAGCAAACTCTATCTCTGCCTCTTTCGTTAAGCTCTTTGATGAAGGAATTCAATTATTGTTCCGAAATCGAAATTTCGCTCGAATTTAAGAATTGTGTAATTCACCATGATTGATCTGAAGATGAAGGAATCATGCGCTGATGGAGGAAGATAATTAAGAAGAATAAAAAAAATCAAGGGTTTTTGGTTTGATTGTGAATAGGAATTTGGTGGTTGAATGGAACAAAGTAGCACAATGTTGTTGTTGGTTGTTCTTTTCCTTTTCGTCCTCCCTCCCATCCCTTTCTTTTCTCCTTAATCCAAACAAGGGAGCGAATTTTTTTCCTCCCTCCCTTCCCTTTCTCTTCCCTTCCCTCCCCTTCCTTCTTGAATCTGTATCCAAACAAGCTGTAATGCATTGTTTGGATAACAAAGGAGGAAGGAAAAAAGGAAGGAGGGGGGGGGGGGGGAGGGGAGGGGAAAGGTGAGCTCCATTTTCCCTCCAAATCTCTCCAATTTTGGAGGGATTATGCTTATCGATGAGAGAGGGAAAATGGACCCCTCCCTCTCACTCCCCTTCCTTCCCCCAATACTTCACCCAAACAAGAGAAAATGTCCTCCTCCCTTTCTCCACTTCTTTTCCTTCCATTTCCTTCTATCCGAACAAAGTGTAAGATTTTACATAGATGCAAATGCAATAAGGACCAATGACTATCACAAACATGAACACAAATTAAAAAATTACTCTAGCTGATACAAAAGAAGACATAAGGGACAGAATCAAGAGAATCAACATGATGTACCAACATTTTGAGAGGGCAAACAAAAAATTAATTAAGCACCAGATAAAGGAAGTCACCAAATTAAATTTTGTAGTAAATTCTTCCCGGTCATTGGATAACTGGCCAAACAAAGGGAACATGATTTAAAAAAAATAAAATTAAATAAATAAATAAATAAATAAAAAACTTTCTTCAATCAACAAGACGAGCCCCCACCATATACATTGCTTATTTTCACAAAATTTTACAGTTACTAGGGCGGCTAACGCGCGCGATGCAAGCGCCATAGCTAGTCATGTCCGATGAGCTATTTCGGTATAACCATATGTCGGAAACTTAATTGTTGACAACATTAATGAGGGAAAATATGTAAACAGATATTTTAAGGGTAATGTCCGCACACTATTCTTTGAGGAGTTTAATAAAAGGACAATCAACATTAATAAGGGCAAATAAGTAATCAAGCATTTTAGTGGATATAATTGTCCAAACTCTATTCATAAGAGTTATCTCATACTTTTTAAAAGGTAGAGATTTTCAAACTGCTATAAAGCCAACATAAAAATGCTAACAGATTAATTGCATCTCTAGATTCTAGGAAATATCAACCATTTGGTACTAGCTGACAGAGATATAATGGACTTCGGATACAGACTCATGGACAATTGGTCATACTAGAATTTTGATGTGATACAGATTAGTTGTTTTTGGTAATTGTTTCACTTTGACTTTCAAGCTTTCCAATGCACAACTTTGATCATAATATCTTTAATTACAAATTAGTAAAAAGCTAAAAATTATACATTGAAATAAATCCAACATCTTACAAGATAATGTGCTAAATAAGGTCAAAGTGGCTTATGTGAATAGAGTAGAAATCCAAGTGGGAAAAGCCTGACAAGGGCGACAACTATACAAAAATGGAGGGAGTATATAATCTGAAAGCTGGAACCATAATTTAAAAAAAAAGACTAAAAATAAAACACTACATAACCTAGATTACATTAAAACAGACATAGGTATGGAAACAATGTAGAAAAAAGAAAATTAAACCCAAATAGACAAACAGTACACAACACAGCAAAAAAAATCTTGTAAAAAAACATTTATCAAAAAGAATATAATTTTAGATCACAAAAGGGAATTAGCTAAGATGAAAAATGGCTAAACTCAATACTTAACCACCCAAAAATATTGTTGCCAGCAAATTCAGAAAGGAACCCAATTACATGTTTCCTTATCATCAACTAAAGGGAAGCCAAAAGGATGGATTATCCCTGGACATGTTCAACCCATGATGAGGGCCTCCTCAAGTTAGATCTTGTATAGACATTTTTCACGAGGAATACATATTAAAATTATTAAAATAAATTTTTGGAGAAAACTTGTAATGGTTATTCCAAAACAACATTTGGCCAACTTCCCATCACAAAGTAAACCAGTAAATAAGTTAGTAAGTAGCTTTATTGATATATATAAAAGTTTATATCTTTAATAAATAATCCCCCAATTCTTATTTGTTCAAAGTATTTTCCATTTTTGTTCATCCTTGTATGATCTACCCACTTTGCTTAATTTTATTTTAGGCATATCCCCTTTAGGCCTTTACCATCTTACCCCACATAACCCACAATAATTAAATCTTTTCACACTCTTTCTTACTTTATTCAACTTTAGATTACCTCTATCCACCTTTTTACAATCTCTCTTACACACTTTACATTCACTCACATTTTTTCAAAATTTGCTTAACCTACATATCTAAAACAATTGAGTAGAACCAAAAAATAGAGGTAGTATATATACTCTACTTCCCTCTTCTTTTTCTTTTTCTTTTTTTTTTTTTTTTCTTTTTTCTTTTTTTTTTTTTTTTTTTTTGACTTGTTTAGAGTATTTGATATGAAAAGAAAACTTTATTCAAAAGACACATTCATGTGAGATCATGTTAGATTCTTATCAACGTGTATTTTCAAAATATCAGCTTTTCACCATTATATTGCACAAATTTGCGTAATATATGCATTGGAAATTTTGCAAAAATTTAAATGGGACAAACAAAAAGGATTGGAGGGAGTATGAGTTTAGTCATTCTTTATTCAAGGAGAATTAATGACTACTATAAACATACAAGAAAATTAATCACAGTGATACAGTCCATAAATAAAAAGTACTGTAAATAGCAAAAAGTGCAAAATTCAACACCAAGATGCTTTTGAGAAAGCTGAAGCTTGTTCCTTAAATTTTTTGATAGAATATTCGAAGGTTAGTTAGATAAATGCTTATAAACATGTGTTTTAGTTATGTTGTTGCAAATGGATGAATCTGAACGTCACCTAATTACAAAGTTGGTATACACACAATCTGTATATTTATGTTTATATAGGCTGAATATTTGATAGCTCCTTTAAAAGAAATTTGGACTCACAGTAGCTAAAATTTACTTTACGGAAACAAATTCAATAATTATTAAACATAAAGCAAGTAAGAAACAAAAGAATATCTACCAGGTAGTCTGCATACTGGGATAATGTGTGCACTCCTTGTACATAGTCGTTAGCAGCATCTTCGCTCGTCTTATTCTTGCCGAGGTTGACACCAAGAATTCCTGGGCCAGCCTTTCCTCCTGGTTTCCCCCCATCATTAGCAGTTGGGGAAGTGCTAGAACTTTCATCTAACTTCCTCTTGCCGTGCTGTGCACCTAAACGTTTAGCAACAGCTTGTATACCCTCACTATTAAAACCACAGCGATTGATGATAGCACTGTTTATATGTCAATCAAATGCAAGATATTAGAGAGAGAATGTTTGCATGTATCCAACAAACTATATGAAACCCATGCAGCAACATGGTCTTATTATTACTTAACAAGTTAACATAGCTTATGGCTTCCTATTCAGGCTCTCTCTCCTAATTTGCCAGCCTCAAACCAATGTTAACGATGCGCATCTCAAATTGAGGCTTGAACAAGAAGCGATGGATGTTATGGGCTGTGGTTATACGGGTTTAGCTGAGGGATGACATGGGGACAAATGAGTCCAAACCAACTTTCCCATTTTTTTATATCCATAGACACTAGGCAGGCTTTGCTAAAGCTTTGGGTGGTTTCTATATAAACATAACCTCTAAGAAGATTTTAGATGATTCACCTTACTATATGCCAATATTTTTAGATAAAAAAAGATCAATTTACAAAAATGGGGAATTTTCAAATTATTAATTGTTTGTTCATAGGAAAAGTGATGATACACTGGATTATAGGTAACCGTACAAATGAAATGAAACTACAGTTGATCACTGGAATTAATTTGTAATTCTATCACAGGCATTATTGATAGGATGTAAGCGCGCATGTGCGTATGTGGGTGTACATCGGTGTAAAATGTATATTTATATATGTACTTATGCAGAAATTAACAGACAAACACAGCCAAAAGTGTGCACACGCTTATACACCTCTTTATGCGGGATCAAAGGTAGAAAGGATAGGCTAGAATCATGAAAAAAAAGCATGTGACGTAGATTGTTTCAAAATTATAATTACCGTTCCTCCCGCAATCTAAAGATACGAGGCTTTGGATTGCCCTCCTGTGGAACAGGAGTAACAGACCCAACTTCTACGAAGCCATAACCAAGACCAAGCAGACCTTCGACAGCCTCAGCATTTTTATCAAATCCAGCAGCAAGACCTATTGGGTTGGAGAACTTTCTTCCCCAGACTTCCAACTCTAGAATGGAAGGATCTGGCCTTTTTTCTCTAGGAACCCATCCACGAGCAGCAGCTGAGACAGCCAATCTATGAGCAACCTCTGGATCTAATAGGGCAAAGAATGGATTCACAAGTTTTGTCGCTGAAAACAACCAACCACTGCAGAAGAAGAATACAGCTTTTATCATAATGAGGGATTAGAAAGATATGAAATAATACTTCTCCAAAGAATCAGCTATGGAGACATTGTTGACAATAAATCACAATAATGACAAGCTAGTCTGAGTCACTTATTAACAGACAAAAATGTCAAGAATTCAATCACTGTGCAGTAATTCCCTTCATTATATACCTTTGGCAATATAACTCATAAAAGGACTTGAATTCTAACAACATTTTACTCAATTGCAAGTATAAAAGGACTAGGGAATATGTTGGTTGAAGTAGGGTACATTTCGGTACATTTCTTTTATATGTTAAAGTGTATGAGCTGAGGAATTAGATTTTAGCTATTTCAAAATTATTGCTGACTGGTTTGCAGATATCAGAGTTCTAATAATGGGAATTTTCCATCTCTGAATTTAACTTATAAAGAGGTTGGGGGTTCGTTTTAAACTGTTCGAGAGATTGTTAGGGAAATAATTCAAGAGAATTGGGTTCTGGGTCCTGGACAATTTAATTATGAAGAACAAAAAGATGATACTGTAGCGGTTGATTATCCGTTGGGAACAATTTCTTCTGAACCTCAAGGTGTTTTGTTTCATACAGCAAGTAGACTGAATGGATTTTTGAGTCAAGAAAAAAAAGGAAACTATGGTGCTCAATATAGACAACAATGGGCAATCTACCAGACATTTTGATTAGGATGTTGTTCCGTACTCTACTGAACACCAGACTGAAAAAATAGGGGAAGATGCTGTTAAGGTGGCATGTATGTCAACAAGTGACAATACTGATAACCTTGTTATTTTGAATCATCAAGAACAGGCAAATTTGGAGGAGGTGTCTTTGAATAGCAATGGGCAGTGTTTCAATGTGAGTGAAAGGGATAATGTTCATTTTGTGAATCATGTGCAGATTAATGAAACGTCTGAGGAGTTTGATAAGCTGTTAGCAGAAGGATCACCAGAATGTGAGACTTTTGAAGCAGGTGAGGAATCAGAAGGTACAGGTGCACTAGAAACTAATTCAACACTTCCAACTGAGGATGTGCAGACTTTACCATTGAGGCCCACAGCTGAGGAAACTAATGACTTAAGAAGCACATTATCTGAATCGAGAAACTTTGATTGTAATTTAAATGATTTGGTAGCTGAAAAGATTCAATTAAGCAATAGCACTCTGGTCTTGGATAAAGATATCTCCTCTGACAGTTCTTCTGATCTGATTACAATTAAGAGAGCAGACAACTTCAAAGTTTCAGCGTCAGGTGGAAGTCAACATGCAGAGGTCAATCATATGGTGGTTCAACATAGGGAGGATAATCTCAAAATTGACTCGATAGATATGCCCAATTCGTTCCCAATCAAAGATGATATTGTGATCCACCTTGATCGCGTGAACCATATATCACCACCACACGAGTCAACATCGAAGACTGCTGAACCAAATAATCAAAAATTAAAAAAAAAAAAAAAAAAAAAAAAAAAAAAAAAAAAAAAACCTTGGTTTCTGTTATTGATTGATTCGTGAATTACTTAGCTGTCCTTACAATCATATTGTTGCTTACTCACATGTTGTTTGACAAGGTAAATTATGTTAAAGCTGCAAGCTTTGCCAAATGCCTAATCTGTTTGACACTGTCAATGCAACAATGTTAGATAATCATTCTGTAAACTTCTCAACACTCAACAGAGCCAACTCCTGGGAACATTTCCATCCTGCAACTAACTTGAAACTAAAAGAAACCAATAAAACAAAATGACCAAAGATAAAATATGAAAAGCCTGTAATATAGTCCCTATAACAGCATAACCTTTTTCTTAGGTTATAACAGTATCACCTTGAAGCAGAATGAAGCAAATCCGTAAATATTAGTTTCTAAATGGTACTCCGTATGATCTCATGAATCCCAATCATACTTAACTCTTAAAATATACCATCATTAAAATCTCTGGAAATGGGGAAGAAACTTAACACTCGAGGAATTTTACACAAAAGGGTGCAATGCTATATTACACTGCCAAAGAGAGCAGAAAATTAAGAGGGCTGTCAAAGAAGGGGATCAGCGCAGCAGCACAGTACTATATCAATACAACATGACTAACAAGTGAAAATATCCATGAAAAAAGAAAAAAAAAACCATCCAAAAGGTAAGAAATAACTGAGCCATTTTATTAAAAGATTTGCATATGTTTAGAGTTTTGGCTCTTCTGAATTCCGCCACGACAAAATTATTAATCAATATGCCAGCCTTGAGTTTCGTCCCCTAATGGGATGTCAAAGCTTAGCACCCTCAATTCCAAATGTATAAGTTAATTACTCTCAAAAATCAATATGTGTCTTGTCACCTTAGTTGAATCTGCAAATTCCTAATTTTACCCAGGATCAGCAATAACAACAATCTCACTCCTCAAGTAGCCTCTGGTTGATAGGTGATTCTGCCTAGTCATAAGCATGTCTCACTAGTTTTTAGTGTCTAACTCCGTCATCTCTGCTGCTTTGACTAACTCAGTCAGTCCTGTAGGTGCCTTGCATGTAATGCTAGCTTCTTTTGGATTGGCTGCACTGAAACATGTTGCTTAGATGGTTTTGCATCAACAGAAAAGATTTTCACTATCAATCAATCAAATCTCACTTCTCCCACATGATCATCAAACTCACAATGCCTTCATTATCAATTACACATGACAATCCAACTACACATTACAAGTTGTATTGCCACAATTCCGACTGTTCTCTTGTCAAAAAATCACTCTTTATTTGCCACCATTTTGCAAATCATGACAACAAATGTTGCGCAATTTTCTATGAGGTTAGCATATTACATTAAAGTTAATAATTGGTATATGAGCACTTCAAAGAGCTACTTTCCATAAAGAGCTTGGGAAGTGGGAAGCTTTATCACATTCCTATGACTGTCAATCAGTCACTATGAAGATACCTTATTCTATGCCAATTGATCCGTAAATCAAGGCTACCTAAACTAAAAATCAAGCGACATTGCCGACATTATCCTATCAAGAGTCTCTAAGACTAAACATCATATGAACTTATGAAGCCCAAAGCCTCAACGAAAGTACACTAAATTGTGGATAGAAAAGTTAACCAAACGTTGAAGACACTATGTTTTGCCTTCCATAAATCAAAGGGCTCTTTTTTTCCTATTGCCCTTCCTTTCATGCTACGAGCAGATGATATTAGCAATGCTTAGAAATAAATATTAAAGTTTTATCAAACATTAAAATCACCAAAATGTTAATAATGGCTACACAAATTGCATAGCGAAATAACGATGAATCGGAAACAAAATACCAGAATGTCGCTTCATCCACGGTACTAACATAAGCTCCTCCAGCTATAATTAAACCTATTGTTGCTCCAGTCAATAATCTACCCTATACAACAACCAAAACAAATATAGCATAATAAGAACTCAACAACGAATTAATTTTGATCTGTAATTTTAAAATCTTCAAATTCAACAGCACAATATAAAAATCCAAAGTAAACAAATTTAATTTAATTTTCTTCAAAACCCGAAGCTTATAATGCCAGTAAAAATTCAATTGAGTAATCAATCTGATGCTTTTATACAAGAATTAACAGTGCAATCGACGAAATTTACATCAATTAATCACAAAATTAAAATTGAAAAACTGAAATTGAAATTAATAAGATAATAAATAGAAAATAATACCTTTGAAGGGTCAACTTTATGGAAGTTTTTGGCGGCGGAGGTGACACGAGCAGTAACCTCGGAGTTGTCGAGTGAGGAACCTCGTACTTTGTCGCAAAAATGGCGACGAAAGAAGAGGGAGTTGAAGAAAGGAGTTTGGGAGACAGCCCTTTTATGTAGCTTCATGTAGTTTACCGCCATTGTTGAGGAATGGGAGAGAAAGGAAGTGTCGACTATTCACTATTGTACTGGAAATAGGAACTTGTATTTCATCACTCAAGTTTACCCGACTAACTTAGAAAATTCCTTCCTAGAAGAGGAAGAAGAAGGAGGTGAGCAAGCGAGTTGAAGCTGAGTCGACTCGGATGAGAGGGGCAGCAACGGCGTTTGCTTTGATCGTCTTTTGGTTTTGTTCCGACTTCTCAAGTTACTACGAAGTTTGTGTTTACCGCATTAGCTGTACTGGCTAGTAATTCAGGTTTTTCAAGGAGCTAAAGGCCCAATAAAGACCCATTAATGGGCTGTATTACCAACAAGTATTAGGCTATTAGCTTGTCCCGAGATCTAGGGCTGAGCAAAATTATCTGATAATCCGAAAATTCGAAATTCCAATCCGCATCCGATCCGAAAATTTAAGATAACCGATCCGAAAATATCCGAATATTCGAAAAAAAAGTCAAAAACATATTTTTTACAAAAAAAAAAAATAATAAAAAATAAATATTATTTTACAAAAATTCCGAAATTCGGATAAACCTAAGTGCTAAGTCCCTAATGTAATCTGCCTCTTTCTCTTTCTCCTCTATTTTCTCCCTCCTCCCTCCTCCCTCCTCTCTCATCTCAGATCTCCTCATCTCCCTCTTCGTCTTCTGCTCTGTAGGCCGTCATTATCGACAATTTCTGAGTTTTCTCTCTGCTCTGAAAATGGCAAGTTGTTCATGATGACTTCTCAAATCTCACATCCTTTTCTCAATGTCATATCGAGCTCCAACAATGGTGGTCGTTGCATTGTTCTAGGATAAGGGTTTGGCTCATTGTCCTAATCTATTCTACCATCAATGAAACTTTTCATCATCGCTCGATTAATTTCATGCCAATGTCTGTAATATTTCTCGTCTATTCCCTCATTTTTTTTTTGTTAATTTAATTCGTCAATTTTTTTTGTTAGAATTGGTTAATAATCTGATTTGTATAATTTACCCCTTATCTTCTCTTTTATGCTGATTAATGAAAATTTCGTATCTGACTAATGGTTTGAATTTCAATGGGTTTGATTTGAAACCTTTTTTTTTTTTTTTTTATTTATTTTGGTTGTTGAATCCCCTCTTCTCTAGTCAGTTTCTTCAATTTTGGGGGTTTACTAGATAAGAATATGGTGTATGATTGATATTTTGATAGCAAGTTGCAAGGTTTGATTTATGTATATATATTTTTTAAATTGTTAAAGTGTAAAAAAAACCCATATTATTAGATGGGTTAGATATTGGATATCCGAAAATTTCGGATCGGATACGGATATCAAATATCTGATTTTTTGGATACGGATATCTGATCCTTGCTCACCCCTACTGAGACCAACTGATCCCTCGTTTTGAAAAGAAACATTTACTATAACAAAAAGGATTTTCTAACAATTATCACCTACAATTGTTGGTGTTTTAGTAATTACCATCTACAGTTTTTTTTTTTTTTTTTTTTGTTTTTTTTTATATTTTATCACCTACTATTTTTTTAAAAAAAATGATAATTTCCCACCTGATTGCCTACATGACGTCATTTTGGGCCCCACCAACGGATTTTTTTTTTAATTTTATTCCTTTTTCTAACCTTGTTTTTCGATTTTTGAATTGCAAATCCAAATTATGCAAACAAATTTGTAAATTAGGTACCTAATTTACAAATTGGGGCTAACTATAAGATGGTGTTCATCATTTAGGGTTTTGAAATGAAATTAGGAGTTTGTTATTTTGTGATTAATTTATGAAATTGGGACTAGTTTGCATCGATAAAACGTATTATGTCTTCAATTAATACTGAAATTGATATTATTGTTAAGAAATTATTACTAATTATTGATATGAAAAATTAGGGTTCATATGTATTGTAGGGATATTTTATAATCAAACATTTTTCTAAATTATGATTTACAATCCTAAATTGAGCATATATATTAGTTCTATATAGATTTAATCAATGTAAATAATGCTTAATTTGAAAAATATCTCAATTTGAAAAATTCCCCAAATTTGGGATAAACCCTAAATGAAGAACAAATTATAATTGACACATATTAGTGACTTAATTATGTTCGTGTGAGCTGGAATTATGTTAAATCGACTACTAAATGCTTTTCCCTAATCTAATTTTAATTTATATTGAAAAAAAATCATTGAACATGAGAATCGAGGAAGAAGGCATGATGACGTCATATATGAGGGCTTGGAAAATTTGGTGGAAAATTTTCATGTTTTTAAAAATAGTAGGTGGTAAAATACACAAACAAACAAAAAAAATTACTAAAAAAAAAATCATTGAACATAAGAATGTAGGTGGTAATTACTAAAACGACAATAATAGTAGGTGGTAATTACTAAAACGACAATAATAGTAGGTGGTTATTTCCAAAAAAAAAAAAACCTAACAAAAATGAACATCTTCTTACTTTAGTTGGCTAGTCCTCCCCAACAAAAATGAACATTTACTAGAAAAAAAAAAACATTTTTTGCTGGTCTTATGGCTGGTCCTTCATTTGAAAAGTGAACATTTAATATAATAAAAATAAACATTTTATATTGAACATATTTTGACATTGTACTTATTAACATTAAATATAATACATACAAATATTAAATGAACATTTACTTACACGAAAGTATACAAATAACATGTGCACTTTTATTGCGTAAACGTTAAATATAATGTATACAAACAATTGAACATTCACTCATACGAATATGAACAAAATAACATTTGTACTTTTCATTGCATATATATTAGATATGTATGAGTAGTAGGGATTTTAAAAAATAGTGCTACAATTATGAACATATATTGTTAAAATTGTGAACATTAATAATTTTAATAAATTTGAACATCCAACTCTTTTTTTTTATTATTATTTTACAAAATATAGTTTAAGTAACTATGTGCTTTGTAAAGTTGAAAGAATATCTATTAAAAAGAAATTATCTTGATTTTTTTCAATTCTGTTGAAAAAATGTCATGCAATTTGATGAAATGTATGATTTGATACCAATTGAATAAATCAACAATATGTTTTTCAACGATGAACAAAATGCTTATGTCTAACTATTTTAATGCTAATGTCAATTGAACATCCTTTAACATATAAATGAACATTTTATACAATTGAGCAAATAAAAAAATTTATATTAATTCAAAGTGAAAATAACCATTAATTTTATTAGAATGAACATCATATAGTATGAAAATGAACATTTAAATTTTATAAGAATGAATATCCTATAGCAAGAAAATGTTCATTTTTGTTATTTCCTTTTTTTTTTTTGGTGCAATCATTTTTGTTATATTAAATGTTCATTTTCAAAACAAAGGGACCAGCTAGATTTTTGTGCAGTATTACCATTGTTAGATTTTTTTTTCTGTCTTCAAAGTTTGAATGGGCTGGGCCTTATGACTCATGTCCCAACCCGCCCCATTTCAAATTAGCCTTAACCCTGGCTCGGCCCGACCCATTTAATTAAAGCCCGAACCCAACTTGTTGAACAAGTCTAAACTCAACTCAAGTTGACTCGATTACTTAGAAAATGGTAACCGACCAGAAAAAGCTTTGGTTTCTTTTTTGATGATCTACACAATGCACTCGTGGAAGTTATGCAGAGTACTCGATAACATATTAGATGGTGGATGACCTGTAGGTTAAGGATGTTAACCTTTCCCTTTTCCCCCCTTCCTCTTAGTCTCTTAATGAAGTGAAACAATTGACGTTCTCTTAAACTAAATCGAACTCTCTTTCAAGAAACACAAACTTTTTAAACAAATCGAGTGTATAATAATTACTATACACTTGTTGTAAAGTTTTCCTAATATGATCAGAATTTACCCTTAAAATGAATGAAGTTACCCTAACATGTATAAAAGTAACCTAATACAAATAATAGTTATCTATGTTTTATAGGTTAGTTTAAATGAGTGAAAATCAAATCTTAGTGATTGAATTACTGAAAGTAATTATATTATTATTATAAACCTTATCTAGTTGCCTATTTACATTAAAATTGTATCAAGTTTAAGGTTAGCAAAAAAAAAAGGCAAAAAGTTATCTCAAATTGGCTAAAAGTTGCCCAAATATTATTCGATGTACACTAATATTATAGTAAATTGGGTGTTCACAAAAAGTTTTTTGTTAAAAATAGTTTGTACACATGCCAATGCATGGGTTTAAGGACTTGTTCTCTTCACCTGAAATAAGGTGATTTGGTCTGGACATTGCAAGAATAAGTTTGGTCTGATCTGAATATTTATGATATGATTTGAATGCTTCGGGTCAGGGCTAATTTGAATGTTTCCTGTCTATCTAATCTAATCTAATTTGTCTGATCTGCATTGAATCTTCTTGTAATTATTTAACAAGTTTTTATTTTTATACTTATTACTTTTTTGATATAATTATAGTTATTTACTACTATTAATACTATTTTAATATTATGCATTATAATTATTATTAGGAAAATTTGACTTATACGTACTATCACTAAAAAGCACCACTTTGATTTTGTTACCTAACTAAAATTTTAATTTTTTTTACTATCACCCAAAACAAAAAAATATATATTTTGCTACCCACTAACAGTTAATGTCAAAGAAACTGTTAGTAGGGCCCACTCGTCAGTAATTAAATGTTTTTTTTCTCTCGATTTACATACCGAAAAATGTTCTGTTAAAACTTTTAGTGGTCATTTGGTTCTTAAGAATCTTATTGAACTCGAAATTGACAAAAAAAAACAAAAGTGCCTTATTTTGCATGGCAAAAAGTGTAATAATTTGCATGTTATTATTCCTTTTGTCGCAAAAATTGCCCAGACAAGGTTTTGGGGGCAATTGTGGAGGCCAAAAATGTGCTCGAAATTGAAAAAAAATTAACATAAATCTCTAGTTTTGCGTGTCCAATAATGTAAATTTCAAGCTTAATAATGTCATTTTATACATGCAAAATGACGCATTTATAAATTTTTGTCAATTCCGAGCTCAATTTGGATCCTTAAAGGTTAAAATGACCACTAAAAACCTTACCCGACCAATGTTCACGGCAAAAAGAATAGTCACACGTAAATCAATATATTTTTAATTTGACATGCAAAATAAGGCACTTCCACGTAATTTTTTTGCCAATTCTGATCTCAATTTGAACCTTTAAGGTCCAAAATGACCCCCAAAAAGCTTAATGAAACATTTTTTAGCACGCAAATCGAGAAAAAAATTCAATAACAAACCCGTAATGGAAACCGTTAAGTGGTAGCAATTTTTTTTTAAGTTTTTGGTGGTAGTAAAAAAAAAAAAAATAGATAGGTAGCAAAAATCAAAATGGTGCTTTTTAGTGGTAGTAAAAGTAAAAATTTTCTTGGCTCCTATCTTACCGGATATCCCCGTTGATCAGCCCTTTATTGCTATCTGCTGTTGTTTTGGATCAGATTAGGGGTTTTCCACATGGTACATCATGCGGTAGAGACGGCTTGCGTGCTCAGCACCTTCTGGATTGCTTGAGTGGTGCTGCAGTTGCTATTTCAGATGAGTTGGTGGGCTCTATTACGCAGGTGGTTAATCTCTTTCTCGCAGGGAAATGTCCTGCTGAGTTGGGGGAGTATATTGCTAGTGCTCCTCTCACGCCACTTGTTAAGCGCGGTGGTGGTATTCGGCCTATTGCTGTGGGTACTGTTTGGCGGCACCTGGTTTCAAAGGTTGGGGCTGCTTTAATTGGTCCGCGTTTGGGAAACTATTTAGAAGGTCTTTAGTTTGGTGTTGGGGTGCCGGCGGGTGGTGAGGCTATTCTTCATGCTGTTAATCGTTTGGTTGAGGCTTGTGGTGGTGATGTTGGCCTCTCTATGTTACTGGTGGATTTCCAGAATGCCTTTAATTTGGTTGATCGTACGGCTTTACTGCGTGAGGTCTTTCTCCGTTGTCCAGCTCTCTCGCGTAGGGTTGAATTCTGTTACTCTTCTCCAGCTAGGCTGTTTTATGGGGAGCATACCTTAAGGTCATGTCAAGGTGTGCAGCAGGGTGATCCTCTTGGCCCTTTGCTTTTTACTTTGGTGCTCCATCCGTTGGTTTATCGAATCGGGGATTCTTTTGACTTATGTTTGCAGGCTTGGTATTTGGATGATGGCATTATTATTGGTGACACCTTGGTGGTAGGGAAGGTTATGGAGTTGATTTTGGTGGAGGGACCTCGTCTCGGCCTCCATGTTAACGTTGAGAAAACGGAAGTTTTCTGGCCCATGGAGGACCTACGTAGCCGTCTGGCCGGTGTCTTTCCTCCAGATATTGCTCGTCCTGTTCATGGTGTTAAGTTGCTTGGTGGTCCTGTCAGTGCAGATGCCTTTTTCTATGGTTAGCTTGTTTTGTAGAGAGTGTCGAAGACCATTGTGCTCATGGATGCTATTGCTAAGCTTGAGGATCCCCAATGTAAGTTGTTACTACTTCGTGCGTGTATTGGGGTTTCAAAACTCTACTTTTATATGCGCACTTGTCCTCCTCGTCTTTTTAAAGCGGCCCAAATTTCTTTTGATGTGGCCCTTCGAGGTTCTTTGGAGCGCATTGTAACTGCTTCGGGCCATGTTTTGGTGATTGGAAATGGCGACTTGCCACCTTACCTTTTTCTTATGGTGGATTGGGTGTCTATTCAACGAGTGATGTTCGACACTATGCTTTCCTTACGTCGCGTTTGCAGTCTTCTGGTCTTAAGGCTTCGCTTCTTCGCAATTCTGGTATTGTTGGTCCAGGTCCGGCCTTCGATGTCGCTCTTAGTCTTTTTAATAGGACCGTGGAGACTGAACTTTTGCGTAACCCTAGTGAGATCGCTGCCCCCAAACTCATGAAGAAATTGGCAGATATATATTTCACGAAGGTCACTGCATCTGTAGAATCCACTTTCTCCTTATCTCCGCGTCAGGTTGCCTTATGGAAGTCCTAGCAGGGGGATCACACTTCTGCCTGGTTGCGAGCGGTCCCGATATCAGGTTTGGGTCAGACTATGAATGGTAAACTTATCGTTGTGTTCTTTGCTACCGGTTGGGTGTTCCCTTGTTCTCCGTTTCGACACCTTGTTCTGCTTGCTCAAGGGTTTTTGATGGGATATTTTTGGGGATCATGTAGTGTCTTGTGCTGGGATAGTGGGTATTAAACATCGACACAACGTTGTTCGTGATACCCTTGTTGATATTTGTTTCTGCTCTGGGATTTCTGCAAGGAAGGAGGTCAACGTTGGGTTGACTGGAGGGAACGATGGGGCTCTTCGACCAGCAGATGTGTTGCTTTACTCCTGAGATAAAGGGCTAGATGTATGTGTTGACTTGACGGGGTCTTCTCCATTGACACAATATGGGTTGTTTGACTTCGTTCCTGGTCGTGTTGTGTCGGCTGCGGCTGCGGCTCAGCGAAAGCGAGACAAGTATGGGGCGCGTTGCAGGGCTATTGGCTATGGTTTTCTTCCTTTCTCCTTTTCTTCATTGGGGGAATTAGCAAAGGATGCTGTTGCGTTGCTGAAGCAGGTTCAGGCGTTCGCTAGGACTCAGGATATTGGTGCTCGTGCGGATGTTCACATCTTCAACTGGATTGGGTTCGCTATAGCTAGAGGGGTGGGGGCCCATATTGTATCTCAGCTCCCCACTAATTTCTTGTAAATCGTTTGAGTTTGTAGGTTTTTGTTATAACAATAACAATAATAATAATAGTAGTAGTACTAATAATAGTAATAGTAGTAATAGTAATAATAACAGTAATATTAATAATAATAATAGTAATACTAATAATAATAGTAATAATAATAATAATAGTAATAATAATAATTGTAATAATAGTAGTACTAATAGTAGTATTAATAATAGTAGTAATAGTAATAATAATAGTAGTATTAGTAATAATAATAGTAGTAATAGTAGTAATAGTAATAATAATAGTAGTAATAGTAATAATAATAATAATAGTAGTACTAATAATAATATTAGTAATAATTATAGTAGTAGTAGTGTATTTGTCCTCCTATTACTTTTGAGACTGCTCAGCGCACATTCGATGTGGCTCTTAGATCTTCCTTGGAGCGTATTGTTACTGCTTCAGGGCCTGGGTTGGCGATTGGCAGTGGCGGCTTGCCACCTTGCCTTTTGCGTATGGCGGGCTTGGTGTTTATTCCGCAGGTGATGTTCGTCATTATGCTTTTCTTGCTTCCCGGTTACAATCTGCTGGGTTGCAGACGAGGCTTCTACGACATGCTGGCGTTGTTGGCCTTGGTCGAGCCTTTGAGGATGCGTTTTTCAATAGAACGGTGGAGTATGACATTATGTGTAATCTTAGTGAGGTCGATGCCCCTAAACTCATGAAGAAATTGGCAGATATATATTTCACAAAGGTTACCGCTTCTGCAGAATCCGCCTTTTCTTTGTCTCCTCGACAATCGGCATTGTGGAAATCGCAACAGGGAGATCACTCCTCTTCTTGGCTTCGGACGGTCCCCATTTCTAGGTTGGGTCAGACGATTAACGCAAAGACCTACCGATGTACCGGATGGGTGTTCCATTGTTCTCTATCTCGGCGCCGTGCTATGCTTGTTCTCGGGTTTTTATTGGGGATATTTTCGGTGATCACGCGGTGTCGTGTGCTGGTATTGTGGGTATTAAACATCGGCATAATGTTGTCCGGGATATCCTTGTTGATATTTGCTACAGATCTGGGATTTCAACAAGAAAGGAGGTTGACATAGGGTTGTCTGGAGGACATGACGGGACGGGGCCCTCAGACCTGCAGATGTGTTACTTTATTCCTGGGATCGTGGTCGTGATGTATGTGTGGACTTAACAGGGTCTTCTCCTTTAACACAGACAGGGCTATCTGACTTTATTCCTGCATGGGTTGTGGCTGATGCGGCTCATCGAAAGCGGGTGAAGTATGAAGCTAGTTGTCGGCTAATTGGATATGGTTTCATTCCCTTCTCGTTTTCTTCGCTTGGGGAATTAGAGAAGGAGGCTGTTGCGTTTCTGAAGCGGGTTCAGAGGTTCTCGGCGATGCAAGGCATTGGTTCTCGTGCTGTAGCTCATATCTTCACTAGGGTAGGCTTTGCAATAGCTAGAGGAGTGGGGGCCCAGATACTATCTCGTTTTCCCACTAATTTATTGTAGACTGTATGACTTTGTTTGTTTTTGAGATTTAATAATAATAATAATAATAATAATAATAATAATAATAATAATAATATTTGTGACGGCCATTACACTGTTGCAGTCCTGGTTCTTTCTTCTTCAGGCGTTGCTCCTTATAATGACGCCACTCTTGCAGATTTACAGTCTAAACACCCTACTTCTCCAACTCCATCCTTGTCTGGTATACCTGTTGATGGCCTACATCTTGTTATTACTTCTGCTGTTGTTTTGGATCGGATTAAGAGTTTTCCGCGTGGCGCATCATGTGGTAGGGACGGTTTACGTGCTAAGCACCTTATGGATTGCTTGAGTGGTGCTGCGGTGGCTATATCAGATGAGTTAGTTGGCTCTATTACCGGGGTGGTTAATCTCTTTCTAGCTAGAAAGTTGTAACACCCCAATAATTCTCTCTTAAAACCTGTAAATACCTTTATCAATTTGCAAGAGAATTACTGACGTGCTACCGCCACGTGTTCAAAAGTTAAGGCTAGTTCAGAATTTAGCAGCGGAAAACTAACTCAGTGATAAATAAGTTTCAAAACCAAAAATCAAAACCAAATTTAGTCTTACAAGTCGGAACCATTAAGACCCTTATTCAAAACCCAATAAAAGTAGTAAATAAATCAAACCAAAGTTAAAATAAATCCAAACTTATGAAACGAAATATACTGTGGAAATATCCAACACCCCACTCAAAATCCCACCACCTTGACGCAAGTTTTGGTTATGTAAAAACCTGTGATTAATTTGCTCCCCAATATTACAAGAGTAAAAATTGGATCATTACAGGGTCATTGAAAAGGCGAAGGCCATGACCAGGAAAAAGACACACAAAAGCACGCAATCAATAACGCTGAGTACATACAAGCTACGAAATATAACAAAGAATTCCTAACATGTTACTAAAATCAATCAGCACACACAATCTAATTATTGACTCAAATACACACGCCTCAACTGTTAACATTACTAAGACCTCACTAATTACTAACAATAATTCATTTCATTCATTGGTTGGATTAAGCAATAGACCAGGTTGTCTCCCCATGCTCCAATTCGGAACATCAATAAAAGAAAAACCCTATGCCTCCTTTCGGAAACATTAATAAATATCCAATGGCAGACGGGCGCGACTCCGTGGCCATAGCTAGTATGAGATCTCATCTAACTCCTTATAGTTTAGAAAAACATTTGTAAACAAGAGACTCGTACGTAGATCAGACGCCCTCTAGAAAGTACACGGCTAATACCCCGTGTACCCCAACCCCTGTTTGTCATTACTCTAGATGTCCACAAATCCTGAGTTTTATTGCTCATCCTTCTTGCACTTTACGTGATTTACCAGTTTAAACTTGGTGATGACTCAAATGCAAGACAATACAACCAATCATACATCCATCATTCAAACAATTCAAATTTCCAATTCAATTCTTGATTTATTAGTGACAAACAATATTTAGTGTTGAATCCTTTACCTACCTCGGTGTATAAACACCTTAAGTGCATAAGGAACCTCAAATCCTCGACCTCGTCTTATAAGACTTTAATTCTCCCTTTACTCATTCCATTCCAATAAACATGAACGAGTATTAAAATAATTCATTCCACATATTCACGTACCTTTGCCTCTAAGCTCATCTTGCATGTTAATGCATAAATAATACTTACAAGATAAAGTAATACGCATTCCTCATACATGAAACAAAACCAATCACCACATTAATCACCAATCAAACTTACTACCATACAATTCCAATCAATTTACAAGTTTCCTAACATGATTCTAAGGTTTTCCAAGTCCTTAAACATGCTTCTAAAATCAAGGTTTTCGTATCCTTGTACGTACCTTGAGTAAACGAGTTGGTTGGCCACTTTAGGAACTAGAAATCACTTTCTACAAAGTCCTCTCCTAAACCAAACAATAATAATTCAATCAATACCCAAGCAATATAATTTACAGCAATACTAACTTACTTTAAAACCCCTTAAACCTTTGAAATAATGCTTTTAAATTGTTCCTAATAACCAATGTTAATAATTCAATAGTTCAACTATAAGTCTATATGTTAAAATCATGAAAATATAGCTTTTAACATAAAATTCCAGCAACTTTAAAGTAATGATTATAATCTGGAAATTTAGTTTAAAATTATAAAACAACCTTATAGACATCTCTACTTGAAATAATCATTATATAGTAGGTTAGTATGTTAAAAACCTAAAAATCCATCATAAAACCATGATTTAAAACCCTTAAAACCAAAATTAAAAATCTGAAAATTTAATTTAATAGTAGAATGTATGAATACAATAATCTAAACTTGAAATATATAATTAGAATTCAATTAATTTTTTTTTTAAAAAAACTCAATTAAACCTTCAAAATTCAATTAAACAACACTTTAAAACCTTCCTTTTTGCTAGAAATAAAAGCTTATAGATTATTCTTAAAATTTCCTACATAAAAACATTAAGATACATACTTATTCATAAAATTTCAGCAAGTTTAGAGCTTTATAAAAATCTAAAAAGTTATTTTAAACATTAAACCTTCGTTAAAAATCAAAAACTGCCCGAAAATCATATTTAGAGGCTGAATTTGGCCACGAGAGGGTGGTACTCACAAACAAAGGTAGTGAGTTTTGATTAAAACGTCATTTACACACGAAAAACACTATTTTTTTTGTAAAAATCGGACGAGTTAGAATCTAAACGTGATTAAAAAAAATTAAGACCGGAGATCAAAGTTGATTGGAAAACTGAAAATTTGTTTTTATGCTTAATTAATCATTAGAAATTCAATAGGAACAAAAGCCCCAAATTAATTGATCATTAGAACCTAAAATCCCAATTTAACTAAATTAAAACCCTAAGTTTAAAATTACAAAATCTAAAAATTAAAACAACAATTATAAGTTAAAATTATTAGTTTAAAACATCAAAAACATGATTTTGATACTAAATAAAATAATTTCAAGCAATAAAAAATCAAAACCCAAAAATAAATTACATAAGCTTTATGAAAATAATAAGAAATAAAGGAGGAAGAAAATAAGACTAACTTTTTTGTGTGGGGGAAAATTTGGGGATTCATGGGGTATTTATAGGAGAGAATTGTAGGGTAGAATTGGGCCATATGAAAATAATGGGCCAATTAAATAAACAAATGGGTTAGGCTTTGTTTTTATAATAATGGATTGTAGGATATAGGTTCATAAAATAATTTACCCTAAAATAATTTTTGACCCAAATTAATAATTTGAAAATTAAATTCTGGAAAATTACAAATAAATATTATAAATAAAATAATATTTCATTTATAAAATATTTAAAAATACGGGGGATTACAAAAGTGTCCTATGGAACTAGGAGAGTATGTTGCTAGTGCTCCTCTTACACCACTTGTCAAGCCTGGTGGTGGTATTCGTCCTATAGCTATGAGTACTATTTGGTGTCGTCTGGTTTCGAAGGTCGGTGTTGTTATGGTTGGCCAGTCTTTAGGAAGTTACTTTGATGGTCTCCAATTTGGTGTTGGGGTTTCTTCTGGAGGTGAGGCAATTCTTCATGCTGTGAATCGGTTGATTGAGGATCGTGAATCGGTTCATGCTGTGAATGCCTTCAATCTAGTTGATCGTGCAGCCATGTTATGTGAAGTTCGTCATCGTTGTCCGGGCCTTTCGCGATGGGTTGAGTTCTGCTACTCTAATCCAGCTAGATTGTATTATGGGGACCACACCTTATGGTCGTCTCAGGGGGTGCAGCAGGGTGATCCCCTTGGTCCTCTACCTTTTGCTTTGGTTTTACAACCCCTGGTGTGTAAAATCAGAGACACTTTTGATGTATGTCTTCAGGCTTGGTATTTGGATGACGGCATTGTTATTGGTGACACGTTGGTGGTGGGGAAGGTTCTGCAGATGATTATGGATGAAGGGCCTTGTCTTGGGTTACATCTAAACGTGGTAAAAATTGAAGTTTTCTAGCCTTTAGAAGACCCTCGAAGCAGGCTTGTGGGTGTCTTTCCACCTAATATTGCTCGACCCTTGTGTGGTGTTAAGTTGCTTGGTGGTCCCGCTAGTTCTGATTCCGGTTTTGGAAGTGAGCTTGTGCTGCAGAGGGTGACCAAGACCATTGCGCTTATGGATAGGGTTGTTAAGCTTGATGATCCTCAGTGCGAGCTGTTGTTGCATAGGGCTTGCACCGAAGTTTCTAAACTGTACTTTGCATTGCGTACTTGTCCTCCTAGTACTTTTGAGACGGCTCAGCGCACATTCGGTGGGGCTCTTCGATCTTCCTTGGAGCGTATTGTTATTGCTTCAATGCCTGGGTTTGGTGATTGGCAGTGGCGGCTTGCCACCTTGCCTTTTGCGTATGGCGACCTGAGTGTTTATTCCGCAGGTGATGTCCGTCATTATGCTTTTCTTGCTTCGCGGTTACAGTCTACTGGGTTGAAGGCAAGGCTTCTACGACATGTTGGCGTTATTGGCCTTGGTCGAGCCTTTTAGGATGCGTTGAGCTTGTTCAATAGAACGGTGTAGTCTGACATTTTGAGTAATCCTAGCGATGGCAGGATGTATGTGATCAACCGTGGACCAGTGTATGGAGGAATAGTGAATAGGGCAAGGGTCGACCTGTGAGCAATGATTCACCAAATAACAATGAAAAGCGTAGATGGCCACCACTGCCGCCGCAGCCGCGAGCAGTATTTAACGAATATGACCAAGAAGGCATAGTCTATCCTCACGATGATCCTCTGGTAGTCACGGTGAGAATTGCAAATTGGAAAGTAGATAGAGTACTGATTGATGGTGGTAGTTCAGCTAACATAATATACATCAGCGCGTTTAAGGAACTAAAATCAGACAGGAAAGACCTGAAAAGGGTGAGTTATGAAGTCACCGGTTTCAACGGGTCAGGTCTCATTCTAGAAGGCATAATGGAGCTATCAGTCCGTGTGGAAAGGGTCTAGGCGACTCAATGTCCGGGCTGAGTTCTTAGTAATAAACTCACCTTCACCCTACAATGTGATCATGGGAAGACCACTCATTCATAAGATTGGAGGGGTGGTCTCCACTTACCACCTTGCTATGGCATACATTGCTAATCATGAAAGATCCGCAAAGCTTAGAGGAAGCCAGAAGACAGCACAACAGTGCTACATCATAGCCCTAAAGCAGCCAGCCAAAGCAAAACTGCAATCCAGCTCAGAGCCGAAGCCAGAGGGCCAGGGTGAAAGAAAGTCGAGAAAGAGAAAACGAGAAGAATACCGTAGGGAAAAAGATAAGTAAAAGCTAGCAATGGAAAACTTTGAGCCTATAAAGGAGGAAGCAACTAGGCCAATACCCAGTGGTGAGCGTGAAACGGTTGAGCTCGTAGATGGAGATAACTATAGAACAGTAAAGATTGGAAAAGACATTGAGCAACAAGTAAAGGTGAATCTTATGGAGTTGCTGAGGAAAAACAAGGACATCTTTGCATTTTCAGCGGATGAGATGCCTAGAATTGACCCGGAAGTCATGGTTCATAGGCTGAATGTGAAGGAGGAAATTAGACTAGTCAAGCAGAAAAAACGAAGTTTCTCCACAGAAAAGCTAGAACCAGGACATTTAAGAAGAAGTGGACAAGCTGCTAGAAGCCGAGTTCATTAAGCCTTGTGATTACCCGGAGTGGCTTGCACACGTGGTCATGGTCAAGAAAGTAAATGGTCAGTGGAGGATGTGCGTTGATTTTATAGATCTCAACAAAGCATGCCCGAAAGACTGTTACCCACTACCACGAATTGATTAGTTAGTAGACGCAACAAGTGGACACGCATTGCTAAGCGTCATGGGTGCTTTTTCAAGATATCACCAGATCAGCCTGCACAAGCCAGACAGGTAGAAATTTGCATTCATCACTGAAGGGGGAGTGTACAATTACATATCTATGCCCTTCGGGTTGAAGAATGTACGGGCCACATTCCAGAAAACAATGGATAGGGTGTTCATTCTTTAAAAGGGGCGAAATGTAGAAGTGTATGTCGACGATTCAATTGTCAAAAGCATCACACAAGCAAGGCACATCCTAGACTTGGAAGAAACATTTGCCACATTGAACAAGAATCATATCAAGCTGAACCCGAAGAAATGTGTTTTCGGGGTGAGTTCTGGAAAATTCTTAGGCTTCATGGTGAGTGAAAGAGGAATTGATGCCAACCCCGAGAAGTTAGAAGAAGTTCTCAACCTCCTAGAGCCTAGATGCACTAAAGACATTATGCGCCTGATAGGGAGAATGGCGGCGCTGACCTGTTTCATTAGCAAGTCAGCCGACAAAGCATTACCATTTTACGAGCTACTGAAGGGAAACAGAGATCAAATGGGGTGGGGCAGAAAGGAAATCTTTTGAAGGAATCAAGGAGCACCTAACCAAGCTCCCTACTATGATTAGCCCGGAGCAGGGTGAGCAGCTCCAACTATACATTTCAGCTTCAGTGCAGACAATAGGATCGATCCTCCTAGTTGAAAAGCACAAGCAGCAGAAGCCGGTATATTTTGTAAGCCATGAATTGACTGACGCTGAACAAAGATACCCGCTAGTAGAAAAACTAGCTTTGGCAGTGGTAACAACAGCGAGAAAGCTGAAACCCTACTTCTACATGCACATAATCTAAATTCTTACAAATCACCCACTAGAGAAAGCCCTGCAGAAAATGGACGGTTTGGGAAAGCTCTTAAAATGGGCAATCGAACTTTCTAAGTATGAGTTCGAAGTCAAACCTAGAGCAGCTATAAAAGCTCAAGCTCTGGCTGACTTCATAGTAGAAGCTTTGTATGAAGAAAAGGAGGATGAAATAGGAGTTTGGAAGGTAGCAATAGATAGATTATCAACCCAAACAGGTAGTGGAGCTAAAATAATCTTAACATCACCAGAACGCAATGTATTTGAATATGCCATCAAGTTCAAGTTCAAGGCATCGAACAACGAGGCTGAATATGAGACAACCTTGGCCGGATTGAGAATGAGTATCGCAGCCGGAGCCAAGAAAGTGCACTTGCAGACTGACTCTCAGCTAGTAGCTAGCCAGCTGAAGGGGGAGTATGAGGCAAGAGAGCCACAATGTTGAAGTACACAACAAGAGTAAAAGAGTTAGCAGCCCAATTGATGCTCTTTCAAGTGGATTTTGTCCCTAGGGTAGAAAACTCTTAGGCCGATGCGTTGTCGAAATTGGCCAGCTCCACTCTTCAAAGCCTCACAAGGACAGTTATGGCGGAAGTCTTAGAGGAAAGCAAAATCACTTAAAGTAAGCAGGTGAATTATACCACGCAACAGCAAGCTTGGTTCTCAGACATATTG
This sequence comes from Chenopodium quinoa, assembly GCF_001683475.1. Classification (NCBI taxonomy): domain Eukaryota; kingdom Viridiplantae; phylum Streptophyta; class Magnoliopsida; order Caryophyllales; family Amaranthaceae; genus Chenopodium; species Chenopodium quinoa. Next base: position 4,113,804 of record NW_018742951.1, read on the forward strand.
GCATATAAAATGCACGACGTGCTGCTAGAAGACATAATAAAGGCTTAGAAGGTCAAAAAGGATGCCAATTGGTACGTTATAATGAACGGAGAGTTAAACAAAAAAGGTTTCTCCAAGCCACTCCTGAGATGCATCCCAGAGTGGGAGCAAGAGGGAATCATGGAAGAGGCACACTCAGGAATTTGTGCAAACCATATTGGTGGAAAGGCTCTAGGAGCTGAAGTACACAAAAGAGGAGCATACTGGCCAACTTTAACACAAGATGCTTTAGCATATGTTAAGAAATGTGAAAAGTGCCAAAAGTATTCCCCAGTCATCAATCAGCCAGCTAACGACCTGACTCCGATTCTCAGCCCGATCCCGTTCGCTCAGTGGGGAATGGACATATTGGGACCTTTCACGACTGGGTCAGCGGGCAGAAAGTATCTCATAGTGGCAGTGGACTACTTTACCAAGTGGATTGAGGCTAAACCCACGAAATACATAAAGGTGTCCCAAGTCAGAACATTCATATGGAAGAGTATCATTATAAGATTTGGGGTGCCGCAATGCATAGTTTTCGACCATGGTTGTCAATTTATGTGACACCATCAAAGACTACCTGGAAGAGATGAGCATCAAGTACGCAAGCGCTTAAGTCTGTCATCCGTAGAGCATAACAATAATAATAACAATAATAATAATAGTAGTAGTAGTAGTAGCAATAGTAGTCATAATAGTAATAGTAGTAATAGTAATAACAATAGTAATAACAATAACAATAAGAATAACAATAATAATAATAACAATAATAATAATAATAATAATAATAATAATACCTAGCCCTCGAATGGCTAGGCCATTTCGAGGCTAGGATTTTTACATGCGTTGACTTGTTGTTTGACTGATTTTTCCATCTTGTGGATTCCTAAATACGACTCGACTTTCGACGCTCGACTTCGACGCTCTAAGCTCAGAATTTGACGTCTTAGTTCGTACAATCTATATTAACTCATTTAATCCTTCAGATTAATTCGTCGCTTTGGTTCAGTTACACGATTAGGTGTGACCCGAAGGGTTCAGTCAAGAGCAAGCTGTAATATTAATTATACATTAATATTACTGATAGGAAGCGGCCTCCAACTAGGCATTTCGATCACTTGACCTCACTGAATAATTAGCTTTTCTAATTAATTTCGAACCCTTTATCGGAATAATACACTTGTACGTAGGGGTGTACAAAAACTGGACTGGACCTGAAACCCGACCTGAACCGGACCGGACCTAGACCAGACCTGTTGATTCAGGTCCGGTCTCGATCCTTGAAAATAAGCGATTCCGATTTTTCGGTTCGGTCCGGTCCGGACCTGAAACCCTGAAATTACAATTTTTTTATATTTTTTTATATTTTTTTTATATATAAAATATCAACTCAGCAAAACCCCAGATCTAATATCAGAGTTTCAGAGTTGTAGGGTTGTATCTCAAATTCTCTCCTCTCCTCTCTCTTCTCAAACCCTAGATCTAATCTCCTCTCCTCGCACAACACCGACAACCACCGCAATAAAACCACTGCAGCAGTCATTACAGCAACTTCCAGCAAGAATCTTCCGACAATTTGGCGTCAACCGCAGCAGCCATTACTGCAACAGCCGTTACCACCATTTAGCGTCGAAATCTTCTGGCAAGAAAACCACCGCAACAACCACTCCTTCTCCTTCTCCTCCTTCTCCTTCATCTCGGACCCAAGAAAACCACTGTGATGGGTGGTTTTTATTTTTTAATTTCAGATTTTTATTTTTTGTTCATTCATTCGTTAATTTCCAGATTTTGATTTTTTATTCGTTCATTCGTCAATTTCCAGAATTTTAATTTTTCTTTTTTTGTATTATTCAATTTTTATTGTAGATATGTTTTTGTTCAATTTGTATATTAGATCTGTTTTTTTGTTAATTTGTGTATTCAATATTCTGATCTCCCTTTTAAAGTCGTGAACTCTCGACTTGTCTGCACATTCAGATCACTTGTGTAGTTGTGTGGATTGTGTTTCGCATGTGGATCGTGTTTTGCTTTTTGTATTCTCAATTCTCAAAATATAATGAAATTACGAGTGCATAAGTGAAATATTAGTGGGCTTTTGTGGTTGAATATCAGTATACCACTAGAGGCACTAGTCTTCATTTGTACATAATTGAAATGTAAGTTCTGCGCATGGATTATATTTTTTAATTTTGAGTTACTCTCGATAATCATAATATATATATATATATATATATATATATATATATATATATATATATACACATACATATATACACATATATACATATATACATATACATATACATATAATATATCTTGCTATTTTTAACAAGTTTTTGAGATTCAATATCTAGTAACCGATATAAAGTTTAGGAAGTCGGTTTTTAATTTTATTATGAATCAGGGGTTTCTTATATAGCTAGAACGGCCTTCACAAATTGCAAATACTAATTTGGTAAGAATTAATCGAATTGAAGCTATAGCGTCATCGTTTGCGGGAATCGAAATATCTGCAAGATCCGGATCACAATTTGTATCGATTAAACAAATCGTTGGAATTCCCAAAGTAATACATTCTCGAAGAGCCGTATATTCTTCGTGTTGATCAACGATGATTATAATATCTGGTAATCCTGTCATATATTTGATCCCACCTAGATATGTTTGCAAGTGAGATAATTGTCTCTTCACCACCGTTGCATCTCTCTTTGCGAGACGAGCGAGTCTCCCTGTCGTTTGTTCCATTCTCAAGTCCCTGAATTTATGAAGTCTCGTTTCTGTCGTGGACCAATTCGTTAACATACCGCCAAGCCACTTTTTATTAACATAATGACAGCGAGCCCTTATTGCAGCCCGTGCTACTGAGTCAGCTGCTTTATTTTTTGTCCCAACAATTAAAAATTGTTTTCCTCTACTTGATGCGTCAAAAACTAAATCACAAGCCTCTGATAAAAAACGCGCAGTTCTAGTAAGATTTATAATATGAATACCTTTACATTTTGCGGAGATATAAGGCCACATTCTAGGATTCCATTTCCGAGTACCGTGACCAAAATAAACTCCCGCTTCCATCATCTCTTCCAAATGGATGTTCCAATATCTTCTTGTCATTTCTCCCCACACTTTCTCTTTTTTTTCATTAAATTAAAGAGATGAGGTATTCTGAAATTAAAAATTGTTCCAACGGAACCTTCTTTTCTATCTCTCTACCGCGAATTGGCCGTTGATATACAACCCCAACCATTAATTCCTTTCTATTCGTCATTTTTTAATTTCTTTTTTTTATTACTAAATTAAATAACCATAAAAAATACATAAATGATAAAAAAGATGAATTTCTTCTATTTTTGAAACCCCCAAAATCATTGTTGTTTTGATCTATCACGGAAATTCTTTGAAAGACAAGAATCAACTAATTCTCGGTGGTAAAACAAAATATCTCCCATCTTCTCTCGAATCGATTGTTTTTTTTTGTTTTCAAGGGAATATCCTTATGTTGACTTGAATGGTGTATGAATCCTTTGAATCCGGTACCAACGGGTATCATCCCCACTAGAACAACGTTTTCTTTTAGTCCTTTCAACCAATCGATACGGCCTCGGAGAGCCGCTTTTGCTAAAACTCGAGCAGTTTCCTGAAAACTGGCTTCGGAAATAAAACTTTGAGTATTCAGAGATGCTCTCGTTATTCCCAATAAAGTAGCTCGGTAACATATCGCTTCTTCCAAAGCGCGTCCCGTTCGTTCCGCCCGAAACAATCCAATTAGTTCTCCAGGTAAAAAAACATTAGACATTCCATCTTCGGAAACCAAGACTTTTGATGTTATTTGACGTACAATAATTTCTATATGCCTATTATGGATCTGCACCCCTTGTGATCGATAAACCTTTTGGATCTTGTTAACCAACGAAATACGACTTTTCGCTATAGTTAGCTCAGCCCCAATCAAGAATTGCCAAGGACTTCCAAAAATTCTTGTTATACGTTCGTTCCAACCATCAATCCTCTTTTCTAGATTCATCGATATTGAATCAATCGAACGAACTTCTAAGACTTGCTCCACTTTTGGAAGGCCTTGCGTGATGTAACCAGACCTAAATTTTTCATATATAAATGTAACTAATGTATCCCCTTCATTAATGATTTCTCCATAATGACCATGAACTGTTGCTCCTGGAGTAGCCAAATAGGGCTTAGCCGATCTTATTACTACAGAGTCAAATTGAACAATTAGAACTTGACCCGATTTTAGGTGCGTTCCTTTTTTTGTTATACATACATTTTCACAAACAAATTGTCCAAGATAAATTTTTGTGGATATCTCTTCACAAAAATTATAATAAAGAAAATACCAATTCAATTTGAATGGATTCAAAATGATGTTACTGCATGGATCGGGATTATAAATTCTTCGAGTTTCGTCTATTAAATAATATTGAAATTTAAGTAGGTGAAAGGTTTGTTTTAAATTCTCAAGTTGCAAATAATTAGTTACCAAGATCTGATTATGAGTTATTAAATGGTAAAATGAAAAAAAATGCGCAATTTGAAGGGCTGATCCTAACGGACCAAACGAATTCCTGATTGGAATTGGGGGATCTTTTTTAATTGATTCTTTGTGATATTTTACACCCTTGAATGGTAATGGGCCTAGTCGAAAACAATTGGATGATGACAAAATTATAAAAAATGGACATTCCTTGTTTATCCCCAACAACGTACGAACAGTTACTTGATTTTGGTTAAATGATTTTTGAAGTTTTGTCTTTTAATAAATGGAATAAAATGGATTCATATTGGTAGGATCTCCTCCCTCTTTTTTTCCAGATTATGGATCATTCCTTTTACCAATATATGAAATAGCGGATTTTGCTAAATTGACCTTTACGAAGTCTCGAATCATACCATTTGTTCTTACTTCAACAAAGGAAGTACGGGCCTCTTCGATAGAAGAACCTTTTTTTTTTATTCCAATTCAATACTAAACAAGTACGTACTAATTGAATATTTGTGTCAGAAATTCCTCGAGTGACTTTGCCATTTCCATAAAGGATATAATTGACAACTCGAAGTTGCACATTATCCCTTTCCTACAACAAATCCTGAGGGAAAAGTGTTATATATATATATATATATGTATATGTATATATATATGTATGTATGTATATATATGTATGTATATGTATATATATGTATGTATATATATATATATGTATGTATGTATGTGTATATGTATATGTATACGTATATGTATGTATGTATGTATGTATATGTATGTATATGTATGTATGTATGTATATGTATGTATGTATATATATATACATATATGTATATATATATATACATATATATATATATATATATATACATACATACATATATATACATACATATATATATACATATATATACCAAACCCGGACCGGACCTGATTTTGTTCCTATGTCACTTAGTGTCTCTTCATGAACTATAAGGTAAGTTTCTTCGTCATCCTTATTGCGTCCAGAAGTGTTTCTCGATTTCCGAGTTCGACTATCAATAAGCAGATGATTTCTAAAATCCATTTGAGCACGACCATGCATTTTCACAGTCTCGCTATTCGAGAGGCATTCACTAGCAGAAAGAGGGAAATGTGCACCGGTTCAAAACAGGCTTTTCGCACCAGTTTAGATTTGAGGGATGCCAAAAAGTGAAGGTATTCGCACCGGTTCAAAACCGATCGTAACAACATCAAAACGGACTAGTACTTAAATAAGAGAACTTACAATACTCAGGGTTGAGGAAAGAGGTTCCAATAGCCATAATGAGTAATATACTTATGACAATTGTTAAATCTCTTAAAGTATTCTCATAGGTCGATCCGGTGTATATAGTTCCAAACCAATACCTGTGCAAATGATTTATGACATTCTTGTCCTTGTAGCACAAGAAACGGTGCTATAAATCATAATACACACTAATCTCACGCGGTCATTAGTCATCCAACTTTTAAATGACCTTGATTAAGGATAATTTTGATATGATATTCAACGTTCACTTAATAGGTGTTTCTTCATCCAAGACATTGTCTTGATACCCTATTTTGAATATTCTCAAATCGAATGAACTCATTATTTAATTCTAAACCACAATAAAATAAAAATGGAATAATAATTTACAGAAATATTAAATTACTCCATAAATGAATGATTCAACATAGTGTTTTACATTAAGATCTCCACAACTTAATTAAAACACACAAACAGGGAAATCAAAGTCAATCTCCAATATGCCTAATTCCCATTGCCTCAACGTGCTTGTTGTGTTTCACTTGAGGCAAAGGTTTAGTGAGTGGATCGGCTACATTGTCATCCGTTCCAATCTTGCGAATTCCGATTTCACCCTCGGACTTCCATTCCCTTATCGTGTGAAATCGCCTCATGACATGTTTGACTTTTTAATGCTCCCTTGGCTCTCTGGCTTGAGCAATAGCCCCACTAGTATCACAATAGAGGTTTATTGGTCCCTTTATTTAGGGGAAAACACCAAGTTCACCAACAAACTTATGAACCCAAACTGCCTCTTTAGCTGCTTCTAAAGCTGCCAAGCATTCGGCTTCAAATGTAGAATCTGCAATCGTGCTTTGCTTAGCACTCTTCCTACTGAACGCTCCTCCATTAAGACAGAACACGTATCCTGATTGCGACTTGATGTCATCTCTGTCAGTCTGGAAACTTGCGTTGGTATAACCTTCAACAACCAAATCCTTACTCCCACCATAGACCAGAAATTTATCCTTGTTCCTTTTCAGGTACTTTAGGATATTCTTGGTCGTAGTCCAATGCACCTCTCCTGGGTTTGATTGGTATCGGCTCGTAGCATACGATCACTAGACGAAAAAGGTAATTTGGCACCGGTTCAAACCCCCCCTAAGGCACCGGTTTTGAACCGTTAGGGATTTGAGGGATGCCAAATCCCCAAAAATTTGGCACCGGTTCATAACCGGTGCCAACTAAAGCATTTGGCACCGGTTAACCGGTGCTAACTACACGCATTTGGCACCGGTTAACCGGTGCCAATTGTAAATGTCGCGCTATTTTTTTTTTAATTTTAACTACAATTGTCACCAGTTAACCGGTGCCAATTATGCCTTCAAACAGTAATTTTTTTTTTTATTTCAGCATACAATTTATTCATCAATCCAATTTATTCATCAATCCAAGTTCAGCATACAATCCAAAACAATAAATCGAACAAGGCTATATTCATCAAATAAATTGTTATTTTACAATTTATTAAAAAAAACAGAGAAATTGCTGAATTTGTTATTTTACATCCCAGAAACTTTGAACTTCATACTCAGCAAATTCACGACCTTCAAACCGAAAATTAAAAAATCAGAAACTTCAAACCTACATCAATTAAAAGAATAAAATTAGATAAATTCAACAAAAATTGAACAAATAAACCCACAAATAAACCCCAAAAAAATCGAAAATCAATAAAACAAATAAACCCAAAAAATCGAACAAAAATTGATTAAAAAAACCCCTTAAAAACGAACGATTAACCCAGATAAATTCAACAAAAAAACCAAAAATAAATAGAACAAATAAAACCCAAAAAAATTGAAAAGAAATCGAACAAATAACCCCAAAAAATCGACCAAGGCACTAAGATTCAACCTAGATAAATTCAACCAAAAAAACAAAATATAAATAGAACAAATAAACCCATAAAAATCGAAAGCCAATCGAACAATTAAACCCAAAAAATCGAACACAAATCGATCAATTAAACCCCATTAAAAACGAACGATTAACCAAGATAAATTCAACAAAAAAAAACAAAAAATAAATAGAACAAATAAACCCCCATAAAATCGAAAATAAATTGAACAAATAGACCCAAAAAATCGAACAAAAATCGATCAAATAAACCCCTTAAAAACGAACGATTTCGCACAAATACACCCACACAGGTTCAACCCACAAAGCCCAGAAACCTAGAATCGTGAAAAACCCAGAAATCGTGAAAAACCTAGCCGAAATCGTGAAAAACCCAAAACCCAGAAACCTTAACCTCAAATTTCTGATTTTAGGCGGCGGCGATATTTGTTGTGGTTGACGGCGGCGGCTTGGTTGTTGTGTTGGCTGTTGTGCTTGGTTGGAGAGAGAAGAACAGAGATGAGAGATAAGGTATTGAAGGAGATAGGCATGCATTCTGCGTTTTATTTCAGAGAGCTAAGAGAGAGAGAATGAAAAATGAATTGAAGAAGAAATGAAGGAGTTAAAACCCGGAAACTCGACTTTTTGTTGTTTTAAATGGTACCGGTTCGAACCAGAGCTAATTTCAATAATTGCCACCGGTTCGCTCTAAATCGGTGCCAACTCCATTCCCTTCTTTTGTTTTGTTTTTTTTTTTTTTTTTTTTTTTTTTTTTTTTTAAATGGTTGGCACCGGTTTGAACCGGTGCTAATTAAAGGATTTGGCACCGGTTTAGGTTAGAACCGGTGCCAACTCTGAAATTTCCAATCCCGCCCATTATTTTGGCACCGGTTTTCAAGAACCGGTGCTAAAGGGGGGTGCCTATTTCAAATTTTCTACTAGTGGATACATCCGGCCTTGTACATATCATGGCATACATGATCGATCCAATAAGCAAAGCATATGGAATCTGACTCATTCTCTCTCGCTCATCAGGTGTTTTTGGACACTGGTCCTTGCTGAGAGTTAAACCATGAGACATGGGTAGGTGGCCTCTCTTGGCTTCCACCATATTGAATCATGCCAGTACCTTATCGATATAAGTATTTTGGCTCAATCTAATCATCCTCTTAGATCTATTCATATATATATCTTGATGCCCAATATATACTATCCCTCTCCCAAGTCCTTCATTGAGAAACACTTTCCAGGCTAAGTCTTTACAGACTCCAACATTGGAATGTTGTTTCCAATGAGAAAAATGTCATCAACATATAGGATAAAGAATGAAATGTCACTCCCACTGACCTTCTTGTAAATACAAGATTCATCTGAATTCTTGATAAAACCAAACTTGCTAATGGCTTCATCAAATCGCAGATTCCAACTTCTGCTTTCCTGCTTTAATCCATAAATGGATTTCTTAAGCTTGCATACCTTCCCAGCATTGTTTGGATCTAGAAAACCTTCCGACTGTGTCATGTACATAGTTTCTTCCAAAATCCCATTAAGGAAGGCAGTTTTGACGTCCATTTTCCATATCTCATAATCATAATATGCGACAGTTGCTAGGATAATCCGGACGGATTTAAGCATGGCGACTGGAGAAAAAGTTTCATCATAATCAACCCCGTGAATTTGCCTGTAACCTTTTGCCACCAGTCTAGCTTTCTATAAATATACAACTCCATCTTTGTCGGTTTTCAACTTGAAAATCCATTTGCAACCGATAGGTGTATAACCTTCGGGCAAATCAACCAATGCAAGTCCCAGACTTAATTTTCAAACGTGGAGTCCATCTTGGATTTCATGGCTTCTTGCCATTTTACAGAGTCAGGGCTCGTTATAGCTTGTTTGTATGTCGCTGGCTGATCTTCATCCATAACTTGGATGTCTTGATCCTTGGTTAAGACAACACCGAGGTATCTGTCTGGTTGAGATCCTGGCCTTTGCGACCTCTACAGGGTAATAGATTGAGCATTTGCTTTGTCATTTTAACTTTGAACATTGTCGGTTTGGCTCTGACCATTTTCAATAGCTACTTCCAAAGCACTTTGATTTTCAGTTTTGTCAGGTTGACTTTGTAGCTCATCTTCTCGAACTTGATCAAGTTCGATTGTCCTCCCACTTGTCATTTTGGAAAGATGCTCCTTTCCAAAAAGACACCATCTCGAGCAACAAATAATTTGTTTTCAGATTGGTTGTAGAAGTAATACCCCTTTGTTTCTTTTGGATATTCCATAAAGAAACATTTGTCAGATTTTGGTGCAAGCTTGTCAGACATGAGTCTTTTGACATATGTTTCGCAACCCCAAATCTTAAGAAAAGACAACCGTGGAGGTTTCTTCGTCCATAATTCATATGGAGACTTTTCGACAGCTTTTAACGGAGCGCGGTTCAGTTTAAGTGTCGCGGTTAGAAGTATGTGTCCCCAGAAAGAGATAGGAAGATCACTAAGACCTATCATTGATTGAACCATGTCTAATAGAGTTCGATTTCTCCTCTCGGACACTCCATTCCATTGTGGAGTTCCGGGAGGTGTTAATTATGAGAGAATACCATGTTCTTTCAGATGGTCGTCAAATTCATAGCTCAAATACAAGCCACCTCGACTTGACCGAAGGGCTTTAATTTTCTTGCCAAGCTGATTTTCCACTTCACTCTGAAATTCTTTGAATTTCTCAAAGGATTTAGATTTGTGCGACATAAGGTAGACATAGCCATATCTACTATAGTCGTCCGTGAATGTGATAAAATAGTGATAACCATTTCTTGCGGTTGTGCTCATTGGTCTGCATAAATCCATGTGTATGAGACCCAATAAGTCACTAGCCCTTTCTCCCAACTTGGAGAATGGCTGTTTTATCATCTTGCCAAGTAAGCATCCTTCGCAGTTTTCAAACGACTCTAAATCAAATGAATCAAGGATCCCTTCATGAAGAAGTTTCTTGATGCGTTTGATAATGTGGCCAAGACGACGATGCCACAGGTAGGTTTGATTCGACTCAACGGTCTTATCCCTTTTGGTGGTATTATTAACATTATAAACCTGTTTGTCTAGTGAAAGCACATAAAGACCATTTTCTGAATGTGTCGTACCATATAAAACATTATCAAGATAAAATGATCTACTATTGTCTTTTATCCGAAATTCAAAACCCTTGGCGTCTAACGCCGAAATTGAAATAATGTTTTTGGTAATGTTTAGAACATGATAACAATCTATAAGTTCTAAAACAAGCCTAGAGGGGAAAGATAAACTAAGTGTCCTAATGGATACGACTACAATCCTTGCTCCATTGCCGACCCGGAGTTCCACTTCTCCCTTCAATAGCCTTATACTTTTTCTTAGTCTCTGAGCATTGGAACAAAGGTGTGAGCCACATTCGGTATCTAATACCCATGAAGATTACTAGTAAAGTTAAGGTCTATAACATATATACCTGATCCAGAAGTAACGATGTTGTTCTTCTTATCCTCCTTGAACATGAGGCAATCCCGTTTCCAATGTCCCTTCTTCTTACAGTAGAAACATTCAGAATCGAATTTAGAAGACATTACCTTCTTTTCTTTGTTGCTCTTGGTAGCTTTTGACTTGGGCAAAAAGGTATTCTTACCTTTCCCCTTGTAGCCCTTCTTCTTGCCCGAGCGCTTGAATGGCTTGCCCTTCTTGACCATAAGCATATCATGCTTCTCCTCATTCTTAAGCGTTTTCTCGGCCTGCTTCAACATCCCATGAAGCTCGGCGAGGGTTTTCTCCATGCTGTGCATATTATAGTTCATCTTGAACTAATCATAGCCTTTGTGCAGCAAATGGAGAATAATGTCAATTTCCATCTCATTCGAGTACCTCGCATCAAGTCTCTCCATGTTCTCAAATAATCCAATCATTTTGAGCACATGAAGGCTGACGGGCTCTCCTTTCTTGAGCTTGCTGTCAATAATTTTCCTATAGGTCTCGAACCTCTCAGTTCGGTCCTGCTCTTGAAACATATTCTGAAGTTCAAATATGATCTCAAAAGTTGTCTTCTTCTCAAAGAAAGTCTTTTGGAGATCCGGAGACATTGTGGCTAACATGAAGCATTTGACATCCTAATTGGCAGCGTGCCATTGGTTTAGGGCAACCTGAGTTCCTCATTAGGAGCGTCGGACATTTTCTCATCAAGGACGTATTCCTTTTGCTCTTGCATGAGAACTATACGCAAGTTCCATTTCCAATCAAGGAAGTTTGGCCCACTCAATTTCTCCTTATCGAGAATTGAGCGTAATGAAAATTGGTTGTCGTTGGTGTTAGTTGTAGACATTTTTCTACAAACGAAAGAATTTGCAATGAAAAACCATTCATAAAACCAATAAGAAAGAAATTTAAAGCAAACATGAAAATTTCCAATCTTATTAAGCGTTTTATCCACATATTTAAAATTGTCTCTTTTAGGCGAGAATAAAATGATTCCAAGACCCCAAAAATCAAAAAGTGATTAAACATGCTTTGGCTTGTCTTAACACTTAATATTTTAGGGTAAGAAATCCAATTGCCAATAGCTCTAAGATATTCTTGGTTTGATAAAACGTCGCATCTAATGCTTTCTTGACGTTTATCTTCATTGCCACGACATTTAAGTACTCCTTACTGATATCGTTGAGTTTAACCAAAATTAACGCGTATACCTAATATACCTTACGTCCCTAGGAAAGTAGTAATGCCTTGCTTTGGCATAGCCCATTACTATTCTCATTAGTTTGGTAAGTGTCATTTTAGAATGGCGAATTTTAACTTAATATTATAGTGACTTAGGGTTTCTATGTTGGTTGATTTAAGTGAACTAAACTAATCATTCAACATTCAAAACCTAAACATGCATCTAATATCGCAATTATATATAAGCAAAATATATAAGGCATAAATAGAGATGCATTTGGCAACTAGCATGACCCCTTGAAACTTGAATCATCAAATCTTTAAGGGCCTTCATTGCATCTTCTTGGCTTCGTCTTCTTAGAAAAGCCGTCTTCGAGGCATCACCACCAATTATGCAAGTACTAGAAAATCTAGGACTAATCTAAATAATTTAAGTACAAAAATACTTAACGGCACGCAGTCCGTATTTAGATTTACAAAAATACAAAATGGAACGCAATCCGTATTTACTATCCTAGTCGAGCCCCACTAGTTGCCATTTTGTAAAACATGCATTAGAATATCTATTCCATTCATCCATTCACTTCTAAATGAATGCAAAACTAGTTACTAACTTAGGTGGTTAATCCAACTAACGTGCCTAATTAAAACTAGTCAAAGTAATTATCCGATTATGTGAATTAACGCAATAATAAAAGCTTAAAATGATTAATGAAGCTCCCACTAAATTCCACATCCAACTTAATTAAAATTAATCCAATTAAAATTTAATTAAGCCGGTTAACCCAAAATTTTGCCAAATAATTTTTACAAGTGCCGGCAATACTAAGGCCTAGCCTCGTTTTAATTAAAACACAAAATTGCAAAAACCGATGGCAAGTGCCTAGCCCCGAGCTAAAGGGCCTAGGGGATTGGCTAGGCACCAAGCATGGCTCGCAAGG